>NC_056523.1:186369329-186407832 GCF_019175285.1 Sceloporus undulatus | reverse complement strand
TATTATTATTATTATTATTATTATTATTATTATTATTATTATTATTATTAACCTTTATTTATAAAGCACTGTAAATTCTGTCTGAAAGCACATCACTTCCACATTTCTCTCCCCCAGGCTGAAACCATCCACTTCTCTATGGTCTGATACCTCCTTTTCCTACTGGGATATAACTATGGTGAGGGGACCTCCTTTTGTGTGTGTGTGTGGGGGGGGGTTTCAGGCTATGTGGCCATGTTCTGGAAGAGTTTATTCCTGATGTTTCACCAACATCTCTGGCTGGCATCATAGCCACATAGGGCCTTATCAGACTAGAAGAATCCCAAACAGAAAGAGGATTTTGACTGTAGAAAAAACCTGCAAATGTGTGAGGTTTATCACATGCATTTCTTCAAAAGTGAAACAACGTGAAAATAAAACAAACGTAAGAGGAACAAAAATGGCAGCTTTGTACTTTCAGGAAGTTCCAAAAGTAAAAAGCTGCCATTTTTGTCCTCTTATGTTTGTTTTATTTTCGCGTTATTTCTGGTCTGGCAAAAACGTTGTGTGATAAACTTCCCACATTTTCAGGTTTTTTCTCCTTTAAATCTACTTTAAATCCTGTTTCTCAGCAGGATTCCTCTAGTGTGATAAGATCCATAGCCCAAAAAACCCCATAAAAACTATGGATGCCGGCCGTGAAAGCCTTCAACTTCACATTGCACCTCCTACTGTTTTTGACAGTTGCCAGTCAGTGCAAGGATATGGAACTCTGTGTGCAAAGCTAAGCACACACACAAGTAGGTTCTCAGCCATTTTGTGAACTGTGTAATATAACATTACTAGTATTCTTTCTATGTGTAGTGAGGTTAAATTTTTCCTGTAGAGGATTTCCTTCACAGTGACAGTCAGCAGTGCGATTCAGGCTGGCTTTGTGGCACATGTGTAGGCTTCTACATAGGGTTGGCAAAATAAAATAAAAAAGTGGGGGGGATATCTTGTGAGCCACCTTGGGTCTCTTTATGGGACAAAGGCAGAAATACCTGGCTTCCTTACCTTTGATGGTTGGGTAAAAGATATCATTTCAGCAAGTGTTGGTTGGTAGCTGGTTGCACCTGGGAAAATGTCCTTTTTCACACAATCATTAAAGGTACAGGAACTGTCTCCAATTTTTAATATGGCAACTCTGTATTATAGTTATCGCCTTTTGTAGATCCAGTTGTAAAACTTTCACTATCCCTGTGCTGAAGCATTATGTCAGCCTCACACTACTCCCATGTATTTTTTTAACTAGCACATTTGCCTCTTCATGGACCTGAACTGGTGCCATAACAAACAACAAGCACTCTAAGGCCCCATACAGACAGGCCAAAATAAAGCTAATTCGGTTCTCTTTGGAGGTATGCTGTTTCAATGATGCATGCGTCCGAAGAGTCTGGAAACTGTGCCAAAGTCATGCTCCAGTCCTTAGGAATGGAGCATGGCTTTGGCGCAGCTTCCGGACTCTTAGGATGCATGCATCATTGAAACAGCATACTTCCAAAGGGACCCGAATCGGCTTTATTTTGGCCTGTCTGTATGGGGCCTAACCCTCCAGCTCTCTGCTTTTCCATCACTTTTTGGTTCAGCATCACATAATCAATCTTCACTGGTTCCCCAACATTCTACTTTTAAGTCTACTTTATCTCATTGCTCCCCAGTTTCATTTATGCTCCAACTGAGACTGAAAGGCATTAGCCATTTTGTTATTCTTCCTCTTTAGTCCCTCCTTTCTTTAACAAGACTCTTCTCCCCTTCCTTCTGCCTTGCCCATTTCGTTCTTCCTGTACATAGGCTTTATTAGCTAAATACAGTGGGCCCTTGGTGCCCACTGATGTTTGGTTCCAGAACCTCCCATGTGGAAATTCCTAAATAATCAGGTTTCATTATATACAATGGCATAGTAAATTGGTGTCCCTTATATAAAATGGCAAAAATCAAAGTTCACTTTTTGGAATTTATATTTTTTGGAATATTTTCAATCTGTGGGTGTTTTAATCCATGAATAAAAAATCCATGGATATGGAGGGCTGACCATACTTTTCCTTCACATAAATTGAGCTGCTGTGGATATTCTATTACTGAATTCAGAGATGAATACAGTTGGCCCTCCACATTTCCTCCTTTGACCATTGTCTTTGAAAACATTCTGTGAAATTACAGCATCTCAGCTGAATGGGGGTCAGGAGCTCTACTGCTGGTTTGCTGGTTGGTTAGTTTGTTAATTGCTGTCAAATTGGCATCAACGTATAGCGACCCTATGAATGTATGTGTGTCCATGCCTTGAAGTTGCCTGTTGACATATAGTGACCCTGTGAATTTCATAGCATTCTCGCAAAGAATTATTCAGCAGTGGTTTGCCAGTTCCTTCCTCTGAAATATAGCCTACAGCACCTAGTATTTGTTGGCATCAACTGCCCTGCTTAAATCTGCAAACTCAGGGCTGTGGCTTTCTTGATTGAATCAATATATCTGGCACTAGTTACACTCCATTAAATAATATTATTTCATGGCTGTGGAGCTGTTGGACCAGTAGCTCATATGTGGTTACAGTGCCTAAATGGTGGTAGACTTTTGGAATAAGATAATTGGCTTTCCCTCCACTGAAGAAAATAATATATGAATAATTATATCCTAGTATAGCTTTACTATTAACTATTTTTTGAAGGAGGTAATGAAAATGCTCTACACAAAGGTCTTGTTGCTATATTGTAGGAGTCTGCATGGTTAGAAGTTTCAAGAATGTGGAAGACTCTGGAAGATCTTTTATTTTGTGCATGGGGAATAGCTGGTTCAGAAAGAGGTATTTTGCAGGACATGTGGCCCTCCAGACCTTGTTGGATTACAGCTCCCACTATCCCTGGCTAAAACTGATGTAGACTGCAATCCATCCATATCTGAAGGGCCATCAGTTAATAATCCCTGTTAAAAGGAGCATCCAAATTACAAGTGGCAGAAAACAGGATGGATTTGATGCCAGATAGTGGTTAACATCAGGCTTAGCATAACAAAAGTGGACCTTCTGTGGAATCAACATTCTGTAAGAATTTCTAATCTTTGCCTATAGTCCTTTTGAGATTAACTGTGCGAACAAAGTTGTAGCATAAGCTTTCATAGACCAGAGGCATCTGAATAAGTAGGCCAAGTCTGAAAGCTCATTCTACAACTTCTTTTGCACAGTTAGTCTCAAACATGCTACAAAATCCCATTGTATGCTGATATTCCAGACACAATCAAGTTTCTGAATTCTTTGCCTATAATGGCATTTAATATGCAGGGTTTTTTTAATGCAGTAGTATTAGCTAGGATATGTTATTATCAGGATCATAGCAATCACAGAGGAATTTTGACCTTTCCCTCCACTGTTATGCTCTTGAGAATATTTTTAAAGGTTTTTGTATTAGGAGGGAGTGTTGCATTAGGCCTAAAGGTATTTGCAGTACCCTTAGGACCAATGCAATCCCATGCTAATCTTTTGGTTGAGCTCTGAAGCAACAAGTTCTTGGTGTGTGGTGGAGTCTCTTTAGAGATTTTTAAACAGAGGCTGAATTGCCATCTGTCAAGGGTGTTTTGACAGTGTCTTCCTACATTGCAGGAGGTTGGACTGGATGACCCTTGTGGTCTCTTCCAACTCTATGGAGTTTATCACACGTGGGGAAAATCAGGGGTTTAAACAGGCATTACCCAGTGATAGTCACGTGATCACGGTGAAGATTTTAACACACATCGCAATTAAAGATGACCTATCCCAGGAATAACCAGGGAATAACCAGTAACAAATCATTTACAGGTTATTCCCAGGATAAGGCATCTTTAATCTTGATGGTGTGTGAAAATCTTTGACGCGATCGTGCAACTATTGTTGGATAATTCCCATTTAAGCCCCCAATTATCCCTGTGTGATAAGAGTCCTATGATTCTATGGAGTTGCTGGTTTGCAAAACTTTATTCTATGGTTTGTCTCCCAGGAAAGTTGCCATTTCTTCCAAATGGACTTTGGCTCCATCTGGTGGCAGCCTTCTAGAAGAGGGCTTTGCAATGATGGGGAAAGGATGATCTTGAACTCCTTCCTAGTTTAAGTGCTGTGGACTATATTTCAGAGAAAGCAAACGGCAAAACCAGATTTGAGTATTCCTTGCCTAAGAAAACCTTATGAAATTCATGGGGTTACCATAACACGTCAGGCAACTGGAAGGCATATACACACTAAGCTGACCTCAAACCCAAGCCTCACATCATGTTCCAAAAGTGCATGCACTGCAACATTTCATATGTGAAAACTGGAACACAAGTAGGCAAGCAAAATAAGTCTGTGGTGAAGATAAAATTACTAAGGAAAAAAACCACACAAGCCAAGAGAAGCTGCAGCAGATTCTTTTTGCCTGAGCCTACTGGAAAGGACAAGACTCAACCCCTCCCTCCTTCCTTCCTCTTCTTCCAGTGGAGTTAGTTGTGTGCTAACTAGATTATCATTTTGAACTGAGTTTGCAGGAACTGCAGTGAATAAGGAAAAAGAAGTAAGAGTGACAGAGGACAGCTTAAAAGGCACTGAAAAAGTGGGACTACAGAGGATAAATCAGGACTGCCTGCCAAATCAGAACAATTTGAGGGTATGCAAGTACAGTGGTCCCTCCACATTTGTTGGGGTTTGGAGTGAAGGACCCCCATGAAGGTGGAAAAACAGCCAAAAAAATAAATAAAAATAAACCCACTATTCTTTTTATCTGAGAACACCTCTCTAGGAATCTCCAGGTCCTCCAGTGCAACTCTATGGTCAACATCTGCCAAAGGTTGATCATAGAATCATGCCGGAAGACTTACAAATGCATAAAGAAGTGTTTTCTCTAGGAATGTCTAGGTTCTCCGGGACAACTCTATGGGCAACTCTGGCAAAGCTGTGCTGGAAGGCCTAGAGATTCCTAGAGAAAATATATTAATCAAAATCGCAAATAATCAGTTCTGCAAAAGTCAAAGGAGGAAATGTGGAGGGTCAAATGTACTCTGGTCTGATTTCAGTAATAGAATATTCACAGCAGCTCAATTTATGCCTAGAGATTCCTAGCGATAACAAACCTGCAAATAATCAATCTACAAAAGTCAAAGCCACAAATGTGGTGGGCCAACTGTATAGTATTCCTCTGCATAGCAATTTTGTCCTACTGGGGGTTTTTGTTGTTGTTGTTAACCAGCCTCAAGTCGATCTCAACCTATGGTGACCCCTGAGTAAAACATCTCCAAGGTCCATGTCCTCCATTGTTCTGCTTACTTCCTGTAAATAAACTCATATCCATGACCACCTTAATAGAATCCATCCATCTAGCAAGCAGCCTTTCTCTTTCTGCTTACATTACTGCTTTTTCCAATGAGTTATGCCTTCTCATGATGTGACCAAAGTACGACAGCCTTGGTTTTGTCATCTTGGCTTCCAGGGAGAATGACTGGCCCCAGAGATGGGGAACATGTGGCCCTTCCAGGATTGCTGAATTGTGACATCCTTCACTGCTAGATATGTTGGTTAGTGCTGTGAGAGGGAGTGCAGTTCAGCAATTTCTTGAGGGCCACTGTTGGCTACCCCTGCCCTACATGTGAATGGGCACTTTTAAATTTTTGATATCTAGTGGTTCTTTCAAGAATGGTGTATACAAAGGAAGAATTTGGGTCATTTAGCAACAAATGATGACATTTAATTAAAACTGTTGAAATGTCATGAAGCAAGGTACTAACAAGTGCACTTACTTTCTCTCACTGTGGCATTCTTTCTCCATTTGTTCACCAATGTGATGCCTTTTGTAAAATGTACACTCACCTATTATTTATTACTTTTTTCCTAACATAGTGTATACAGTATGTAGTTCAAGTACAGTGGTGCCTCGGGTTACGAAATTAATTCGTTCCGCGGCACCGTTCGTAACCCGAAAAGCCTTCGTAAGCCGAATTGCCATAGGCGCTAATGGGGAAAAGCCGCGATTCCGTGTAAAATAGCGCCGAAAAGCACCAAAAGTTTTTTCGTAACCCGAAAAAACATTCGTAACCCGGAACAATGTTTTCCTATGGGATTTTTTCGTATCCCGAAAATTTTGTAACCTGGGTATTTCGTATCCCGATGTACCACTGTATGTTATTGGGGGTGTCAATTGTCTAATGTCTACAGGTATTACACATTTGATTCTTATTTACTTAAGTTATTGGTGATAGCTGTAACCTAAGTCATCCCTCTGTATCCATGGATTCAAGTATCCACAGCTTGAAACTATCAAAAATATATACAGATTCCAAAAAGCAAACCTCAATTTTGCTATTTTATGTAAAGGACACCATTTTACTAAGCCACTGTATATAATGGGACCTGAGCATCTGTGGATTTCAGTATACATGGGAAGTCCTGGAATCAAACCCAAGGGGATACCAAGGGCCTAATGTATGATATGATTTTTAAAGGAAATGTACAAATAATCTGTGTGAAAACCAGAGTTCAAATATTTGCATGTGCCAAGACTGTAAGTTTTTTAAAAAACTTTAGGGTTGTTTCTACTTGCAGCCACTGACCTCGGTTCACAAAGTCACTCCTTATTACCACACTTTCTTTGGGTGTCTTTATTTCCATCTGAAGAGCTCCCTGGGTATTTTCATAGGGTAACAATAAGCATGTTCCCATTCTTTAGTTCTGGGAATTGCCACTGTCATACATAGCATATTCTGTAGAGTCAGACCCTTGTAAATCAGATTCTTGTAAGGTTTCTGGCTTGTTTTGACAATACGCTCTTCAGCACACAAAGTGATATCAATCCCATAAGATTCTTCCATTCCATCCTCTACCCCAAATACAAAATATATCCTTGCCTTTTTTTACTGGCAGCCAAAGTTTCCTCCGCTAAATAAAATGGCCCAGGAGCAAATGAAATTTTGCTCCAAAGTAAGGTACTTGAGGAACATTTTGTGACCTCCACCCTGGAACACAATTCCTCTTTCAAAGAAGTGTGCCTTCCTGACCCATTCTAAAGGAATGGGTTCCTTCTACTGCCATTATGGGACCAAATTTCAGCAAGGGTGGGTATGCACACATGTGCCCAGAATGTTTTGGGGAAGAAAGGTTAATCTGGTCCCAAACTGTCCAAGTTACCAACTTCTGCTGTAGAATTTGCATTCAGCAATAACCATACTGCACTGATTCTCACCATTTTATCCAAGAGGTTGCTCTTGGACTTCTTGCTCCATCTAATGAAGATATTTCTGTTCAAGGTTGTTATTATTTTTCATGCCACTGGTATAAAAAAATCTCAGATTTTGATTTTAATAGTTTGGATTGTTGGCCTGAAATAACAACAACAACAACAACAACAACAACAACAACTATTATTATTATTATTATTATTATTATTATTATTACAGAATTTGTGAAATAATTTTTAGGTCACTTTGAATATTTAAGAAAAACCCAAAAGGTTAAATCATAGCTTTAAAGGAATGAAGAAATGGTCCCTAACCAGGAGATGCCCTCAAGGGCCCTACCCCTCCCTATTACAATAAATAAATGGCCCATTTTTTCAGGTTCTTTTTTGGGCATGGACACAACCCCAAAGCTGCTCACAAATGCACTGTTCAGCTTGTCCAAAGTCCAAAAGAGGTAAATATGAAATAAAAGGGATGTCTGGATAGGTCGTGGAAAAGGTCAGAAATGCAGAAATAAAACAAAAAGTTTCAAAGAATGCAACTGGGCATCTTGCCACACACACAAAATGCTTACAGTTGTCTGACAACAGCTAGCTTTCTTTCCACAAGGCTCAGGCCAACCGACGTCTTCCTCTTCTGTTCTCACAGCCATTATGCCCAGATCATTCTCTGCTGCTCTTGATGCTGCAGAAAATCCAATCCCGAAACTCACATACTCAGGAACTGGAACTGAGGCTCAGCCAACCAAGAGTAAACCATCAGCATGAGGCACAGGCAAGTAAGAAAAAGAGGGGCTGGTCTACCCCCACAATTTAATTAACTGCTAACTTTGATTATTACTGCCAGTGGATCAGAAGGTTCTTAACTATAAGAAAAGAGATGGAGACCAAAACAGACTTTGCTCATTCAATTTTTTAATACATTAAAAAAAATAGAGACCAGTTCTGATTTGATAACTCTTTGAGGGATAAGCTAATACTTTCCTTCTGAGGGAAAAGGAGGACAAAGGGAAGGGAAAAAGTGATTGCAACAGGCATGAAGGAAAGGCTCAGGGGCACTGAATACTTGCTGCTGCCACCAGTCACACAGAAGGAAGATGCAAAACAAAACCACGGAATTAGCAAGTGACATACAGCTATGGCTTCTGCAGAACTTCCCTGAACAGGACATGCTGGAATCTCACAATATATAGAGTGCTGGCAGCTGACCGTGAGCAATATCCATCCCATCTTCCCTGATCCCCAACCTCCCAAAACTTTCTGGTCTTCAAACGGAATTAACCATACAAACTCAGCAACCTCGAAGTAAAGAAAATACAATCCAAGGCAAACAATTCAATAGATGTATTCTGGGGAAGGAAGAATACAATAGATGTATTCTGGGGCAAATTCTCTACCAGAGGGATTATTCGAGAGAAGGAGATCCTACTCTTACATTCCATCCTTCCCATATCTGGCAACTATAACTATGGTCCCCAAAGTCACCAAGACAGTGGTATAGATTCGAGAGAGTGGGCCAAGCAAGTGAAAGAAACAGAGAGAAAAGTCCGAGCCAGTCCATAGGCCGTCTTTCACACTCCTGCCATTTCAACATGTAGTGGTATTTTGCCAAGGTTTTGAAAGTACCAGGAACTGGCAATGAGCACAGGCTGTTAAGATGTGCCCATGGTACACAATGCAAACTCTCCAACGGAGATGAGTGAATGACTGAAGCAAGTCAGGCATCTGAACTTAAGCTTTTCATTCTATGTCAAAATGAAGAAGCAGAGCTTACCAGGAGCATGTGAGACAGATATGGAGACAGAGACAAAAGACAACAAGAGAATATGACTTTCTGTGCCAAACTATTGAACAAGAAGGAAAAAAATATAAAGCTATTTACGGCAAGGAACAACAATTCGGATATCCAAGCCTTTTCCAGTGTCAAAATAAAACTTCTGTTTTTCAGTGTCCAACAGGGTCAGGTCCTGTTTCCAAATCCCTCCCTGTTTGGTTCTCAGCAGGCACCACTCCCTGATGGCCAAGGGTTGAGCCGGCACTGTGGGCAGCAGCCCGAATACACAAGAACATCACAGGCCTCAGACCGCTCACCAGCGTGCCAGCCTGCTGGCCAGCCTGGGCAAAGCCTATAGGCTTCCAGGTCACAGATAAGTTCCACCACTTCATCCACAGTAGTCAGGCGGGCAGGATGGCTTGCATAAAGTTCATGTTCAGGGGGTACAGGCATGTCTTGCACCACCACATGAAAGAAGAGGCCTGGACGGATGTAAATGACAGCTGCTGACATGGTAGAGTGTTTTGATCGCTGTACAAGTCGCAGGTTGGGGCTGCCAAGTGGGGGCAGGACCTCCCAATGGGCAGGGAGAGGGATCTCATTCAGCTCAGCCAAGAACTCATGTAGGACACTGTCCAACTGGGCAAGGGGCTGCATGTCACCCAGGCTGTAGATCTCCATTATCTAAGGGAGGACAGATAAGAGGATGCTAGCATTAATACTCGCCCCTTTCCCCACTGCAACATGCTAACAACATGCTCCTCATGACCTGGGAAATGCCGTTTAAAGATACCCACTTTTGATTTCTGGCTCAAAATGTGTCATCTGAAGGGACAAGGAGGTGACATGTAACCCTCCCCAAGCCCAATTACACAGTCAAACACAAGTAACTCCAGAAAGGACCCTCCTTGTGTCCCATCAGTCAGGACAAAGCCTTGTGGGAGGATGTGGAAGCAGGCCTTCTCTGCTGTGGCAGTTATGGAATACTGTCCCCTCAGGGACCTGACTGGACCCAGAGCTGCAGTCATTTCAACACCATGCAAAAACATGGTTATCTGCTACATATGGGGGCATTACATTGTTTTAATTGCTTTTAACCTGTCTTGTTTTGATGCTTTAATATGTTTATTAACATTTATTTATTTCCATCCAGCATATGGAATTAGACTCTCAACTCCATACATTTCTAGTTATGATTTCATATTGCTCTTGAAGAAAACCATTGAAATAGGCCAAAATGTATTGGGCTTTTTCCAAAATAAAATCAGCCATCCACTGAGCAGTTGGAGATGCGCCTCCCTTTTTTCTTGTGGATTCCATTTGGTGCTCTCTATTTTTTGTCTCTTCTTGACTGTTACCTGATTTTTTTAAAAAGACAAAGATCCTTCTCTTACCTCTCCAGGCTTTTAACTTCCTCTATGGCTGCAATCCTACACACAATTGCTAGGGAGTAAATCCCAAATACAGGGAATAAACATGTATGGGATGATGAAACAAATGAACAGGTTGCTTACCTCTAACTGTGGTTCTTTGAGTGATCATCTGTATATTTCCTCCTTCTGTTATTATGTTTATTTGCTACCCTTTTTAATTTTTTTAATTAGTTATTAGAAATACTGAATTCAAGGCCGACATAAACATGTTTAAAAACAATCAATCCATCTAAACTGAGATTGTGGTTTTGTAGACAGACTGAATTTATAAAAAAAATATACCACTGGTGTTTGTAGGGGCATCTGAGTGTCAATGCCATTTTCCATCAAAAAACCCTTAATGACCCAGATCCTGTGTGTGGATAACACCATACATGCAGTACCACTGCCCTCCCACTGCCTTACACTAGTCAGCACTCAGTAGGGCCCCTGCTGCTGTTTCTTAGCAGTGGTGAGGGAAGGAGGGGAAGGAGATTTAGATCATAAATAAGCAGTTGGCCTCAGCTTGGCTGGAGGAAGAAATAAGGGTGAACTCTCAAGGTGCACCTATCTTTCCTTTCTCTCAAGAACCTAGAGCTGCCAGATCTTCATGGTGCGGATTGCCTCCCCAATTTCTCCCCTTCCCTCTGATGAGAAGAAGGAATGGGGACCCCTCCCAATAACTGGTGGAGGTGTGATGTGTTTTGGACAGAGTGCAAGGGTAACAGAATAACCCTCTGTGTCCGATCCAAAAAAGGGGATTTATGCATGCATAGTTCATTAATAGATTGCTAACCAGTATCAAGAAGACATCAACTTCACCACTCACCACTGGGGGCCGTATTTGCTGAGGTTGCTCCACTTCATCATCGTCTTCATCATCAAGAATCACCACTTCTGTGCTCTGTGGTCCCTGTGGCCTCTTAAACTGGGGGAGACCTGCTGACACCTGCAGCGACAAGTTTGGTAGAAGGGGAAAAAAAAGTTCAGGGAGGAAAGCATTGGAACCAACACCAAGCCAAGAGAGAAACAAAAGTGTTCTCTAACCAGCTGTAATTCCTTCATCAGAGCGTGTCTAATGATGGATTTGTGATGGTGGAAACCTCTCAGTTGTTCAGACTTTCCCATAACACACTGAACATTTCAGTACTTCAGCACTTTGACAATGATGGCTTCTATAGATGCCATCCCCATTTCAGATAGCAAGTCTGCTACTGATGGAAAATAGTGAACCAGGATTCCTGAGTTCTGGCTTCTACAGCTACAATCCTAAACACAATTACTAGGAAGTAAATCTCAAGGAATACAGGGAATAAACATGTATGGGATTATGAAACAAATAAACAGGTTGCTTACTTGTAACTGTGGTATTTTGAGTGGTCATCTGTGCCCTCACACATATGGGTTTTGCACCATGCAAAGAGCACCAATGGAAGCTTTCAAAGCTGAGTAGCTTGGCAGGAATCACTGCCTATCATGTATGCTCCAGACCACCAAGCTACCTCTTCAGTTTCAAGTCCACAGAAAAAGAGGGACCTAAAAAAGAGGGGAGGTAGGGATGGTTGTGCAAGAGCACAGATAACCACTCGAAGAACCACAGTTACAGGCAGGCAACCTGCTCTTTTTCTTTGTAATCTCTGTGCCTCACACTGAAACCTTACCTGTGGAAGGAGGGTCAGGTCACAAGAATAGAAGAAAGAACAGTGCAACCAAAACTGGCATCCATCTTAGATCTGCACTCCAGATAGTAGTGCTGAATAAAGGTTGAGGGCTGTGACCAAGTGGCAGCCTTGCACAAATTAGGAAGCAAGGCTCCATGTAGGAGGGCAGCTGAGGAGGTGTTCAGCCTTGGCAGAGTAGGCTCTGAGACCCATCGGTACAGGGCATTTGGCCATCTCATAAACTAGGCATGTGGTCTGAACAATCCATTTTGAGAACCTTTTCTGGTGCCTCCATGGCAAATAAAGACTCTCTGAGAGGAGAGGAATGCAGTCAAACAAAGCATGGCAAACATCAAGGCAATGAAGTGACTTCACCAGAGGAGATTGTGGGTTCGGGTAGAAAGTTAAAAGCACAATGTCCTGATTGAGATGGAACTGGGAGACCACTTTAGGTAGGAAGGAGATGTCAGGTCGGAGGACCGCCTTGTCATGGTGGAACACAAAGAAGGGTAAATCACAACGAAGAGCCGTGATCTCAGAAGCCCTCCTGGCAAAGATGATGGCTACCAAGAAGGCTGTCTTGAGCATGAGGAGGTGAAAATTGGAGGATGCCATTGGTTCAAAGAGTAAACATCTCTGCTGAGAGAGGGCCGGCAACAAGGAACACAGCAGAGACAGAGGTGTCAATACAGGTGAGTGGGGCCCTTCAGAAACCTTTTGACAATTGGGTTCATGAAGAAGGCACAACTGTCATTCGAGAGCAAGTGCAACTGTCATTTGTGAGCCACAATTGCAGACAGATACACCATGAGAGATGGAAAAGTGAGTCCACTTTCTCTCAGTTTGACAAAGAATTGTAAGACTGTTGACAGCCGGGCAGGAGAAGATGGTTCAGATAGGGAATTGGCGAAAGAACAAAACTGTCACCATTTATAGTTGTAGGCTCTCTTTGTGGAGTCTTTTCTGGTCACAGAGAGGACCTGAAGATGTTCAGGACCCATTATAAGCCTATCCTCCATGCGCAGAGTTGGAGAATAAGAAGGTCAGGGTGTTGGACCTGGCCTCTGAAATGTGTGAGGAGGTCTGGTTGGATTGATAAAGGTCATGTACCGAGATTGTCTCAGCCAAAGGGGAGCTACTGGGATAGCACTAGCCTTGTCCTCTGCCAGCTTCACTTTCACCCTAGAGACCAGCAGAAATGGAGGAAACACATAGAGGAGGTGTCTGGAGGAATTCATCTCCTAGGAATCCCTGGACTTGTCTTGCCTGGGTGCAGGCTTGTGGACATTTGGTGTTCAGGTCCATCACAAGCAATTCTATCACTGGCTGACCCCATCAGATTGTGACAAGATGGAAGGCTTCATCCAACAGTGTCCATTAATGATGGAGGAGAGACACAGCAATGTCCAAGAAGAGAAAACCAGCAACCAATCGTCTAGGTACGGAAAGATTTGGATGACCAAGCTTCGTAGATGTGAAACAACTACAGCCATGTGTTTGGTGAACACCCTTGGGGCTGTAGACAGTCCAAATGGGAGCATTCTGTATTGGTACAGTGCATCTCCAATCACAAAGCAGAGAAATTTGTGATGTTGAGGCCTAGTCGTGATGTAGAAGTACGGATCCTTCAGATCTAATCGTTGACTCTCAAGAAAGGCAGAATGGAGTGGAGAGTGACCATTTTGAGCCTTTTGAACTTGATGTACCTGTTGACCTGTTGAAGGTCCAAAATGGGCCAGAGACTACCATCCCTCTTAGGAACTGTAAAATAACTGGGGGGGGGGGGGGGAATCCAGTGTTTGCCCCAGAAGAGGATATGCATTCTATGGCTTCTTTGTGAAGAAGGCTATGGATCTCTTCCACGAAAGGTAGAGAAGGTAGAAACCGCAGATGGTGGTTTCTTTTTCTTCTTTTTGTCCTTGGCCAGAGGCACCACAGTCATGGAATCCACATGGCCATCCTGTAAATGAGGACACTTCTTTAGGTCCAAAGGGGCCAATACAGATGACTGTACCAAATTCAATATTGAACAGGTTGTCAGTACTGAGGTGGACGGTACCAAAGAGGACATTGGTATTGGAACGGAAGGCACAGACAATGGTAGTTGAGGGCATTGTGGCTACTTTCTTAGGTTTGGAGAGCGGAATGGTAGATAAAGTGGATGTTGCAGAAAATGCAGTTGAAACTTTAATGTATTGCTCCCAACAAAAAACTTTAAGGTCTTCTGCCTGATTCCTGACAGCCTGGGCAGTGAAGCCCTTGCAAATTGAACAACATTCAATGTCATCTAAAGATTTAACTAGTTCTTCAATGTTGTTCAATGGATCTTCTAAGAATATAACTAAATCATCGGCATGTGCCTTTAACTTATAGCTTTGATTTCTTTTTGTCACTCCTTGTATTTTTGGGTTTTCTCATATTTTTATTTAAAATGTCTAATATCATGATAAACAGTAAGGGTGATAGGGGACAACCCTGCCTTGTTTCTTTTTCTATTCCAAAAGCTTTTGTTTTTTCCCCATTCACAAATGTCTGTGCTGGTTGCTCCTTATATATCTGCTCTATCCATCTCAAAAAGTTCTTTCCAATATTGATCTCTTTCAACAATTATTTCATAAAAGCCCAATTCACATCATCAAACACTTTTTCTGCAGCTATAAAAACCAATGCAGCTTTCTTTTCGTTATGACATTCATAATATTCAGTGATATGCAAGACTGTTCTATGACTGTCCCTCATCTGTTTATTCGGCAAAAAACCATTTTGATCCTTATGAATTGCCTCTTTCAAGAATTTTTTCAATCTCCCTGCCAAGATCAATGTTAAAATCATTATTCAATAGTGTAATCAGCCTATAGTTTTTCAGCTCACTTACATCTTTCCCCTCCTTGGGAATTAAAGAGATGCTTGCACAATTCCAGGAGTCTGGTTTGTCTTCTCTTAAAATACTATTACAGTGTGCCCGCGTTATACACGGTCTTGAGCATACACGCTCAAGCCGCAGGGCACAAGGGGCAGCACATCCCATTAAAATGAATGGGTGTGCATGCCCGTGGCGCCCTGTGCACCGCCGCACCGCCACGCACGAGCCTCATTGTTTCCAATGGGGCTCGAGCATAGGCAGAATTCGCCTTATGCGGCGGGGTCCGGAACAGATCCCCCACATAAGGCAAGGGCGGACTGTATATACTTTGTTTATAATACTTTCTAGCTTTTTATAGTAAATTGCAGATAAACCAGCTGGTTCTGGTGTTTTCCCTTGTTTCAGTCTTTTTATACTTTCTACTATTTCTAAGTTTCTGATCAGTATATTCAGTGTTTCTTGCTGTGCTTTTGTTTGTTTTGTAAGTTTTTGTTTTTTCAAATATTTTCTAATTCTGTCTTGATTTTTTTACTCACTTTCTCCTCTTTCTGTAAGTTCTTATAATATTCATAAAATATCTTTTTTACTGAATCTTGATCTTTATATATTTTCCCTTTGTACATAATTTCCATTATCAGTCTTTTTAATTTCTTTCTCCTTAATTTTTGTGCAAATCACTTTCCCAGCTTATTTGCTTCTTCAAAAAATCTTTGCCTACAAAATTTAAGTTTTTTCTCCACATCTTTATTACCAAATGTAATTATTTTTATAATAATCCTATTTCCTTCACTAGTTTTTTGTTTGATGGCTTACCTCTTAGTTTCCTCTATTTTTCCTGAATTTCTTTCATTATTCCTTGCATTTTTCTCTCTTGCTCTTTTTCTTTCTACTCCTAATTTTATAAGCAGGCCTCTTATTATCGCTTTGCTTGTATCCCATAACGTTTTGGTTGCTATTTCTTCATCCTCATTTTCCTTTCAAAAAACAGATTCAATGCCTCCTTAATTTTTCTCTATATTTCAAATCCAGAAGAGGAACTTATTGTGTCTCTATCACTAACTTAGATGTTTTCTCTAAATCTTGAGTTTTATTCTTCAACTCCTTTACATCTTTCATTACCTGTATTACTCATTGACATTTTATCCATGTTTTCTCCTAGCCTATCTCTTCCTTACATCTGCTTTTATCTCTACTCTTGTATCTTTGTTATTTCCATCTTGAATCTTCTGAATTTCTCCAAAAGCTGACCTATCTGTGATCCCATTTCTACTGGTTTTTCTAAAGGCTCCAATGAGGGCCTTCTTCCTTTCCTAGTGATGGACATTCTACTCATCCTTTTGTTCACCTATCTCTTCTGCTCCCACCCACCCAGTCACATACACAAGTTTCTATTTCTATTACTTATGCTCTAATTTTATCTCTTTCCCTTTTTTCCTTTACCAACAGATGCTTAAACCAAGTTTCAAATTTTTCACCTGTTCCAGTTTTACCAAAGATGAAAAACACAATATACCATCTACTTCATATTTTTCCATCTGTTACACATATCCCAAATATCACACTTTAAACATTCATCATTTTCTCCTTCAATTCCTGTTGGCCTTATTAATCCTTAGAAACCTGTTACTAGCCTTATACAGTTGCCTCTCCGTTTTCACAGAGAATCTGTTCTGGACCCACCCACCCCATCCCCTACAAAAATAGAAAATCGCCAATATTCAAGCTCCATGGCTCGAATGGCGGCATGCACCCCATTTTGTCCCTCTCCATTTGCCGCCTGTGAACAGTCCACAAAAATGGAGAGGCTGTTGCTATTGCTGTTTTGTATTTTGCATTGTGCAGTATTTTTGCTGCCAGGAGAGAGTTAGATATTGTTCATTAGATTAATATGTTATGTGATATCTTAACTATTATTAAGTCATGTATTTTGGTTTCTGTATTTTCTATACTTATTCTGCTTTATTATTATTATTATTATTATTATTATGTCACTTAAGTTTTATTTGGTGGGGAGTATACTTTGTATCTAATGCTTTTGTTGTAATCCGCTTTAATTTCGTAAGAAAAAAGCGGAAAAGAAATAAATTATTATTATTATATCTATTTCTATATCTCTATTTTCTTGCCTCCTGAAAAATATCTTATATAAACTCAGCTCTAAACAAACATGAGCGCCAATCAGACCTGGAAAAAAAGACCATATTTTCTAGATTATCAGCTGTTGTCTCTAAAACCGCTAAACCCTTCCTCCTTCCCTCCTTTGGGTCTTTAATTCTTAATTACCAAACTCTTTTCTCCTTCTTATTCAATGTCTTTTCTCCTTCATTTACATCTCCTCCTTTCCTTTTTTTTCATTTTCTTCTTTTCTTTCTTCTCTTCTTTTTCCTTTCCTTTCCTTCCCTTCTTTTTCTCCTCCCTTCCTTCCTTCTTCCTCTTTCCTTTTCATCTTCACCTTCTTATGTTTTCCTTTACTCAGTCCTTTCCAATGTTGTGGCTGTGATTACTCGGTCTTTTCCAAAGCTCAGCTTCTCCTTTACTTAATTCCCTTTTCTTAATTATTCCTTAGTGTGTTTTTCATCTTTCTCTCAGTCCTTTTCTCACAATTTTGTCTTAATCAATCAATTTCCATAAGTCTCAATCAGTCTCCATTTGTCTGTTTTATCTTGTCTTGTTTGCTCTTAATCTCTTAATCCTTCACTGAACATCTGTTTCTCTCAGTTCTCTCTGTCTGTTTCCCTCAGTCCTTCCAAATCTGTCTTGTCATTTCTTCCTTCTACTTTTTGTCCTTCAATTTACTCTGTCATTGAAACTCAAAAGTATTTCAGCTCTCTCCCTTTTTAAGGCTTTTTTGTCCTCTTTCTCCGTTGTTCATCTTCTCTCTTCTTTTGTCAACACACATCGATCTTATCATATCTGTTTACTACAACTCCCAGCATCCCCGTTCTCCTCTGCCACTCCTATGCATTCCCCCCCGAGCTTCTCCCTTGCTTTCCACCACTCCAAAATGTTGTTCTCAGGCAGCAATTTTTCATTCAGTAAATGTCTTCTCTGTTTTAACCAAAACAGATTTTGCTTATTTTGATGCTTTTAAACATAAAGATTAAAAGTGGCTGTTGGTCGCTATTGTGCTGACCCAAGCTGAAGTTATGGGTAGCTGTATTGGGCATGGCAGCTCTCCAGTTTCCTCAACTCCTTCATTCTTAGCGGAGAGGAATTTCCACTCTGCCACTCCTGCAAATGTTGGACAGAGCTCCCAATGAACCCTTTTCAGTCCCTCCTTACCGGGGGAGTCTTTTAACCAGCTTTGTTTGTTGGATTTGGCAGTTAACCTCCACAGAATAGCTTTATTACTGAGAAGTTTTAATTTAGAATCATTCAATCAATCTCCCATGCTGCTGTGACAAAGGAAGAAAACAACAATCCAGAGAAAAAGGCATAGGTGGAAATCTTTCAGATGTTGTTGGACTGCATATCCCAGCAGCAAAAACTGAAGAAATAACAGGACCATACTAGATCATGCAAGTTAGATTGTGCCAGAGTAGCATGACATGTTTTAGGAATGTGGGAACATTGGAAGTTTTAGAAGAAAGCAATAATTATTAATTAAATAAATCAAAATTAACTAATTAATCAACTGAAATTCATGAAACTTCTAATATCTATGAGCTTTCCAAGAAAAAAAATTACATTTATGCTCAACTGACACAAAAAAGACAGGAGACTATGGGAAGGTGTGACATGAAAATAACCCATTAATACAACTGGTACAGCAAAACGCCATCATACATTGGTTAGATTTACTGCAAAGGCGATTCTTTGTAATACTGTGTTCCTTAAGCAATGACAGCTACCATTACAACTTGATAATGAACCTGATGAATTTAGGTTAATCACCAAATATCAGAAAACTGGAAAAGTACCAAATCTGGGGACTCTTCTTTACTGAAAGTACATAAAGAACCAACCAAACAAGCAATGCAGAGTACTAAAGTTTCAGTGTTACAAGACCCTAGGAAACAATACATCAGGCGCTCTTGCATATTTGTTACTGTTGTGTGCCTTCACATCACTTATGACTTATGACAACTCTAAGGTCCAAAACACATTGATGAAACAATCCTGTCTGAGACCGCTTTTAACTGCTCTGGCTCAATGCTAGGGAATTCTGGGACCTGTAGTTCTGTGAGACATTGACCATTCTCTGACAGAGAGCTCTGGCGCCATAATAAACTACAATTCCCAGGATTCCCTAGCACTGAGCAAGGGCAGTTAAAGCAGTCTCCAACTAGATGATATCAGCAGTGTGTTTTGGACCTATGGCTGTTTGAACCTATCACAGGGTTTGTTGAGTTTGTTACCACCATCACTCAGTGGGTTTTCATGGCAGAGAATGGAATCGAACTCTGATCTCCAGAAGCATAGTCCAACACTCAAAGCACTACACCAATCTGCTTCCCTTTCATACTACATACCATACATACATACATACATACATAGGTAAACTCATCAGTTCTTTTGGTTTCTCCTATCATTTGTATGCCGACGACACTCAGCTGTATCTCTCCACCCCTGACCTTTCGACGGGGCTTGAACAGCAAGTTTCTTCTTGTCTGACTGCCATCTCTCAGTGGATGCGGCTTCGGCGCTTGAAGCTCAACATGTCTAAGACTGAGCTTCTCGTCTTTCCACCTAAACCCACCCTTCATTATTCCTTTTCTGTTTCTGTCGACGACACTTCTATTCAACCGGTTCATCAAGCCCGCAGTCTTGGCTTCATTTTTGACTCTTCCCTGTCATTTATTCCCCAGATCCAGGCCACCGCAAAGACCTGTAGATTCTTTCTCCACAACATTGCCAAGATCCGTCCATTCCTCTCAATCTCTACTGCCAAGACTCTAGTCCATGCCCTAGTGGTTTCGCGACTAGATTATTGTAACCTCCTTCTAACAGGGCTTCCTCTTTCACACCTCCATCCTTTAATATCTGTCCAGTATTCAGCTGCCCGTATTGTCACATCCGCTCGCCGCTTTGACCATGTTTCTCCTCTTTTATCCTCCCTTCATTGGCTCCCCTTCCCCTTTCGCATCCGGTACAAGCTTTTGTTACTGACTTTCAAAGCCCTCCATGGGTTGGCCCCTCCTTACTTATCTGACCTTCTTTCTCCTTACATTCCTACTCGCACCCTCCGCTCTGGTAGTCAGGGTCTCCTGTCACAATGTAGGACTACCACTGCCCCCTCCCGAATTCGTCCCTTCTCGCTTGCTGCCCCTTACTCCTGGAACCTTCTTCCCCCACATGCACACCTCATCACTTCTCTGCCCAGTTTCAAAACTGAATTAAAGACTATATTGTTTAGAGAAGCATTCCCAGAGGTGAGCCCCTCTCTGACCCAGGAAGCCTCCTTCTAACCATCCATCAAGAAGCCAAGCCCTTCCTCCAGTCCATCTGCCTTGGTCCAGGCCTCGGAGGTGGAAAAGATCTGCTGGACCTGATCCTATTCCCCACCACCACTCCCTTCTCCTTTTGTGTCGTGTCTTCTTAGATTGTAAGCCTGAGGGCAGGGAACCGTCTGACTAAAAAATTGATGTACAGCGCTGTGTAAACTTACAGCGCTTTATAAATAAAGGTTAATAATAATAATAATAATATACTACTAATCTATAAGTCTAAAAAATTATGCCCAAAAATTGACCCCAAAATCCTAGGCTGACATATTTATGGGTCAGGATGGTAATGTGATAGCAGCTCTTTCAGATTTCCCCATGCGGTTTCTTTCTGTCCTGAGCCAAGCAGATAGAGTTCTTAGTGATTGATTGATTGATTGATTGATTGCTGTTTGTTTAACAGTCCCTCTCCCACATGCGCGCTTCGCTGTCTCAGGAGTTAAGACTGAAACACTGAAGTTTCATATTGATTGCTGCTTCCCTCTTGCCACTTGCATACACACACTGAAGGAGCCTCCAAGTTTTACACTCAACTTATCCACAGGTCATGTCAAAATTGGGGGGGGGGGAGTGGGAATTGAGGGATAAAGAAAATACGTAAAGAGATTGATGAATATGTAAAAAAAATTATATTTATAAATTTCAATTTAAAAAAGGAGATCTATTTTAATATGTGACTTACTGGAGAGTCATTGGAAGGACGACGGTCTCCACCTGGTTCTACATGGTCCTGTTTGATTTTGGGAGAGGTGGCAAGAAGGGGATTGACAGGAGGTAATCTGGTGTCTGATTCCTGTGAAGACAAGTTCACTTCTTTAGATTTTCCCAATCATGCACATGGTGTAAAACTGTTCCTCTTGCTTCAGTCCAACTGGGGTAACTTATTTATATTTTTCTGACATTAATAGGCTGTTTTTCATTTTTCTAAAAAAAAATCCCAAAGTGATTCACAATAAAAACACAGACAATACAGTATAATAGTAACTAAATAGATGGAAAGGTTAAAACAATAACAGCAATAAATTCTGTAAAACCATTCATTAAAAATGAAGTGTAACTGATAGAGTTAACAATGGGGGAAATTGACAAGAAAAGGCCTGGACAAACAGATAGGTCTTTGGTTAACAGCAGAAACACTTGTCACAGGGAAAATGTTGGGGAAATACCAGAAGAACTTTGTACGAGGAAGATTAGGAAATTATCAATTGTTAGACCATGCTGATCACTTTGGCTGTTTCCTCCCAGAAGCCTATATAGTATTGAGCTTGGCTAACAATAAACTGTAATGATAGGGTTGCTATAAATTGGAAACAACTTGAGAGCACACAACAATAGCAAAATCCTGGCTCTTATCTTCCATGTATGGCTAGTTTGGCCTTGGAAGGAAGGGAGGTATAGGTATGAATTACACCTTGTGATTAATCTTTGTCCATTAAAATGTAAACAAAGAAGTTTAGTGATCAGAGTAGCTACTGTGAATTAGGTCATTCTAATGTATCAAATAAAAACAGGTGCAAGTAACTGAAGGCAGACTTCCAACAGAGTGCAGGTGTGATAGATCAAAGTCAAAGAGACACACACAGACCAAGCAACACCTGCTGAAATTTCTTTTGTACAACCATTCAAGGTAGAGCCCCTTCCAGTTTTCACTCTGGCAATGCTAGTCCTAACTAGGCTTCAGTGAAGACCAGCTGACCTTCCTCACTGCAGAAACAAAGTGGTAGGATAAAGGACAGGGTCATGGCTATTAAAGTGGTGTGAAACTTCTTTGTTTATGTACTGTAGTTATACTCCAGGAGGACTGGCAAAGTGTTTCACAAGTGGCCTAGGGTGTCTCTCATCTGTTGTTTTCATGGGCTGCCAACAACAGAATGGAGACACAAGTTTGCACTTTAGGATTTGCCTGCTTTAAATATAGGAGCTGCTTTTACAAGCCTGGAAATCTTGTCTAATGTTTTAATCAATCTAAATTAATAATTCCATAATCAGTTAAGTAAATAAATAAATAATACACCTTCCACCCGCTGGCACATTCAAAATAACTTCCTGCCTCCTTGCCTACCAAAAATAACTTCTTGTCTATTCAAAACAATTTCTTGCCTTTGCTGAAAGAAGCATTTCACACCATGGGAGGTACACCAAGAAAGGTCTCTTCAACACAGTCATACAAGCAACATTAGGCTATAGCACAATAATCTCAGAACACAGAGGTCAAGGAAGTCTATATGGGAGAAGGCCTGACAGGAGACAGGGACATTTGTTCACCTAGCTCATAAGCCAAAAGGATGGCAGAAGTTACACACTTGGAGAAACATAATTTGTTGTCATAAGAGACTGGTGGAGTAGTAGACAGGGTGGCTCTTGGACTTGTGAAAAAGTGCCGTTCTATTGACATAGACAGGCAGTGCCTTGTGCATGACCAGACAACAAAATGAGCTCTTGAAATTGGAGGAAGGCTGTCGCATCTACTTGAGATGCCAACTGTAGCGATGAGTCCAGGAGTACTCCCAAACTGCAAACTTCCTCCTTTAGGGAAAGTGTGACCCCGTCCAGGACTGGATAACTAATTTCCTTCCCAGGACCTAGGGAACCTATCACTAGTACCTCCATTTTCTCTGGATTCAACATGACTTTGTTTTCCCTCACCCAGCCCATTACTGACCCCAGACAGGCGGCCAGAGGAGAGATGCCATCCCTAGTCACTGCAGCAGTCGGAGACATAAAGAAATAAATCTGGGTGTCATCAGCGTACTGATAACACCACGCCCCATGTCTCTGGATGATCTCTCCCAGTGGCTTCATGTAAATGTTAAATAGCATGGGGGATAGAATGGCGCCCTGAGGGACGCCAGATGTCAGTTCTCTCTTAGAGGAGCAACTATTCCCCAGCCTCACCATCAGGAATCTGCCCGAAAAGTAGAAACGGAACCACTAGAGCGCAGTGTCCCTGATGACTAACTCCCTCAGGCATTCCAGAAGGATACCAAGGCAAGAAGAATGTTACCTCGGAGCAGTAGGAAACTGGTGTCAATCTTTGGGAAATCACGATCAATGTGAATGAGGAGGCTGTTGGGAGAACTGTGCCCAGAACAGATGAACCTCAAATTCATACAATTTGTAGAGCTTAGAATTTAGGGGATATACTTCATCACAGAGATTACTGTGAAAAGGTGGCCAACCCAGCAAGATCAATGTGGAACCATGGTGATACTGGCCAAGGAAACATCAATTCATGAGATCAAAAATGGTCCCTTGCCCTGAGGTTGAGCTCCTTTGACTTGAGGACTGTCAGTGAAGACATCAACAGATGGTTGGACAATGGTGTTACGCCCTGAACCCATTCAAAATCATCTACCTCATGGGTAGTGGATTGCAGTGAGGCCAAAGGAGAGACCAGTTGGAAGATGCTTTAGGTACTGTACAGGTGTAGCATTCAAGGTGAGTATGGAAGTAGATTTGTTTGTGGGGTTTTTTAAGGTACCGATGTATGGAACATGGGTAGACTTCGAAAACCATCTCAGAATGGAGGGGCGGTATCAAATTGAATTGAATGCAGTCTCATTGAAGTTATGGGGAAGTCCGTAGTCGACTGACAGATGGCAAGTTGAATGGGGAATTCCAAGATTTTTGTCATGTGAAGGGGTTAGGCAAATCGCAGTTAAGGTTGTATGCTCAGTCGACACAGTCAGGACACAGAGCGTTGGTGGAGGGAGAGCCGCGGATAAGGCAGTATGTCCGGCAGAAGAAGTCAAGGCACAGAGAGCCATGGATAAAGCCACGTGGTCAGCTGATGGAGTCCGGGCAGACAGCTGTGGATAAGGCTGTGTGCTGAACTGACAGGATAAGGGCACGGAGAGCTGTGGGTAAGTCGTGCGCTCAGCCGATAGAGTAGGAGCATGGGGAGCTATGGATAAAGCCGCATGCTCAACCAACAGAGTCAGGCCATAGAGGGTCATGGATAATGCCATGTGCTCGGCCGATGGAGTCTGAGGACAGAGAGGCATGGATAAGGCCGTGTGCTTGGTCAACACAGTCGGACACAGAGGGTCATGGACAAGGCTGTGTGCTAGGCCGAAATTGTCGGGGCATGGAAGACCGATGATAAAGCCGTGTGCTTGGCTGACAGTCAGGGCACAGAGTAAACATAGATAAAGCCACCTCCTGAGCCAACAGTGTCGGGGCACAGAGGGCTTATTGTCAGAGGAGGGCCTATAGTCCAGAAGCTGGGATGTAAAGGCCTGGCAATGATGGCACAGGGCCACGTTGTGGGCCTCACCAAGGCAGAGTAGCACTTGGAACGACCGTCTTTCTCATGTTATCCCTGTAATCGACATACTGCTTGAAAAAGGTTGAAGATGAAAAGTCTGGCTGTTACCAGAAAAACAAGAGCAAAGGAAAAAGAGCTCTGCCCTGGGAAATGGCAGGAAGAACTAGTCTCTAAGATGGCTGAAGGGGAGGAGGCAAAGAGTCAAAGGGTCTTTTCTTCAGCTATTGCAAGACTTGTGTGTTCTTCCTGCCTGTCTCTGAGTGGTGATGGGGAAAACTCAAATCGTGTGGATTCCTCCTCTTGTCAACCCAGAGAATTCCATTTGAAAGCACCTTCATTAGACATTTCAGGTCTATTTTCACTGCTGAATTTTTAAAATCTGTTTTACCTAACTATGGCCCGGTCCAGATGGACAGGATAGGACGCCCTCGTCACGTGCAAGGGGCGGCGCTTCTAGACGCCCCTCACCCCTCGCATGTAATGAGGGCGTCAAAATGGCGGCACCCTGTACAGATGGGCGCCGCCATTGTTACATGCCAGACGCATAGTGTCCACACGTCATGGCACCATTATGACATCGCAAGATGTCTTTTTGGTCCGCGGGGACATCCCACAGTCTGGAGGCTGCGACTTCCCCGCAGACCAAAACTAGGCACCGGGAGGCTGTCCTTTTCGACGGTCTGTCCCACGCCTATGTTTCAAATTGTTACTATGCTTCTACCTTTCAAGACTATTTTATTTGTGTGGCTGGCTACAGGCTAAAAAACCTGGGGGGGGTGTGTCTTGTTCTTTTCTTTTTCCAGAGGTAGCTGTCAGTGTATGTCTTCAGTATGGAGAAATCAAAGACAGAGCATCTCAAGAGTGGAGAGGGAAGGATTCACTCACTTTCCCCACTATCCAGGCTGGTGGTGTGGGGTGGAAAGGTACCTCTGGAGCCTCTGTAACACTCTCTGGAAGGATGGGATGGTCCTTTACAGGGGTTCCAGTCACAGGAAAGCCAGCTGCCTCTGGTTTGTTTTTCAAACTCAGTGGTACAAGCTGCTGCTCTTGCTGCCATTGTTGTGATGTCTGTGGGCTACACGACTTGGGAGGATGAGCCATTTCACTGGTAGAGGAAGACTCCTGCAGTAACATAGGGGGGTTGGGGAAAAAAAGAGAAATTATCAGATTACAAATTTAAGAAGATCCTTACACCACAGGTAACTTGTCTATGTAGTCCAGTCTGGTCTGACTAGCAGAGATTCTAAGGCCTCAGGCAAACTTTGATCTATCAATTGCAGCCTCAACCTTTTATCCAGTGATTAACCATCATGGCTTTTCAGCATCAGTAGCACAGCACAGAATTTTGCTCAGCCTTCCTTTTTTCAATACTTTTTCCTGTCAGCCACTTCCTTGTGATTGTAGCTTTCATGTACAAGAGTGATTCAGGAGCCTAGAAAGCACAACAAAAACATCTCTTTATTTGGGTTGGGGGTAAAGAAAGCCTTTTGCTTCTTTGGCCAATAATAAATAAGGAAGTTCAGGCACAAATTTGCAGAACATCGAGTACAGTCAGGAGCCCTGTATTCTCAAGGATTTGATTATTCAGGAATTTGTAATGGTGGTTTTGCCTCTGGTCTTCAATTCTCCCACCCCATCCCACCCTGCTTTTGAGGACAGTAATACTACTCCTGTAGTTTTGTCATCCTTATCCTCAGCCTTCTCCTCTCAGTCTCCTTTCCTGCCAATAGTACCCTCCAGCCCATTATGTGTGCAGTCCATGACCAAGGCAGCTTCTGCCCAACATTCACCTACCTGCTGTCTTGCCCATCCATTCACTTTCCTCTAACTAGCTGGCTCACTTTGTTTTGCCTCACTCAGATTGCACACTACTCCAGCAGACCGTCCACACCCACCCACTCACTGGGTGCATCTGGCCCCTGTTGCCTCTGCCTTATCAGGCCCTCAACCATTAAGGTGAGGCCAGCTAGAGTGAGAGATGCAAGGGGGAAGTAGGGAAGAAGTCGACGAGACTCTGGATGTTGGCACTTCAGCAAATACCTGTTCTTTCCCACTGCCCCTCAGTTTAACATTGTTGTAGTGGAAATCAGGGATTAAGGCAAAGAGGCAGTGGATGTTGGTGTTTTGACAAACGTTGCCTCCTTTCACACTGCCTGACTACCCCCCTCTCTCTAGCTGGCCTCTGTTTCATATCATCATGGGGGGGAAGAAGAAACTAAATCAAAGGGGTGCTGGATGTTAGTGCTTTGACAAAAATCCCTCCCATCCCCAGTGCCCCACCCCCTGTATAAAATATTTTATAAATATAAAATGTATAACATCTAATTTTATATCCCGGAAGTTTGCCAAGATATTTACTCTGAGGCTGAGAGCGTGTGATTTAGGGAGAATGTGAATCAGGGATTCAAACCTTGATTTCCCAGACCTAGTGCAACACTTATACCACGACACCATGCAAACAACTTTAATAACAATACTATTGGAAATGTAAATCACAAAGCTAATAAATTTTAAAACAGATGTAGTACAGTTGCCCCTCTGTTGGCATGGACTTCATATCCGCACCCCTCATGAGGAGCAAACAAAGGGAATTAAAATGGGGCATGTGCCCACAGCCACTCACAGGCATGCGCACCCATTCAAGCCTATGGGGTGTGAATAGGTGTGAGTTTCTGTTTTCGCGGATCCCGCGAAAACAGAGGACTGACTGTATTACAGTGGTCCCTTGGCTTACATGGGGGATCTGTTCCACCCCCCCCCCCACACCCCCAGCATAAGCCAAAAAACGCATAAGCTTGAGTCCCATCCGACTGAATGGGGCTCGGTCTTGCAGCGTGGGAGAGTGCGTCATGCATAAGCAGGAAGCCAAATATGGGGCTCCCGCCTATAGCGCGGGCACACTGTATTTAATTTTATTGCTATGACTATACATACACCTGATCATTCATTGTTTCACCCCATCAATGGTATATGACTCACTTGCTAAAAAAACTCTAAGTAATAATTCTCTCCACTGCTGTGGCCTCTACTATATTCCCTCCTGAATATTTTTTTTTCTTGACAGCTCATACAGCTCTAAATTTTATTATGCATAAATGCCTTCAGTCTGAGAAATGGTTCCTGGTGCAGTGTAATATTCCTGCTGGCAATCAATCAGCTTGGTTTCACTGTAATTATGGTGCATGCTGTTGGCTTAGGGCCAGAACAGACAGGCCAAAATAAAGCTGCTTCGGGTCACTTTGGAGGTATGCTGTTTAAATAACACATGCATCTTAAGAGGCCAGAAGCTGTGCCAAAGCAGCACTTCAGTCTTTAGGACTGGAGTCTGGCTTTGGCACGGTTTCCAGCCTCTTAAGATATATGCATCATTTAAACAGCATACGTCCAAAGTGATCTAAAGCAGCTTTATTTTGTCCTGTCTGTTTGGGCCCTTAGTTGTCTATTTATATCTGATATTCTAAAATGATGACTACCACTCCAAACAATATATACACTTGGCTCTCAGGGCATAACTCATGGAATAAATCAGTGATGGCGAACCTATGGCATGCGTGCCAGAAGTGGCACTCAGAGCCCTCTCTGTGGGCACACATGCTGTCGCCCTAGCACAGAGTTTGCCAGAGTTTCTTACTAGAAAGCCAGAGGGACATGGCACTTTGCAATAAATAAGTGGGGTCTGGGTTGCAGTTTGGGCACTCGGTCTGTAAAAGGTTCACCATCACTGGAATAAATCAACTGAGTTCCTCAGACCCTTAAGGAAAATGACCTACATTTTACCGTTCTAAAGTAACATTGGATGCATGATCTTAACATTTACCAATAACCAGCATGGGAAACAGTCATAAGCTCCCAGTAATCACGACCCTGACAATACACAAATCATGCATCAGTGGTCACAGGTTCCTCTGCAATGCTCCCTAGAACCTGCTGCTCCTCATGTTAGCTCAGACATCAACACCCACCCAAGCAAAGCATAAATGTACGGCAACAGGAGGAACGCCCTTGGAAAGGGCAACGTCAGAAAGGAAAAAACTGACAGTGTAGTTGACCAGGCCAGGAAAAAACCCAAGGGACAGAAGAAGAAGCTCATGTGTTTGGTAAGACCATTTCCCTTCTACAGCACCGGGGAAACCTCTCACTAGTGCCCATGCAATACTGTCTGTACTCCATAGCTTGGGGTGGCATTAGGAAGAGGAAGGCAAAATGCATACAATCTACTATCCACCCCAAATGTCCAGTTCCCAGAACCCATATTTGACAGCAATGGAGTCAGCCAAGAAAACCACTCGGTGATGTACATAGTGTACCGGAGGAGCACCCCAGGATATGAAAGGAAGGGGGGGTGCAGTTACCTCTGGCTGGAAGCTGGCTTTTGCCTTTTGCTTCTGGCCACTCCCCTTTGCACCCCGCCGCCCCACCTGCTTGATCCTGACCGGCTTGCGGCTGTGGCCACCGAAGACTGTCCTCCTCCTCCTCCTCCTGACCTTCCAGCCTGCCACTGCTGACCCCGCCGCCTCTGGGCTGCTCCACTCCTCAGGAAGCAGCCGCTTCTAGGGAAGGGAAGAGAAGACACGAAGTGGAGCAAGCTGTGGCAGTGGCAAGGATCAGAGGCAGAAATAGGAACCCACCCTCAAAGCAAGCAGCAGTGCAGCTGGGCTGGCTTTTCCTGCAATCACAAACCCGCTTCAAGCCTTGCCCCCATTGCCCTCCTGTGCCACCTCAAGCCTGCTACCTGCCAATCCATCCACCCAAGGGCACCCCAAAACAGCCCAAAGCAGAGAAAAGTAGATCCTCCCCTTAGTCTCCCAAAAGAAGCTGCAAAGCTCAGACACAGGCACAGCTAGTACTGAAAAAGAAGACAGAAGTTGAAGACAGCAGATCAAGATGAGCAGTCTTGGGACACCTAAGTTTAGCAAGAGAGGTAATAATGGGGGCTGTGAAAACTCCCCAGTGCTTCAGGTTTACAGTCCAAGCTTCTGGACTCTGGAGCATGTCCAGAGGAGGGTGAACAAAATGGTGAAGGGTCTGGAAATCATGCCTTATGAGGAGAGACTTAGGGAGCTGGGTATGTTTAGCCTGGAGAAGAGACACTTAATAGGTGATATGACCGTAATTGAAGGGGTGTCACATTAAGGACGTAGAAAGCTTGTTTTCTGCAGCTCCAGAGAATAGAAGCCAGAACAATGGATGGAAGATAAAGAAAAAGAGATTCCACTTAAATGTTAGGGGAACTTCCTGACCGGAAGAGCTGTTCGACAGTGGAACATATTCCCTCGGACTGAGGTGGAGTCTCCTTCTTTGGAGGTTTTTGAACTGGATGGTCATCTGTCAGGGGTGCTTTGTAGGTTCCTGCATGGCAGGGGGTTGACTGAATGGCCCATGAGTTATCTTCCAATTCTATGATTCTAATACTAAATAAATCAACATCCAGAACTACAGAATATAAAAGCTGCTGCTGGCTTTTTGAAAGTGCAGGTTCGTAGCCCTCAGGGCTAGAGATCTGTCATGAAAGTTTCAATGCACAGTGGACCCTTTCCATCTGTGCGGTTTGGTTCAGGGTGCCCCATGGGTGACAAAAGCAGTAGATGGCCGTGCCCCCTATTATTCAAATGCAGTAATGTGTGCATGGGAAAATCATCATGTTCACACTGTCAATGAATAAAATTGGGCATGGTGCTCCACAGGTGATCAAATTCATGGATTGATAACATGCCAATGCAAAAGGGCCCAATGTAAATACCTGAAGTGGGACTGCAACAATCCAAGTGGGATTGATGTACCTTAAACAAGAAGGCTTTCTCTCTGTCCCACCAAGATCACAGGCTCGCCTGGTGAGGACACGAGAGAGCCTTCTCGGTGGCTGCTCCCACCCTTTGGAATGCCCTTCCTTGGGAGGCTAGGATGGCCCCCTCCCCCTTCCTTCCTTGGGAGGCTAGGCTGGCTCGCCCATTAACCGGCAAGTAAAAACAGGCAGACATTTTGTATATAACAGATAGCAGGGTGGTTTTTATGGAGCAAGTGGGTTTTTAGTTTGTTTTTAACTTTTGTATATTTTTTGTGATTTTATACCGGATGTAGATGTTTTAACTGCTTTGAATTTTATTGAGATTTTAAATGTTTTATCTATGAGCCGCCTTGGGTCCCTCCGAGGAGAAAGGCAGCATATACATGAAATAAATCAATAAAAAGAAGTAAGCAGTAGTCCACTTCCACTTTTGCAAAAGAGGCTATTTTTGACTTTTAAAAATTGCTGAGGGGAGCCGCACTTTGTTTAAAAGGAGAATCCAGTCCTGCCATTGTTGCTTCTTCTCAAGATGGAGGAGGCAGGGGAAGAGTTGGAGGCTGCAAAAATCCAGGGGGGAGGGGGACACATAATTCCCTTCTGTACTTTCCATTTATCTCTACCAACTTGTCAACAAGAATGTTATTTCCACAATCTTAAAGACAAAACCTCTAATCCCAACAGAAGAAGAGGAGGAGGAAGAAAATCTTCTGGGAAGCAAACAAAGCCAGCATATGCAAATTTTCCAGTTGGCTTCTATCAATGTAAATGCAAGCTGACTTGATACAGAGGTTCTAATTCACTCTGGCTTTTAGACTAGGAATATACACCACAAAATTAAGAGGTGCTGTGGAAGAATGTATATTGTTGTTACACAAGCCAATACAGTGCCTGTGCAGACCGGCCATTAAGGCCAGCTTGGGGGCAGAGTCAGGACATGGCATCCATACGATGGATGCCCCGACTCCACCCCCATGTTTTCCTAGAAACGTCTGTAGAAGAAAAAAGATGCTGTCAAACAAAAACTTTTGCTTCACAGTCACTTGCAGCCAGTGTATATATATGCTTAGTTTCTTTTCTTCTTACATACCTATTTGTTTGAAGCTAGAGTGTGTATGTATGCCTGTTCTTTCTTTCATTCTATTTGTTTAAATAAACAGATTTTCTTGAGACCAGGACTGTGTGGTCACTTTGCCTGCCTCATACTCTGATCCAGCAGTGCATCCAAGCCAGGGACCTATGCTGCAAGTGCTACAGCATGTGAGTAAGTGAACTAAGGAGAAGAAGGCAAGACTGATGCTTGGATCAAAAACTGGTGAGTAGTAATAAAAGTAATAATATTTAGCATATGCCAATTGGTTCCTGCATCTCTCTCAGTATTTCTTATATATACTGCCCACATCCCTTCTACAAATTCAGCTGTTGCCGGCACTCACTTGATATTGACTATGTATGGCACAATTCTGTTGGAGCACTAGGAGGAATGTGGAATGCTGTTTTGGGTGCAAAACTCAGTTTCCCTAAAAACAATTTCAGCTTTCATTTCAAATTGAGTTAGGTCATATAGACAGCCATTTCAAGTAATTATTTAAAATCAAATTTCTAGCCCTTATGATAACAAAGATAGGCTTGGAAATGTGCAAACACCTATTGAACTCTCCTAAGTTTTCCAGGGTCCTTCTTTCCTTCTTACCATAAGTAATCTAGAATAAGTAGAATAAGTAACACAGATCTATTCAGCTAATATATAATATAGAAAGTACATAATCTAGATTTCTTGTCACAACTTGGATTGACGGTACCCTTTTAAATTCTTTTTTAAAAAAAATTATCCTGGATTAAAAACAACCGTGATCAGTTGCATCTCTTTTTAAAGCCAAATATGAGCTATCCCCAGCTCTTCTGGCTTCTGAGTTGCTCAGAAACAATGCCAGTGAAATAGCACAGCTTTGCTACAATTGGAAGGGAAAGGCATAAAGAGCTCAAAATGTTCTAATAAATGTTCACTAGAACCCACAGAAAGGTTCACAAACCTGTTGCTCACACACAATCTAAGTCGTCTGAAACACAATCAAAGCAACATTTTAAAAAGGTGCCATGTTTATCAGGATTTGAATTTGCTACAAGCAAGGGAAAGCTGAGGTGAAAATAAAGCAGAAGCCCAGCTCCTTCCGACTATTTTCTCAGAAAGCAAGAGGGCTGGCTGGCAGCCCAAGCTCAAACAAACACCCACCTTCCACAATTCAGATCAGAGGAATGTTGAAGGAGTGATAAACCCAGGGCAGCACCAAAACACCAGAGCAAGTGAGCAAGGCACAAGACTGTAGGGAATGAAGGCACACAGAGAGAAAAAACAACATATGGGATCATCAGACAGCTTAAACTGGTGGAATGTGTTCTCTCAGTTGGAATACAACCACCAGTTAGTTCTGGAACACAAAGGAGAATGTTTCTTGTATAAAGTACACTAGATGATCTGGAGAAAACGATCCTTAAGAATCGGAAGTAAGGAACTAAATCTTCCTGTCTCTCAAGAACATCACCACAGACACCAAAACAAAATCTCAACACAGAAGTTTGCTCTAGTTCTGGATAAGCAGTCTTAACTTGAGTTGAAATCGCTCTTCAAGCCCACTAGACAACATCTTCCCAACCTTGCTTCCCATGTACAGCTGGATAAGAAAAACGTTCCTAAGGGACTGAATTGAGTTATAGATCAGTGTTAGGTTAGAGAAGTAACAAAAATATTCACCAGCCCAGCTAGCTTAGTGCACTCCGGTTTTCTGCCCAGCCACTCTTCTGAAGGGACAACAACATCCAACTCATCCTCCACACTTTGATATAACATTTTCTAGTCCTTCCAGGAGTGTTGACCCAGAAATGGCTTTTGCAAATTCTGTCCCTAAACCTGTGCTGCATAAAAGTAATGTTCTTCTACTAGTTGCATTTAGGTCCAATTACAATGTTCTATATTATAGCTATTTCAGCCCAAGAATGAGGGGAGGAATGGAGTATTCTGCCCAAAATAAACTAAAGAGTGGTATATAAGAGGGATAATCAAAAGCCAGAACAGAGAAGGTTAGAGAACATATAAAGAGCTTTTTAATAGGGAAGGGGAGAACTGGGATCCAAAATGGTATCAGAACTACAAATCACAGAGAAGCAGGGAACTATATGTCACTCTTTCTCAGTTCCTTATCCCAAAATGACTGGAGATGCGATGAATCAGGACCCAAAAAAGCACGCAAATCTTTATACAATATATTTAACAGGGTTGACGTAAATCATGATTTAAACCAAATGACTTTTTTAAAAAAAAAACACCCCTGTTTGGTTTTTTTTAATTGATTATACTTTTTAAAAAATAAAAGATCTGGTTATTATTATTATTTTCCAACCCTCTTGCTGGAACTACTATTTGAGTTTAAATATTATAACAGTTTATTGGCAGCTGTTCATTGTTAGGCCAGAATCCAGTGTCAGTCGCTTCTTTTTGATCACTTTATTTTACAGTGAAATATATTCAGAAACAAATCCTTCAATTAACATAAAAGCAACCCAAACAACTAGCTTTAAAATAGCAACTTTTAAAAAACAATAATTGTTTAAGCCTGTGGCCGTAACATCTGAACTGTATTTTGCTACTCAATTTTCTTATTTAGTCCTGTGTAGTCCTACACATTAATGTAAAGAAACTGGTAACCCTTCCCCTCCAGAAATGGGCTTAGGTTTTTGGTTGTTGTTGCTGTTTACTGTTTTTTCCCAACCCTGACATTTAACTTCGGGGCTTCACTAACCTATGAAATACTAATAACCTAGAAGGCTTTTAAAGCCAATTTTGGAGCAGTGGCTCCTTGTTGTGCCTTACTTTAAACAAGGAAAATTTTAAAAAGAAGAACACTAGTAACATTTGTGTCCATTATTTGAGGAATTCATCTTTGTCATCATAATTATGATTCAGCATATACACAGTATGTCTAGATTTTACACAGAATTTCCTTTTCCATGCCATGAACAGGAAATTTATCACTGTGTTTTCTCTCATCTTTCTCCTTCTCCAGCATTTCCTCTCTAAAATTATTTGCAGTTTTGTAGGTGGATTTATTTTAAATTTAGCTGAATTCTTGGAGACAACGTAAAGAGTTTTAAAAATAAGATTTTAGAAATCAAGAGATTGACATTCTTGATTGCTATAACCAAGTCACAACACCACAAAGACATGAAGTACCACCTGGCTATAAAACCTGAGAGAAGAACAAATGGCTGTCCTTGTTATAAACTGCTCAAGGGCTCCACAGAGGTCAGAGGTCAGCTGCTAGAAATAAGAGGTTGGTCTAAATAGACATTGGAATGATATAACAAGAAAATGCTTAGATGAGAGGATTAAATTTTGGAGCAGCCAAACAACAGAGGCACACATAGGCATCCCAGTGGTTAGCCAAAAAAGAAGGAGCATGCTGGGAATGAGATCCAAGATGTACAAGACTTTGATGAAAAATGAGGGAGTTTTGCTTTCAACATCAATGGCCAGCACAAAGAGGGAGTAAGTAGACTGCAACATCCATCTGACGAAAAGCAAGCAAGCAAGCAAAAAAAGTGAGAAAAAACCAAGCCACAGAGAGAAAGCACAGTGGAATAGAAAAGGGGGATGGGGCACCAACCATCGCAAGCTGCAGGCACTGTCTCCAGCGGCACTTCTGGCGCTTCATGTTCTGCCCGCCAAACTTGGGCTTGTCGCAGCAGAAGTCGCAGCGGCCACAGTCTCTTTTCAGCAGGCAAGCTTCACATTTGCCACATTTTCGACAGCGTCTCCTTTTGGGGGCATGCTGGGGACAGGGAATGAGGGGAAGAGAGAAAAAGAGGGGGTACAGAAAGAAAAGATAGGCATCAAGAGGAACCAAGAAGAGTGTGCTGTAAAACCCAGGGAGAGAATCTGAGCAGTATGTTTGGGTACCGAAAAGCAGAGCTTGAAAGAATGATTTTGGGGGAGTACAACTTCCAGAATCCCTTTGGCAATTCCAGACTAACTCCAACTGTTTGTTCTAATTAGAGCAGACTGACTGATTCAATTGAACTCATTTAAGTGACGACTTACCAAATTCTCAATGATTCAATGACTCTGCTCTCAAATGATTTTAAGCCGGGGTGGGAATTGGACAGTCCTCCAAATGTTGTTGAACTGCAACTCCAAGCAGCCCTAGCCAGTATAATCCATGGCAAAGAATGCTGGGAATTTCTGCTAGTTGGAAAGGTGTTCCTAATCTACCTCTAGAAAAATGGAGAGGTAGATTATAGGTGTTTGCAGTAAGGAAAAACATTAAACACTTAAGACACAACTATGGAAAGCTACATAAGAATTTGAAAACTTTTATAGTGTTTATTATTTAAATCATGTTACCAAATATAGTAATATCCCTCCTCCAAAGTCAAATAATAATCTTTGTAATGACCATGCTTTCTACTAAGGTTTTAACAGTGAATTTGATTACGATGGTGATGATTGGGTGGCATTCTGTGCTGTAGTAAATGTAATAACTTAGGAGTTAAGGATTTATAACTGCTCTGTATTCACTGAGACTACCTATGTTTGGATGAAGGAAGTCTTTTCAAATGCCGATCACAGACATTTCCAACTCCCCTCCCACTGGTAAGTGAGGCTGAGGCAATCAAATGCAGGACTCCTGTTGCAATTCCTAGTTGCAGCCTCACTTGCTGGTAGGGGCAGCTGGAAATATCATCCTCCTTGTGCCCCCAATGGCAGCTGGATATACCTCCTTTGTCCAACATGGCTGTTGTTAAAGTGAGCACAGGGGAAGGGATCAGGCTAGATGTTACATAGAAGTTAATGTAGAATATCAGCTTTTTTAAAAAACAGTTTCAGTGCTGGTGAATCTGTCCAAAGTCTTTCTTGTACTGTTTCTGAGCTTTTTGTTCTTGATATTTGTCTTCTGATTGTGTGAAATAACCAAACAGATAAACAAATAGATAAGGGATGTGAGGATAAATGGCTCTTCAGTAAACTGTAGATTGTATTTGAGCATTCCCATATGGGCCAAAACCAAACAAGTTAGCAAGCCTTTATTTGTTTGAACAGGAACAATGTTAGCCTCAGCTAAGCTTGAATAGAACCAAACATTTCATCCCTGATCCAAAGGGAGAGGACTATGTAAAAAAAAAAAGAGGGGGGTCCTCAGGCTATATTTCCTCCACCAGGACTTTGAAGAGCAGCAACTGTTTCAGTTTGATGTACACTTGTATAATATGCATGCAAAGAAGATGTTTATTTACAGCTTTTTAAGATAGATTCATCTGTGTCAATACTCTATGATCCTTCCCCTTCTTTGGCTACTTACCCCATGCTTCACAACAGGGACGTCTTCAGTTTCCTGTTCTGAGGTGGGTTTCCACTTCTAGGGTAAGAAGGAAGATACACAGATGATAAGTCAACAAACAGATATTAAACTAGCTGAATATGGACATAAAACACTTGCACAACATAGCAAAGCATAACAAGCAGCCATAGAAAAATGAGGATTAAGGCAGGGTTCAACTGCTGAAATAAGCTAATTAATCTTTTAAGGTGTTACAAGATTCTTCCTTTTTATACCATATGACTTTTGAAGTAATATGTAACTCCGCAAATCTTAAACCTTCAACACTATTGTAACTCAAGCATATCTACTGCCAATAGGGAAACCATCACATCCATTTCCTCAGGGTTTATCTCAGAAAGAAGTAAGGAAAAGAAGTAGAAGGAAAAAAACCCTGCAACCCTAGAGAATGATTTTACAAATTTTACAGACTATCAGTGTGACACAAGAGATGTGATGGCCTGGAAACAAAGGAAAAAACTCTTTCCACCCACCCAAACTTTTCTGTTCAGTTTTTACAATGGAAACAAATGGAAGTTTGAGAAAATACCAGAAAAGGCTTCTGAAATCATTAACTTCTGGAAGACTAAAATGTCTTAAAGACAAGGTTTTACCCTCTCAAAGTATGCCAAACTGAGCATATATATGTAAAATAATAAACAGAATTGGAGAGTGACTTCTGTGTATATTGCAGTATCCAATGATTTCAGAGTTGTAATTCAGTTTAATCTGAAATGGAACTGTGATGGCAGTCGTTTATACTTTGACTGTAACTATTGAAATGGCACATTCACGTTTGGTTTATTACAAAAGATTTTATTTTATTTTCAATATCTGTTTTATCCTAATTTTCAGATACTAATGAGCAAAAAATCTCTGCTTAGTTAACGTATGGCACAATTCTGCACTTTATGCCGAATTAGATCAGCAGAAATACCACAGCCCTTGAAGCCACCCAAAAAATGCTTAGGACCAGAAATGTTTTAATTTTGGGATCACTGTTATTATTATTGGATTGTGGAATCTCTACATATACATGATGAGATATCTTGGAGATGGGACCCAAGTCTAAACACGTAATTCATCTCTGTTTTATATACACCTTCTTATACACATAGCCTAAAGATAATTTTCTGTATGAAATAAAGCCTTGCATATGAATCAGTAGGGTATTTCAGCCACCACTCTGAGGCATCATGTAGGTGCCGGAAAAGTTTTGAATTTTAGAGCAGATTTTGGATTTTCAGACAAGGGATACTGAAACTTTATCAAATTACAAATGATTCACTTGATGTATTAAAATCCATTCAGGATTGATACAAAAGTAGGTTTTGCATATATTTCAGTTCTCATGCAAACTTACATCCCCCCTCAATAGGAAAAAAATAATGATTATTTCTTCCTCATTGTGACTTGAAAATATTCAGAAATATTACATCTATGCTGACACAGAAACTCTTCCAAGTGATGCAACTGAAACAAACTGTGTCAAGCAGGTAGCTTTCTAAACATTTCAGTCTCAAGACCTTGGGCGGTGAAAAGTTTGAGAAACCAGAAGTAACTGTTTCTTTTGGCAAGCACAGACATACATGCATATAAGAACACATTCATGCTCACACGCCAAGGCTCCTCTCCTTCCCCTTGACAGAGACAGAAGCAGAAAAAGACTATGAAGATATATGCACAGTCAGCATCCCAACCCACTTACTTTACTTTTACTAGTACATATATCTTTGGTTGGT
>NC_056523.1:186357489-186369304 GCF_019175285.1 Sceloporus undulatus | reverse complement strand
AGAGCAGCCGCCCCATTCACACCTTTGCTCTTGAATTTTTGGTTGTTGTTGTCAATGTGAACGAACTTAGGTGACCCGTGACTGGGGGATTTCCAAAACAGGGGTATCATCAGTGGCCCTAGTTCATCTGCAAGCTCATTGGCATGGCTTTAAACCAGCTATATTAACCTGTATGAATTTTCTAATACCTGTACGTTATCAGAACATTATTGTCTTTCCCAATGGGTCTGCCATCTAAAGGATGTGGCCAAAATGATTATAGCCTTAGAGTTAGCCATTCTTGGCGTTAGAAAGAATTCAAGATTTTGATGTGGTCTAAGACCCATTTTTTGTCTTGTTGGCGGTCCATAATACCTGTGTGACCTCTCTCCAACCAAAACAAACAACCAGGATTATGTACTAGTAAAAAAGTAAAGTAGGAATTTGGATGCGGACGGTGCGGTAGATCTTCATAGCCTTTTTGCTTTTTGCTGTTTTTGACTCTGTCCAGGGCAAAGGAGAAGGAGACCTTGGCGTGTGAGCATGAATGTGCTCTGTTTCTTACATGCATTTATTCTGCATGTACATACATACATACATACATGTAAGAAACAGTTTACGCTGTTTCTCCACAGGGAGGCTTTATTTGGAGTCCAGTGTCCATTCCTCCATTTTCGAACTAAGTCTGCTTTGGAATTAGATCCAGAGGGTGAATATTTATATTGCCTGCTACTGCTCTTCCTGTGGTGGAGTTTTTTGTAATAAGAGGGAATCTAACATACAATTCAGTGAAGATATGATGTACAAAGTATGTTTCAAAACAAACCTATACACCACCCCACCCCCCCCCAAAGTCTTTTGAGGCCCAAAATTTTTGAAAGCGACCTGCTTGACATAGGTGTTTCAGTTGATAAAACGTCAACGAGTTTGTGTGTCAGCAGAGATGTAAACATGTCTGTATTTTCAAGTCATAAGGAGGGAGAATAAAGTCATGATTTGTTCCATTGTGGGTAAATGTAAGTTTGGATGAGAATTAAATATATGCAAACCAAATTTTATATCAAAGACAATGGATTTTAATACATGAGTGAAGCATCATTTGTAAATGTATACAGGTAAGTGTACCTCTTGTCGGAAATCCAAAATTAAATCTCTAAAATGCAAAACAGGTTGAGCACCTACTGTGTTCAGAGTGAATGGCTGCAGGTGCCCTACTCAATTCATTTGCAAGGCAGAAGTTTTGTTCAAACTTTATTTCATGCACAAAAGTATTAAACTATTTTATAAAATTATCTTCAGGCTATGTGTGAAGGTGTATAATAAAACATTAAGTATTATGTGTTGAGACTTGGGTCCCATCGCCAGATTATCTCAATAAGAGGCAGATATTGCAAAATCCAACAAACAGCAAACAACAACAAAATATAAAGGCTGTTAATGGTTTGGACTCAGACATGACTTGAGCACCTTTTCAAAGTGGAATACCCTGTACCTTTTACCTTTATTATTTTACCAAGAGAAGCTGCTCTGTTAAGTGGATCTCATTCCTAGTAATCATGTATGAGTACAAACATTCCGGACCTGATATTTGTTTGTTGTTTGTTTGTTTGTTGGATTTTTTGCAATATCTGCATTAAGGAGATATATCTTGGAGATGGGACCCATCTAAACACTAATTAATAAGTGTTTTTAGTACACGCGTATACACATGCCGAATATATTTTATAAATAGTAATATTTTTGTGCATGAAGAAAGTTGAAACAAAACGTCTGCCTTGCAAAGAAGAGGTGTAGCACTGCAGCCATCACTCTGAACAGCATGTGGTGGCCAAACATGTTTTTGAATTTTAGAGCATTCAATTTTGGATGTTCAACAAGGGATACTTAACAGGTATCAAATTACAAATGATTCACTTCATTTATTAAAATTCCATGTGTCCTTGGATATAAATTTGGTTTCATATAGTTTCAATTCGCATCCAACCTTACTTTACCCAACAATGGAAAAAATCATAATTATTTCTCCCTCCTTAATGACTTGAAAATATCAGAAATGTTACATCTATGCTACACAAAGACTCGGGACGTTATGCAGACTGAAACAACTATGTCAAGAGGTAGCTTCCAAACATTTGGGGCCTCAAGACTTTGGGGTGGGGGGTGTAGAGTTTGTTTTGAAAACATACTTTTTGTACATATATCTAACTGAATTGGAGGTTAAACTCCCCTCCTCTATCTACAAACTCCAACCACCAGGAGAGCAGCCTAGCAGCAATAAACTAGTCACCCTCTGGATTCATATTCCAAAACAACTTAAGTTAGAAAACTGGAGACTGACACTGACTCCCAAATATAAGCCTACATGGAGAAACCAGCAGTAACTGTTTTCTTACATGTAGGTATGTATGTATGTACATGCAGACATAAATGCATGTAAGAACAGAGCACTTCATGGCTCACAACGCAAGGCTCCTCTCCTTTGCCTGACAGAGTCAAAACGAAAAGGCTATAAGAATATACCACAGTCAGCATTCCCCAACCTTCCGACTTTACTTTTACTATGATATATCTTTGGTGGTTTTTTGGTTGGAGGAGAGATTCCACAGGTATTAATGGACCGCCAAAAGACAAATAAATGGGTCTTAGACAAAATAAATCTGAAGCTTTTCCCTAAAGCCAATGGCTAAATTAAGGCTATCATTGTGGCCCATCATTAATGCTACCCATTGGAAGACAATAATGTTTGATAAAGCACAAGGTAATTAAGAAAATTGCACTACATGTGAAAACGTGGTTGAAAATCCATGGCCCATGAGCTTGCAGACCTGAATAGGGCCACGAGTATACCCTGTCTTGGAAATCCCTCAGTCACAGTTGCAACCTAGGTTATTCAAAAAAAAGAAAATTACAACAACAACAAAAAGTTTCCACAATCAATGTTGTTGATTGGTCTGCTCTCTAGAGATTGTTGTACTCGATTCCCACCAAGCCCATAGCACTCTTGTCACTGAGGAAAGAGCTGTGATTTGCAGTCCGAAACAACACTTGGACTGAATGATTCCCAATTTTACATGAAATTAGAAGCCCTCCTACCAGCCCACTTCAAATATGGCATCAGCATACAAACAGCTTTATGGATACAAGCCACAACCACTCATGTAGTAGCAGAGCGCTTCCGGCGACGGCTTGCCTGTAACGCAGCAGGGCCTTTGGAGGGGGCCCCATCCTGCCAGCCAAAGAAAATAAGAAAGGGAAAAGTGAAAGAGTTAAAAAACCGCTACTGCCAGACTCAGAAAGTGAAAGCAGTAGAGGAAAGCCATAAGGTGCCCCAACGAGGAAATATTCAAGATAACAGGATGAGTGCAGAGCTTTCAATTAGGTTGAATCAGCAGAAGAAAAGCAAGCTGATCCAGAAAAACAATTCAGAATATATGTATGCTGCATCTTGTACTGACTTCAGTGGCCTTCCACAATAAGCAAGCCCTCCAGATGTAGTTTCACCATAGTTTTCGCAGCACCCATCCATTAGGACCAATGCCCAGAGTGTGCGCTGTGGATGGGAACTAGGCCCTCTCATAAGTTGAAGAGGCCCAAGTCAAGGAAGACTTGAATTAAGTGAGATAACCTAAGACCATCTAGGAGTCTATCAAGCTGGAAAGTTAACACTTAGACTCAGAAACCCCAACCCCTGGTCACTGAGAACTGTGTCCAAAAAGTAACTCTAATCAGCCTAGAAGTTTTTTTAATACAGGCTAGTTAACAAGCAAGGGACAAGATACGGTAGGAGCCCATGGATTGAGAATGTTCTGAAGCCAAACTTACTCTTAATGCACAACCACCTTTCTGACATTCAAAAGCAATCTATTACTGCCGGAAGAGATTTTCAAGTATTCATTAGTTACAGTCCAATTCCTGCCTCCGTTCTATGCAAAACACGGTATACATGAAGAATGCCAAATTTTCACGAAAAAATTGAATTAGTCTTTAGTCGAAGGTCCCTCTCCAAACATTCTGGTTTTGTTTTTTGTTGTACAAGAAATAATCGCTCCCTTTCCGTTTAAAACACTATGCTCTCAGCCAACCAAGGAAAACCACCACCAGAGACAGAAAGGAAAGATATTGTACTATAACGTACAGACTCTCATCAGGTAATCTGAAGTGACTGTAGCACACTGCCACAGAAAACTGTCTGTCTTTTTCTCTAATTAGGGTGTAACCAGTGAACTTTCAGATGTTGGTGACCGACAACTCCCATCATTCTAGCCAGAACCCCACAAGTGGCAGTGGGAGTTGCAATTCTGCAATTCCTAGGGGGCCACAATGTGCCCACCCCTACGTTTGTTCATCACCAAGAGTCACTTAGAGCAGCCACAGAACAACGTTAGAGGGTAAAGAATCATCTAATCTTTCTTGTCAAGTGGCGTATCACCACTCTTCAGTGCAACACATTGATCAGCCATCAAGCAGAAAATTTCATCATCACATTTAGGACCCCAAGCAGCGACGAACAGGAGCCCAGACAAGCCTAGGCAGATGGCTTGTGTAATCATTCCCTTTGCTGTAACTCAGCGTTTACAGACCGCCCATTGGGGCACCGTACCCGGACCCTTTCCCCGCCGGATCGGCTCAGCTGCAACAGCGGCAGCCCTCTGAGCCCCAATTCCGCCGCTTTCCAAGCCGGGGAAGCCAAAGGCCGCTTCCCAGGGGCCTGAAAAGGGGTGTCCTTGGGCTCAAGCTCCAGGACAACCGACGGCGGCGGGGACAAGGAGAAAGGGGCCCTCAGCCCCTTTCTGTTTGCGTTGCGGCACAGCTGTCGAAGGCGGCCCCAAAACACAAAGCTGGAAGGAGCTCCATTCGAGCTCTTGCCGCACCGCAGAAGCACCACAGGCGACCTCGCACGGCACCACATGTCACATCCGCGCCGCTCAGGTTTGGAGGCATCAACGGTCGTAACGTCGCAATGTAGTGCCACACGTAGAATGGGAACCATTTGTGTAGTATAGGTAGGTACGAGGGTTAGGGCGTCCAGAAGGGACGCCCTTTTCCTAACCCTAATACTACCTGAGTACGTACTTTGTGCGTGTCTGGAACGCGCACAGAAATAATTCAAAGTTTCCACCCTCCTTTATTCTACAACTTCACGCACGTTGGCCACTGCAAGTGTTATGTTCTGATGCTCTTGCGGCGTTGCCTTGGACCACGCTGGGCCTTGGTGGGAATCCTCCGGCAACAAAGATGGAAAAGAAGACAAGGTCAAACCAGATTATAACAAATAAAAGTACATCAGAGAACATAGAGAGAATAATATCTCCTTACATCAGGAAATATCCAAAAGTTATTTTCTTTGGTATTTCTCAATTATATCAACAAATCTCCTGGATCTCAGCAAGTGAGCGCAGTATCCCCATTGGACCGTGCTGAATTATCTAAGGTCCTTTAATGCCAGGCACCATTCTCAACCCAGGACTTCCTGGTCCAAATAACATACATTCTCATTGTCCCCAGTCCTGATTCCAAATCTCAACGTTCCTCCAGTTTTGCCAAACTGAGCATCAGAAGGCCTAGTCTCATTCTCCCGCCTGCCCATGAGGTTGGCCAAAGGGGTGTGAAGAGAGGGCTCAAGTCCATAGTTTGGTTTGCATTAGCAAGATTTTGTGCCTCTTTGATGGCATTCGAATGGAGCCACTCACTTTTGCTGGGTGGCCTTCTTTTGCGGCGCCGTACAGGTGGGGAGCATCCTTGGCAGATGCTGCCTTCCTGGTGCCAACCGGGAAAGAGCCCACAAAAGCCCATTAGTAAGATGCTTCCTGTGTGCACAGATGAAGGATGGATTGACACCTGAAAACAGACACTAAAGGGACCACATGGATGTGGGCAAAGTGGTGCACAAGACCTCCACTCAACCCACGGTCGGTCACACATCATACCGCATAGTATCATCACATGAGGAACCAGAGTCCTCATGCTGCTGCGAAGAAGGGACGCCCTACTGCATACTTTCCTACATGCCATGCGGTAGGACTCCTTGGCGGCAAACTTTTGTGTTAGCCATTGTTAGCCTTAAGCAGGGAACTTTTTTTGTTGTTCTTTTACTGTAGCACCTGTTACATTAATGATGCTAATATAAAAAATGATAAACAATAACAATCGGAGCACAAGGAGAGAAGAAGCATTCAGTAATACTATGCCCCCATCTAGAGCTGGGGAGGAAGGATAGGAGAACAAGCAAGAATACTACACAACCTGAATGGAAGTGAGTTAGCTGAGAGATTCCAAACTGGTTAGGGGAAATCACTGGAGAGCCAAGCGGGGTGGAGTCATATAAGAGCCACTTTACCAATGTAAAGCTTCTTGAGTTGGAGCCATCTTCTGGGAGGATTTTGTCTGCAAAGAACACATCCCATTTAGTGCCAGAACGAAAGAGAGTACCAAATGGTCATTAGAAATACCACCCACCAGGAGGTGAGGCAGCATAGGAAAGTCACACTCAGGAAATTATTTTCTCTGACTTGGAGCTAAAGGTTGTGGATGCTTGGCTCAGCCAGGCTGGCCCGCACGTCTTGGCCTTGGATGTCTCACTCTCACCTTGCCCTGTATTCCCCATTAAAGCCCTTGTTGAGATTGGCCCCCAGGTATTTTATGTGTGACAGTTGGTAAAAGTGTCTTCTATTGATAATGATCACCCCTCATCGGTGAAGGAGCCATCTGAGGCAGAGTTCACAAATTAAGCAAGAATTAATCAGTTCATTAAGCCGGTAGAACAGTAATGCGTTAGCAAGTAACCAGTACTTCTTACTACATATAATATACTCAGCATGATGATGTCAGACCTTGCCCTTCATCGATTCAGTCAACAGGGACCACATTCATTCCCCGTTTTGACTCTCACGGACTAATTCCGCCGCTCACACAGAGTTATTGATTTGCCTTTTATACAAGTACACCATTTTACTATATCGTTGTACATCATAGGATGTGAGTTTCCATGATGTTTGATCCACAGGGGAGTCTTTGGAACCAGAAAAATAAAAAAAAAATAAAAAGCCGCCAGTTGGATCAAAGGCCACGGCAAAATATTTGCAAGTTTTTTTCGTTTTGCTGGTGCACACGCTCCCTCTTGAACTCTGTCGCAATGATGTATACAATGTTTGTATACTAGTATATAGGGAGAGCATTTGATGGATTAAACTAGGACTGGGACAGATGTTAACAAAGGGATGGGAAAGGATGCAGGGGGAGGAAGGCCCTGTGCTGGCTGTACTACAATGCACTACTGTACTTTTCTGAGAAGAATCAAATACAATAATAGGAATAGAGAAGAAGCCAGTACTAACAACGCAAGGATAGTGAGTTAAGTGATAAATTATTCAGGTATAATAGTTCCCTTCATTGGCAAACTCTAATAGCATGAGCATAAGAATTTTTCTGAAATAGTCTATCCCTACAGTTTGCTTTAATTTACCTGAGAAAATGGAAATATATGATAAGGCTAGTAAACATTAAGTGATTCATGTCCCTTTGGAGTACAAACTGCAGAAGTCAAGGCAGACAGCCCGAAACGCAAAGGGGAGGCCCAAGGACAAAGCAAGCCCAGGGAAGCACAAACGGACGGGCAGGAAGAGCGGCCAAGGGGAAGCAGAGGGGGGAGTAGGGGGAGGAAGACAGGGGAGGGGAGCCCAACGCAGAGCTGAGACGGAAAAAAGGGGGAGAGCAACACGGAGGGAAGAACAGCAAAGCCTGGGGGAGAAGGGGAAGAGGAAAGGTACGGAGAGGGGGGGGGGAGAAGCGGAAGGGCGGCAGGAAGGGGGGAAGAAGGGAGGGTCGGCCCGGGGAAGAATGGGGGGAGGGGGGGGACAAAGGGGGGAGGCTTTTGTAACAGGTCGATGTCTGGACTACTGAAGTATAGCGGTAACTGGAAAAGCCGTGGGCAGGCGGACAACAAGTATGCCTGTGATCAATGGGTGCTGATAAAGCTTGGCTAGTCTACCAACAAGCTTCATTTCAAAATGGAGTTAGCCTGGATAGAGGACCATAGATGGAAAGGGGGCGACGCTAGCGGGAGTGAACGTGAGGCCGGAGAGAGAGGTAAGATATCAAAAAACAGCGGAGTATAATGGCGGGTGGGGAGGAGAAGAACAGAAAGGAAGAGCAAGAGAAAAATATGCCGTGAAGGAAGAGGACAAGCAAAGCACCATGCGTACACACGGACAAAATCCTCTAGAGATTGTTGGACTGCGATTCCCACCAGCCCAGCCAGCTCTGTCACTGAGGAAAGATGCTGGGATTTGCAGTCTAACAACAGCTAATGGACTGAATGATTCCCACTTTTGACATGAAATTATAAGCCCTCCGGACCAGCCCACTTCAAAGATGGCATCAGCCATACAAACAGCTTTATGGATACAAGCACACAAACCACTCACTGTAGTAGCAGAGCGCTTCCGGCGACGGCTGCCTGAAACCAGCAGGGCCTTTGGAGGGGGCCCATCCTGCCAGCCAAAGAAATGAAGGAAAGGGAAGAAGTGAAAGAGTGAAAAAAGCCCGCATACTGCCAGACGTCAGAAGGTGAAAGCCATGTAGAGGAAAGCCATAAGGTGCACCCAACGAAGAAATATTCAAGATAACAGGATGAGTTCAGAGCTTTCAATTAGGTTGGAATCATGCAGAAGAAAAGCAATCTGATCCAGAAAAACAAATTCAAGAAATATATGTATGCTGCATCTTTTACTGACTTGCAGTGGCCTTCCAACAATAAGCAGCCCTCCAGATGTAGTTCACCATAGTTTCCAGCACCCCAGCCATTATGACCAATGCCCATAGTTGCTGTGTATGATGGGAACTATGGCCCCTCTCATTTGAAGGGCACCAAGTCAAGGAAGACTTTAATAAGTGGCAGATAACCTAAGACCATCATAGGAGTCTATCAAAGCTGGAAAGTTAACACTTAAGACTCAGAATCCCTCAACCAGCCTGGTCACTGAGAACTGTAGTCCAAAAAAGTAACTCTAATCAACCCTTGAAGATGTTATACAGGCTAGTTACAAGGCAAGGCCTATAGAGATTTCAAATATTCATTAGTTATCAGTCCTATTCCATTCTACCGTTCTATGCTGAAACACTGGATTACACGAATGCTGAGATTTTTCAACGAAAAAATAAATTATGTCTTTATTCAAATTCTCTTTCCAAACATGCAAATTTTTTTTACAATAAATAATTATAATAAAAAAAAATTTGTATCCCACTTCCTCCTGCAGGATCAAGGCGGCTTACAACAGTAATAATAATAATAATAATAATAATAATAATAATAGGATTTACATACAATGTAAAAATAAATCTCATTATCCCCTCACTACTAAAACAATATCATAATAATTCTTACATAGCAATAATAAATAAAATATCATATAAATCATTAAGACGGTCAGAGACAGGGAGACGGGTGGCTTGGGTATTCTGTATGACGATCTAAACAAGTTACTTCACTGGGTAACCAGTGAAGCTCCAGATGTTGTTGGACTTACAACTCCCATCATCCCTAGCCAGCAAACCCATAGCGAGCGGCAGCAGAGCTGAAGTGCCACAATAATTGGGGGACACAAGTTGCTCTGATCCTTCCCTATATGATCCTTCCCCTTCTATTGCCTACTTACCCCATGCTTCACAACAGGGATGTCTTCAGTTTCCGGTTCCATGGTGGGTTTCCATTTCTAGGGTAAGAAGGGAAATATACAGATGGTGTAGTCAGGAAATAGAAATTAAACTATTGTATATACTCAACTATAAGTCGACCTCATGTATAGATCAAGGTCAGGTTATGGGGACAAAATTATGGATTCTGACATGACCCATGCATAGGTTGAGGGTAAAACTTGGAGGCTCCTTCAGTGTGTGTATGTGAGTGTATGGCAAGGGAGACTCTTGTTGAGGCGTTTTGATTCATCATTTCAGTTTTCGTTTCAGTCAGATGCACAGGCAGGAGCTGGACTCTTAAACAAATAGCAATATCAATCAATCACACAGGACTCTTTCTCCTTGGCTCCAGAAAGAAATAAACTCCTCTCCGCACTGCATGGTGAAATCTGAAAGAGCTATCATATTATTATTGTGACCTGTATAAATCAACCTGGGATTTTGGAGTCAATTTTTGGGCATAAACTTTTAGACTTATAGACGAGTACTGAATCTGGACATAAAATACTTGCACAACACAGTAAAACATAATAGGCAGCCATAGAAAAATGAGGATTAAGGTAAGGCTTAACTGCTGAAATAAACTGATTAGGCTTTTAAGGTTCTTCCTTTTTATACCGTATGACTTTTGAAGTCATACTCAACTCCTCAAATCTAATCCTTCAACAATATTCTAACTCAAGTATAACTACTGCCAATAGGGAAACCACCACATCCATCTCCTCTGGGGTTAATTCAGGAAGAAGTATGGAAAAGAAGAAAGGAAAGAACTGCAACCCTAGAGATTGATTTTACAAATTTTATAAAAAGACTATCAGTTTGACACAAGAGACGTGATGGCCTGGAAACAAACAAAGGAAAAAAACTCTTTCCAACCACCCAAAACTTTTCTGTTCAATTTTTACAATGTAAACAAATGGAGGTTTGGGAAAATACCAGAAAAGGCTTCTGAAATCATTAACTTCTGGAAGAACTAAAATGTCTTAAAAACAACGTTTTACCTTCTTAATTCATGCCAAACTGAGCATATTAATGTAAAATAATCAACAGAACTAGAGAGTGACTTCTGTGTATACTGCAGTATCCAATGATTTCAGAGATGTAATGCAATTTAATCTGAAACAGAACCGTGATGGCACTCCTTTATACTGTGACTGTAATTACCGTTTGTTTATTACAAAAGATTGTATTTTATTTCCAATTTCTTTTTTGTCCTTTTGTACTTCTCAGATCCCAATAGGCAAAGTGTCTGTGCTTAGTTAACATATGGCACAATATTGCACTCTAGTACGTTTACAGCTTTCTTTTCACAAAATTAAGGATGCAGTACTTGCCTGAGAGTAAACTCTATCAATTCAAGAGGGCTTACTTTTCAATAAACTGGTATAGGATTGCACTACACTTACAGACATGCTTACTAGGACATGAGATCCACTTAACAGAGCAGGCCTTCCTCTGGGTAAAAATACATAAAGGTAAAAGGTAAAGGTATTCCACTTTGAAAAGTGTGTCAAGTCATGTCTGAGTACAAACATTCACAGGACTCTTATATTTTGTTTGTTTGTTTGTTTGTTGGATTTTGCAATATCTGCATATATATTGAGATATATCTTGGAGATGGGACCCAAGTCTAAACACATAATTAATTAATGTTTTATATACACCTTATACACATAGCCTGAAGATAATTTTATAAAATAGTTTAATAATTTTGTGCATGAAATAAAGTTGAAACAAAACTTCTGCCTTGCAAATGAATGAGTAGGAGCACTGCAGCCATCACTCTGAAACATCATGTAGGTGCTCAACATGTTTTGAATTTTAGAGCATTTCAATTTTTGGATTTTCAGACAAGGGATACTTAACCTGTATCAAATTACAAATGATTCACTTCATGTATTAAAATCCATTTGTCTTTGATATAAAATTTGGTTTTGCATATATTTCAATTCTCATCCAACCTTACATTTACCCACAATGGGAAAAAAATCATGATTATTTCTCCCTCCTTATGACTTGAAAATATTCAGAAATGTTACATCTATGCTGACACAAAAACTCGTTGACGTTATGCAACTGAAACAAACTATGTCAAGCAGGTAGCTTTCCAAACATTTGGGCCTCAAGACTTTGGGGGGGG
>NC_056523.1:186315510-186354489 GCF_019175285.1 Sceloporus undulatus | reverse complement strand
GCCAAAACACTGTATTACATGAAGAATGCCAAGATTTTTCAACGAAAAAATTAATTATGTCTTTATTCAAATTCCCTCTCCAAACATTCTGTTTGGTTTTTTTTTTACAAGAAATAATCTCCCCTTTGCCTTTCAAACACTATGCTGCTCAGCCAACCACAGTAAAACCACCCCAGAGACAAGAAAAGGAAAGATATATTTACTATAACATATAACAGACTCTCATCATGTAATCTGAATTTGACTTGTAGCACACTTGCCACAGAAAACTGGCTGTCTTTTCTCTAATTTAGGGTGGGTAACCAGTGAACTTTCAGATGTTGTTGGACCTACAACTCCCATCATTTCTAGCCAGCAAACCCACAGCAAGTGGCAGTGGAGTTGCAATTCTGCAATTCCTAGGGAGCCACAAGTTGCCCACCCCTACTCTTGTTCATTCACCAAGATTCACTTAGAGCAAGCCACAGCACAAACTTTAGAGGGTGAATAGAATCATCCTAATGGGCATTCTTGTCAGTGTCTTATCACCAATCTCAGTGCAACAGCAGTGATCAGCCATCAGCAGAAAATTTCATCATCACAGTTAGGACCCCAAGCAAGCGACGAACAGGAGCCCAGACAAGCCTAGGCGGATGGCTTGTGTAATCATTCCCTTTGCTGTAACTCAGGCGGTTTACAGACCGCCCCTTTGGGGCGGCCTGTACCTGCCCCTTTCCCCGCCGGATCTGGGCCTCAGCTGCCACAGCGGCAGCCTCTGAGGCCCCAATCCGCCGCTTTCCAGGCCGCGGGGAAGCAGCAAAAGGCCGCTTCCCAGGGGCCTGAAAAGGGGTGTCCTTGGGGCTTCAAGCCCCAAGGACACCCGACGGCGGCGGGGACAAAGAGAAAGGGGCCACTCAGCCCCTTTCTGTTTTGCGTTGCTGGCACAGCTGTCTAAAGGCTGCGCCCAGCAACGCAAAGCTGGAAGGAGCTCCATTTCGGAGCTCTTTCCGGCACCGCAAAAAGGGCACCACAGGCGCCCTCGCACGGCACCAGCATGTCACATCCGCACCGCTCAGTTTGGAGGCAGCACGGTCGTAACATCTCAATGGTGGTGCCCATGTAGAATGGGTGACGCCATTTTGTACGTACTAGGTAGGTACTAGGGTTAGGGCGTCCAGAAGGGACGCCCTTTCCTAACCCTAATACGTACCTAGTACGTACTTTGTGCGTGTCTGGAACGCGCCTCAGAAAAGTAATTCAAAGGTTCCACCCTCCTTTATTCTACATACTTCACTCACGGTGGCCACTGCAAGTGGGTCTGTTTCTGATAGCTTCTTGCGGCGTTGCCTTGGACCACGCTGGGCCTTGGTGGGAAGTCCATCCTGGCAAGCAAAGATGGAAAAGAAGACAAGGTCAAAACCAGATAAACAAATAAAAGTACACAAGACAGAGAGAGAATAATATCTCTGACATCAGGAATATAATCCCAAAAGGTTATTTTCTTTGGGTATTTCTCAGATTTATATGTCACAAATCTCCTGGCAGCTCAGCAAGTGAACTCATTATCCCATTGACCTTGCAGACTTATCTAAGGTCAGCTTAATAGCCAGGCACCATTCTCAGACCCAGGACTTCCTGGTCCAAATATCATACAAATTCTCATTGTCCACAGTCCTGATTCCAAATCTCAACTTTCCTCCAATTTACCAAACTGAGCATCAGAATGCCTATTCTCATTCTCCCTCTCTGCCCATGATATTTGGCCAGAGGAGTGTGAAGAGGAGGGCTCAAGTCCCAGTAGTTGGTGTGCATGTACAGATGTTTGCCCTCATGTTGAATGGCATGCAGAATTGGAGCCACTCACTTTTGCTGGTGTGGCCTTCTTTTGCCGGCGCCGTACAGGTGTAGGAGCATCCTTGGCAGAGGCTGCTTCCTGGTGCCAACCGGGAAAGAGCCACAAAAGGCCATTAGGAAGATTGCTTCCTTGTGCACAGATGAAGGATGGAATTGCACACTGAAAACAGACACTAAAGGAACACACATGGATGTGGGGCAAAGTGTGCACAAGACCTCCAGCTCAACCCACTGCTGGTCACACATCATCCCGCATGAGTATCATCACAGGAGGAACCAAGAGGCTAGCATGCTGCTGCGAAGAAGGGAGCGCCCTACTTCATACTTTCCCTACATGCCAGGCTGTAGGAGTCTTGCGGCTAAACATTTTGTGTTATGCCATTGTTAGCCTTAAGGCAAGGAACTGTTTTGTTGTTCTTTTACTTGTAAGGCACCATGTACATTAATGATGCTATATAAATAAATGATAACAATAACAATCGGGAACACAAGAGAGAAAGAATCATTCAGGAATACAGATGCCCCCATCTAGAGCTGGGGAAGAAGGAAAGGGAAACAGGAGCAGAACTACTACACAACACTGGAATGGAAGTGAGTTAGCTGAGAGATTCCAAACTGGTTAGGGGGAAATCACTGGGAGAGGCCAAAGCGGGTGGAGGTCATATAAGAGCCACTTACCACTGTAAGCTTCTTGGAGTTGTAGCCATCCTTCTTTGGGAGGATTTTTTTCTGCAAAGAACACAATCCATTTAGTGCCAGAACAAGAGAGTACCAAAGGGTCATTAGAAATACCACCCACCAGGAAGGTGAGCAGCATAGGAAAAGCACACCAGGAAAATTATTTCTCTGACTTGAGCTAAAGGTTGTGTGATGTTGGCTCAGCCAGGCTGGCCCCACAGTTCTTGGCCTTGGATGTCTGCCACTCTCACCTTGCCCTGTAGTCCTCCTTTTAAATCCCTTTTTGAGATTTGGGCCCCCAGGTTATTTTATGGTGGACAGGTTTGGGTAAAAGTGGTTTCTTCTATTTGATCAGTATGATCACCCCTCATTCGGGGTGAAGGAAGCCAGTCTGAGTCATAGTTAACAAATTAACAAGTGAATTAATGCAGTTCATTAAATCCTGTAGAACAGTAAATGCTTTAGCAAGTACCAATACTTCTTAGTAACCATATAATGATACTCAGCCTGAGTTATGTCAGACCTTGCCCTTCAATCAATTCAGTCAACAAGGACACATTCACTCCCCAGTTGACTCTCCCAACTGACTCATTCCTCCTCTCACACAGAGTTCTTGATTTTGCCCTTTTATACAAGGGACACCATTTTACTATATCGTTGTACATCACAGGATTTGAGTTTCCATGGATTTTTGTATCCACAGGGGAGTCTTGGAACCAAATCCCAGTGGATACCAGAGGCCCACTGCAAAATATTTGCAAGTTGTTTCGTTTTTGCTGGTGCACACTCTCCACTCTTGAACTCTGTCTCAATGATAGTATACAATGTTTGTATACTAGTATATAGGAGAGCCATTTGGATTGGATTACACTGAGGAACTGAGTACAGGATGGTTACAAAGGAGATGGGAAAGGATGCAGGGGAGGAGGCCTGTGCTGCTGTACTACAATGCACTACTGTACTTTTCTGAAGAAGAGTCAAAATACAATGAATAGGAAATAGAGAGGCAATCCAGTATAACAACAGCAGGATATGTGAGTTAAGTATAAATTATTCAGGTATAATAGTTCCCTTCATTTGCAAGACTCTAATGTCATGATAGCATAAGATTTTTTCTGAAATCATCTATCTAGCAAGTTTCTTTATTTACCTGAGAATGGGATATATGATGAAGTCTAGTAAACATTAAAGTGATTCATGTCCCTTTGGAGTACAAACTGCTAATTCAAATTCATACTAGCCTAAACTCAATTGTTAGTCCCAATTACAGCAAGCCCATTGAATCAACAGAACTTACTGTCATGAATAAGCTGCCAAGGTTAAGCATATGTTTAGTAGTGGAGGAAGACAGGGTGTGTTATCCAACTCATGATTCTGAGAAGTAAAAAATGTGTTATTATCCACAGCTGAGGATAATCAGCAGAAGTCTGGGGGAGGAATTATGAGCTGAAAGTTACAGAGATTGTTTTTGTATAAAGCTGAAGCTCAGTAGAGAGGGGAAGAAGGAGGGGTTAGGCCTGGGAATATTTTGAGTTGCTGACAAATGGGGGAGGCTTTTTGTAACAGGTCAGATGTCTGGACTCTTAAGTATACGATGTAACTGGAAAAATCCTTTCAGTCCTGACAACAATTATGCACTGTGATCAATGGTTTGCTGAATAAAGCTTTTCTGAGTCTACCAAAGGCTTACATTTCAAAAATGGAGTTAGCACTTGTATATATTACCATTGATTTAATTGGTCTACTCTAGCTGGATTTAAGCGATTAGTCTGATATAGATGTATATATCAAGAAAACATCTGGAGTATTAATTGCTGGTGTGGAGAACTATAGAAAACAGAAATGAAGAGACAAAGAGAAGAAAATATTCCTTGAAGGAATATAAACAAGCAAGCACACATGCTCACACTGACAAAATCCTTCCATACAAGCATATTAGTGATTATTCAGTAAAGCATAATAGCAGCCCAGCTGTCCCAAAAGACAGCTTGAACACAAGTGATTTTCTCCAGCCATGCATAGCTGCAGAAAGGGGCTTGAAGGTATTAGGACACATTCTAAATTCACTCATGTTAAATAGTCAGACTTTCTCTACCTTGGCTCAGTAATAATTAAGAAATCAAAAGAAGACTAAGACTTGGAAGGGTAATTATGAAGGAACTTGATAAGATCTTCAAGTGCAAATATGTATCATTGAGTATCAGTCAGAATATTCCATGCTATGTGTATTTCCAGTTTCTGTATATGAAAGTGGTAGCTTGACAGTGAGGAAAGCAGACAAGAAGAGGCTCAACTCTGAAATATGGTGCTGGAGGAGAATTCTATTGACACCATGAACTGCCAAAAAGACAAATGGGTCCAAGAGCAAATCAAGTCTTAAATGTCCCTAGAAGGCAAAATGTCCAAACTGAGACCATTGTACTTTGGTCATATGATGAGATGGTATGACTCAGTAGAAAAGATGGCAATGCTTCGTAAATTTGGAGACAGTAGGAAGACAGCAAGTCCACATTACAGGTGGATAGACTCAACAAAGGAAGCCACAGCCCTGAGTTTGCAGGACCTAAGCAAGGCTGTTGATGGCAAGGTGTCTTGGAGGTCTCTTGTTCATAGGTTCACCATAAGTCAAAGTCAAAACAACAAACAACAGTATGCCCAAAGAGGTCAAAGTTTCTCCTGCAACAGACAAGTATGTAGAAAAGAATTACTAAAGGTAAAAAGAAAAAGCTGCCAATATAGATCTATGATTCCCCTCATCTCTGGAGGTACATGCCTGATTGATCACTCCATTTCACTAGATATAACAATACTGGCAAAAACAGTAGCAAAAATGAGAGAATCTCTCTTCCAATAAAAACTTTAAAGCTTTTCAAATGTCATATTGTAAGACCCTACAGAATGGTGATTTCTTTATTCATTCAACACCTATAAGATTAAAAGATAGTTTGTTATATCTCACATGCAGAATGTGATTATTTTGTTTTTATAAGTGGTTTTGGATTGATTATTTAATAACCATATGGAGGACAGATAATCACCGGCCCTTAAGCATGTGCTCCTCTTGATCAAGAATTGAACAGATGCCGGGTTGGAATATACATTTCTCTACACCTGGAGACCAAATGCTAAGACAGACAATTGGCTGCCATATTACCTCAACCAAAAGTACAGTGGGCCCCTGGTATCTGCTGGAGTTTGATTCCAGGACCCTCCATGGATACCGAAATCCATGCTACCCTTTACATTAAATGACAAAATCAATGTTTGCTTACTGGAATTTACAGTCCAGTGTGTTATTTAGGTCTGATTAAATATCATGTATGTTATGGTCACTGATATTTTGCCTGCTAACTTTTAAAAAAAACCTCCCCCACTACTCACAGTTGTCAAGACCAGGGAGGGGCCTGCTGTTGCTTACCAGTGGGGAAGGAAGTGGAGAGGCAGTTCAGACAATGTAATTCTGAGGGGAAGAGATAGGAGGCTGCATTCCATCTATGACCACACTCTCATTTTCATCCCCCTCAGCCTAGACCAGCCTATTCTTCGTGTTCTGACTTGTCTCCTTGCTCCCTCCCCTCCCTGTCAGTAAGCAGCAGCTATGGCCCCTTCCTAAGCCTGACACTTGTGGATAAGGAGGTTTGGGCTGGGGCCAAAGGGCTACAAGACAGTTCCTCATTCCCCATCCCCAAAAATAAAAGATATACATTAGCTTGGAAATACCATCCACGCAACAGGTGGACAGTACACATGGACAGACAGAGTACTATGCTCCACATCCTTTGTGCTCAATCACAGCCATTGTTTTCCCTGTAGACACATCCCTGGCCATGCCTTAAAGATCTCCCTGAAACTCTGTACCCTCTGTATCTTCTTCCTTTCATACTCATCCTGTTTTAAGCTCTCTTCCTGTGCAAGTACAAATCCAGGTTGGACCAAGCATACACAAACACACACACACCTTGCGTTTAAGGCAGCGGCGCTTGACGCATTTCCATTGGCGCTTCATGCCTGGTTTATGTCTCCGCAAACAGATAACGCAGCTACCACAGTCTTCCATTATCTTGCAAGCCTGACACATACCACATTCAAGACCCTGCAAATGGTGAGGGGTGACAAGGAGAGTGTAAGAGAGCAAGACAGGTGGTTAAAACTTGAAAGTGTTATCATAAAGGAGAGGCAGGAATCAAGGGACAGGTGAGGTACTAGAAAGGGACCCAAGGGAGGGATAAAGCAAGGATAAGCAGCTGGTGGTACCTTTTTGACAATCCTCAAGCATCGACGCAGCAGGCATTTGACGCCAGTACAAACCTCTGGATCTCTGGCTCGCAGGACACACACACTGCAGATGCCGCAGTCCTGAGACATCTGGCAGGCCTGGCACACACCACAGCCAATTTGCTGCAAGGGCAGAGGGGTGGGATGAGGAGGGATCCAGGGAAAGCAACACCATGAACCCCTCACCTCATAGCTGCACACCTAGCCAGTCAGCGAGACCAGATGACTCCACTGAGAATGGCAGGAAGGACACATGCTCCAACAACAAGGCCACAAAAGAAGCTGTCTTAATCGGGGTCAGGTCACTGGTACACTATCATCTATACTGACAGCAGCTCACAAAGCTCTTGAACCTTGGTTGTTTCTTAATCCACCATTCAAGAACCTTCAAGTGAAGATGCTAGCATTACCATCAAGCTATATTTTTTAAATGATACTTCCATCCTGCACTTATCTGGGTGCTTCCTCATTCTCCTAGCCAAGGGACCAAGAAGATCTATTTCTTCAGTACAGTCAGTCCCACTAAAGCCTATTTACTGGGTTCCCAATGCTAATGTTTTGATCCACCCTGGCATGTGGCCAAATTGTATTCAAATTTGTGGGGGGAGGGGTAATTATCAAGTTTGAAATGGTCAAATGGTCTCTAAAATGTTTACTGGAGTTCCCAGCCTGTTGTTGTTGTTGCTCTCCTATCATTTGTCTGGAAAGGAGGGTGGCACTTTGTATCATTCCTTCATCTGTCAACCATAGGGTAGGAAAACGTGTATGTATGAACATCTTAAATGCCTTCTGCACATGTACAGGGGTGTTTACAAGGAGGGTAGGCAGTCATGGCAGGTCAGCTAGCTAGCTAGGGATACTTAAAGAGACATACAAGAGCTACACAGCAGGCTCAATGTGCCATCCCAAAATGCAAATCTTGGTCATACAGACAAGAGTTCTCTCTCCCCACATCTCCCCCTGCCCTCCTCCCTCACACACACGGACTCTCTCTCTCTCACAACCACACTATCAGAGGTTCATATTTCAATGCTAATTTCTAAGTAGTTAACATTATCCATAAACACTTGGTGTTACCTTGTAATACCTCTGTTCCCGGTTGAAATCTCTTCTCTGAGCTGGTAATGACAAGAAGGGTAAAAAATTAAAATCCATGCAAGAAACACCTATGGAGAAGTGCGGAAAGCAATTCAATACACAGCAAATAAGCTATGATAAAAAATCACAAGGCAAAGGGATAAGTTCTAGTACCATGCTGCTATCCTGCCTTGCTGATGAGCAGAGCACACTATTGTAACCCATGCCTGAAGCAGAAGCTAAAACTAAACTGACAAAAGGTCTCCATCCACTATTTCTCCAATGCAGCCTTGCCTTCTTTGGAGAAAACACAGAAAGGGATCAAAAGGACCAAACAGAAGAGCAGAGGTGAGGAGGGCCAGAGAAGATATACAGAAAGAGTAAGAAACACTGATGGATGCAGAACTATCACCCATCCACTATAATAATATTCTAGCCCGCCTTATCACAGAGAATCCGGGCAGGTTACAACAGTAAAATACATCAAAGTTACAATAAAATCCAAGAAGATATCAATCCCTATACCCATCTCCAATTCCCAATGCTAAAACAGGATTAAACATAAAAGCATTAAAACAGTAAAAACATTAAAAACATTCAACTAGAATTTGGAGGAAAATAAGCAGACAAGGAGGCATTTTTCATAATCGTGATCATGTTCATGTCAAGTTTGTATCCAGATCTACATCTATATTTCTATATCTATAGCTCTATATCTGGGGTAACTGAGGGGTAACTAAGCTGGAAAGGCCTGCCGAAAGAGATCCATCTTGAGTGCTTTCTTAAAAGCTGTCATAGTGAAAATGTGTCAGATCTCCTCCGGGAGGTCGTTCCATAATTTTGGAGCAGCAGTAGAGAAAGCCTGCTGGGAAACGGATGTTAGCCTAGATTTTTTGGCTGTAATAAATTCTTCCCAGAGGACCTTAATGTGCGGGACAGACAATACAGAAGAAGGCGTTCCCTCAAGAATTCTGGACCCAAGCCATGTAGGGCTTTATATGTAATCACCAACACCTTGTACCTTGCCCGGAAACTAATTGGCAGCCAGTGAAGGGACTTCAAGACCGGTGTTATATGATCATTTCTAGAAGTACCCATAATCAGTTTGGCTGCCATGTTTTGTACCAACTGAGGTTTCCAAACTTGGCACGAGGCTAGCCCCAAGTAGAGAGTGTTACAGAAGTCCAATTGAGAGGTTACCAGTGCATGAACTACTGTTTCAAGGTCCCTTGGCTCCTGGAAGGAGTGCAGTTGGCTTATCAGCCAAAGCTGATATCAAGTGCTCTTGACTGTCATATCCACCGGAGCTGTCAGCTGGAGCGACGAGTCAAGGAGCACTCCCAAACTGCCGGCAGAGCCCACTAGTAAAAGCCCTTCTCCTGGAGTAATTTCTTCAATCGCCGCAATCCAAGCATAAAAACACTTTTTAGTTGAGGGAAGTCAGTCATGACATCAGGGAAGATTGTTTTCACACTGGCACAGCTAACCTTTAAAACCCCCTATGCAGAGACACACATATGGCCAAGATACAAACCAAATAGATTACATGATTGGAAGCAAAAGATGGAGATGCTCCATCCTGGTGGCCAAAACTAGACCATGTGTTGACTGCGGTACAATGAACTACTTACTGTATATATCCATGTATAAGTCTAGAAATTTTAGTCAAAAAATTGACCCCAAAAACCTGGATCGACTTATCCACAGGTCAATGTAAGTCCTGTACTTTAACTGTTATGAAAAATGGGGAACAAACCCCTGGTGAAAAGGAAGAGTGTAATCTGTCCTGGAAGCACTGACCCCCTCCTATTCTCTCATCCATCTAGCCTTTAGTGTGAGTACAAACAGTTAATGTCTGCTAGAATTTTGTAAGTTCTTTATCATTCTTTTGCTATGCTTCATCCTTTAGATATTTTTTACATGTCTCTATGTTTTACCCTCGACTTATCCATGGATCATATAAAAATCCATACTTTTGGACCCAAAACCTGCCCTCCACTTGTACATGAGGTTGACTTATAGTTGAGTATATATGGTATATCAAAACACAGGGTAAAACTGAAGAAAAAATGAAAACCAGTCATCATACCAAAATATTATCTGAACAACATCTCAACAGAATTCACAGACAATATAAGAAACAGATTTGCATTATTAAGCATAATCTACCAAGAACCAGAGGAACTATGGACAGAAGTCAGGGATGCAATAAAGGATGAATGCAGACAGACACTTATAGTAATCAAAAAGAAAAAGAAGAGACAATGGATGACAGATAAAATGCTTCAAGCAGTAAAAGAAAGAAGAGAAGCAAAACAAAATGGAAACAGGAACAAATTCAAAATTATGAATGCAACAATACAAAGATTAGTGTGAAAAGACAAAGACAATTACTACAATAACCAATGTAAAGAAATAGAAGACAATAGTAAAAAAGGAAGAACAAGAGACCTTTTCCACAAGATTCGTGAAATTAAAGGGACATTCAAACCAAGTACAGGATGCTCTATGATGATATAAATAACATAATTCAAGACCAAGAGAGAATAAAAAAAGCTGGAGGCAATACACAGAAAAGTTATACAAAAGAGATGAAAAAATGAAAGACACATGGAACGAATAGCCATATGAAGATGAACCCCAAATTCTAAAAAACATGGTAGAAGCTGCAATAAGAGAAATGGGGGGAAATAATGACATTCCAATCGAACTATTACAATTCACACTGATGGAATCAACTCCAATGTTAACCAACATATGTCAACAGATATGAAAAACAAGAGTGGCCAACCTATTGGAAAAGATCAATTTACATCCCCATCAACAAGAAAGGAGACACCAAAGACTGCAACAACTATAGAAAGTTGTTGAAAGAAAGAGTTGAAAGTTGAAGAAAGAGGCTCCTCCCTCCCTAACTGTCATCTTTCAGCCTCTGAGGGAGAGAGAAGGCTGGCCCAGTACCATCTGGGGCTAGCCTGAAGAAGGAGGCTCCTCCCTCCCTAACTGTCATCTTTCGGCCTCTGAGGGAGAGAGAAGGCTGGCCCAGTTCCATCAGGGGCTAGCCTGAAGAAGGAGGCCCCTCCCTCCTTAATGTCCTCTTTTCGGCCTGTAGGGAGAGAGATAGGTGGGCCCGGTTCAATAAGGGCTAGCCTGAAGAAGAAGAGCCCTCCCTCGGGTCCATCTGCTTTGGTCCAGGCCTCAGAGGGAGAGAAGAATACTGGACCTGATTCCCTCCCCCCTCACCATTCCCTTCTCCTTTTGTGTCGTGTCTTTTAGATTGTAAGCCTGAGGGCAGGGAACTGTCTATTATCCCCTCTGTTGTAAACCGCTCGGATTCCCAGTGATTGGGCGGTATATAAATAAAACTTATTATTATTATCATTATTATTATTATTATTATTATTGGAACATAGTGCTAATCTCCCACACAAGCAAAATTGTGCTCAAAATTCTGCAACATAGTCTCCAACCATACATGGAGAGAGAAATCCCAGAGGTCCAAGAGGTGTTCAGGAGAGGAAGAAGCATTTAACATATGAGGGCTAATGGAGCACACCAAAGAATTCCAAAAGAGATTCAGCATGTGCTTTATAGACTATAGCAAAGCCTTTGCATGCATAGATCATGAAAGGCTATAGAATGCCCTTAAAGACATGGAAGCGCCAACACATCTAATGATCCTGATGAGGAATCTGTACTCAGGACAAGAGGCTATGGTTAGAATAGAACACGGAGAAACAGAATGGTTCTCTATTGGCAAAGGGGTCAGATAAGGTTGCATCTTTTCACCCTATCTTTTCAGCTTACATGAAGAACATATTATACGAAAAGCAGGCTTTGAACACAGAAGAGGGAGGAGTGAAAATAGGAGGAAGGAACATCAACAATCTAAGATATGCAGAGGACACCACACTATCAGCAGAAAACATTGCAGACCTAAAGGAATTGAGGAAGGTCAAGGAAGAAAGTGAAGGCAGGATTACTGTTGAACATAAAAAAAAAAGAAAACTAATGACCGCAGAGGATCTTAACAAGTTCAGTCTAGACAATGAGTACATAGCAAATAGCAAAAGAGTTCCTATACCTTAGATCACACATAGATCAGAACAGGGAGTGCAAACAGGAAATCAGAAGAAGACTAAGAAGGGGAAAGGCAACGATGAAAGAACTAGAAATGGTCCCAAAGATTCTGATTTTTTTTTAAAAATTCTTTGGTGAACGAAGTACAGCCTTCCTAAATACAGTATCAGCTCAAGACCTCAGGTCCACTCTATAATGTGAAATAAAAGTCATAGGCTGGTACCAAATATGATATGGCATACTGGGGAAAATGGTAAACCAGTAAGAGAAAACAGTATGAGACATCCATAGAAAATAGTACGGCAATAGAATAGGATAGAAAATGTCTGCTTGTCTCTGCCTGCCCTTTGCTATAGTTCTTCAAGATATAAATATGAGAGTGGGTGAAGAGTAGAAGGTCCTCTCATGGCATCGAGCTTCTTGTCACCCCATCCACAGGTAGGAATGGAGAAAGCCTAGACTGGGCAGCATCAACAATGGTGGAATTACGTTTCAGATGTTGTCCTAGAAGAGAAATGGCTGAATCATCTGCCCTGTAGAGTTTAGAACTTGGAAGGGGATTCCCTTCAGTCAACCAAGACTGAATGATCTGACCAAGATACAGAAGCACTGGTAAAGCCACAGGAGTGGTTGCTTCCAATTGGATACACTGGGAAATCGGATCCTCAAACCAACTTGTTGAATTTCATTTTGTTAGCTTTGGCCCAGCTTTCTAGTTATTCAGGTCATTTTGAATTTTGATCCTGGCCTCTGGAGTATTAGCTATTCCTCCTAATTTGGTGCCATCTGCAAATTTGATAAGTATGCCCCCAATTTTGTCCTCCAAGTCATTGGTAAAGATGTTGAATAGCATTGGCCCCAGGACAGAGCCCTGTGGGACCCCACTGGTCACTTCTGTCCAGGATCAACCAATTACAAATCCATGTAACAGTTACCTTGTCTAGCCCACATTCTACTAGCTTGTTTGCAAGAATGTCATGGGGAACTTTGTCAAAGGCCTTACTGAAATCAAGCTATACTATATCCACAGCATTCCCTTCATCTATTAAGCTGGTAATTTTATCAAAGAAAGAGATCAGATTTGTCTGGCATGACTTGTTTCTCTGAAACCCATGTTGACTCTTTGTGATTATGGCATTGCCTTCTAGATGTTCACAGACTCTTTGTTTAATTATCTGCTCTAGAATATTTCCTGGTATTGATATCAGACTAACTGGACGATAATTGTTGGGATCCTCTTTTTTTCCCTTTTTGAAGATGGGGATAACGTTTGCCCTCCTCCAGTCTGCTGGGACTTCTGTTCTCCAGGCGTTCTCAAAGATTATTGCCAATGGCTCTGATATTACATTCGCCAGTTCTTTTAATACCCTTGGATGTAGTTCATCTAGTCCTAGAGACTTAAATTCATTTAGATTAACAAGGTATTCCTGAACTATCTCTTTACTTATTCTGTGCTGAAATTCCCCTATTCTGTCTTCTGTTCCATTTTCCTCAGGTTGAGCACCCTTTTCCTTTTCTGAGAAGACTGAGGCAAAGAACAGGTTGCTCACCTGTAAATGTGTTTCTTCGAGTGGTCATCTGCGAATTCACACAAATGGGTTTATTCTGCGCCTGCGCAGCAATCCTCGGAAACTTCTAGAATCTCTAGGCAGAAAGCAATGTATCTTTCTGCAACTTTTTGGCGGTAGCTCCGCCCACCCATATATAAGGCCCCTGGTGGCCCGCTCCTCTTCAGTTCCGAATGAGACGCTAATCAGCGCGGCAACAAGCGTTGTCAAATGAGCAGACACTGAGGGGATGGATGGGCGGGTTTGTGTGAATTCGCAGATGACCACTCGAAGAAACACAGTTACAGGTGAGCAACCTGTTCTTCTTCTTCGTGGTCTCTGCGAATCACACAAATGGGTTTAGACTAGCGAGCTATAGTCAGTGGAGGAGGGAGTGTCAATAACCAATAAAACACATAATCAATAAAGTATGTAAACCAAACAACAGTGTTATTTATTAACAGTGCAACAGGTCTATTGTATGGCAGAGAGTAACACAGCCCTCCCAAAGGCTGCATCGTGCCTGGCCCTTGCATCCAGCCTGTAGTGTCTAATGAATGTCAATGGCTGGGACCAGACAGCTGCCTTACACACATCCTCAAGGGGTATCCCCGCCAAAAAGGCTGAGGATGCAGCTACCGCCCTAGTTGCATGGGCTCTAACCCGACCTGGTAGAGGCTTTCCAGCCAGTTCATAGCAGAGGTGGATGGTGCTGGCCACCCACTTGGAGAACCTCTGCGGTGACACCGGCAGCCCCTTCTTGGCTTCGGAGTAGCACACAAAAAGTCTCTCCGAACGCCTGGAAGCAGATGTCCTGTTCAGATAAAACGCCAGTGCCCTGCGGACATCCAGGGCATGAAGCTGACGCTCAGAGTCTGTGGTCGGATTAGGAGCCAGAGTCGGCGAAACAATGTCCTGGTTGATGTGAAAGGCAGACACCACCTTTGGCAAAAAAGTGATGTCTGTACGGAGCACCACCTTGTCCTTGTGGAAACGGAGGAAGGGATGGTCCATCCTCAAGGCACACAATTCACCAGCTCGGCGGGCTGACGTGATGGCTATCAGGAAAGCCGTTTTCCAAGTCAGGAGTCTTAGGTCCGTGGTAGCTAAGGGCTCGAAGGGCTTGGAAACCAAGTGTGCCAGGACGGTGTCTAGACTCCACTGTGGCGTAGGGTCTAGAATCGGTGGGTGTAAATTATTGAAACCCTTAAGGAACCTCTTTATGAAAGGGTCCCCAAAGAGAGAAGGTTTGTCCTGAAACAGGTAATGAGATGAAATAGCAGACCGGTAGCACTTGATAGAACTCAAGGAGACACCTGCACCTGCTAAAGTCATGAGGAAGTCCAGGACTACAGGGATGGAGACACAGGATGGTGGTCCTTTGTTTGTAAAAAGGTTAGGAACCTATCCCATTTGTAGGCATAGGACCTCTGTGTGGACGGTCGCTGTGCTGCCTTGATGATGTTCTGTACACCGGATGGAAGTGTCCTCAGGATCGAATCCTCCATGCTACCAATGGGAGAGATTGCATCTCGGGATGGTGGACTTGCCCGCCGTGGAGCGAGAGCAGGTCGGGCCGGTATTCCAGGCGGAGATGGTGCTGTGCTCGTTGTAGAAGCGGAGCAAACCAAGGCTGTCTGGGCCACCACGGAGTTATCAGGATTGCGTCCGAGTGGTCGGCCGACATCTTTGAGAGGACCCATGTGATCAGAGGAAACGGAGGAAAGACGTACAGGAGGCCTTGAGTCCATTTGAGCTGGAAGGCGTCCCCTTCCGATCTTGGGTCTCTGTACCGTGAGCAAAATCTCGTGGTGTGGGTGTTTAGCCGGGAGACAAACAGGTCAAGGAGGGGGGTTCCCCAATGGTTGAAGAGTTGGGTCGCAACCTCTGGATGTAGCCTCCACTCGTGGCAAGTGGAGGATGACCTGCTGAGTTGGTCTGCAAGGTCGTTCTGGTCGCCGGGCAGATGGATGCATTGTAGCAGGATCTTGTGACTTATGCACCATTCCCAGATGCGGATGGTGACTGACAGCAGAATCCTCGACTTTGTACCTCCCTGTTTGTTGAGGTAGTACATGACGGTGGTGTTGTCGGTGAGAAGGAGCACCACTCTGCCTGCGAGGACCGACTGAAAGGCTCTGAGAGCTTTTTCGACGGCAAGCATCTCCAGAACGTTGATGTGAAAGGTAGCTTCTGCTGGTGACCATTTGTCCTTTATTGTGAGGTCCCGAGTGTGGGCGCCCCATCCTTGGAGGGAGGCATCCGTGGTCAGAGAGAGGTCTGGCTGAGGGGGTAAAAACGGCATCCCGACACAGACGTTGTCGGATTGGAGCCACCATCGTAAGGACTTCTGTACCGTTCTCGGGATGGTGAGCAGCTTGGTAGGCGTGTCTTGGACGGGGTCGAACACGGAGAGGAACCAAGATTGAATGGGCCTGAGGCGCAGTCTGGCCCAGGGTGTGACGAAGGTGGTGGATGCCAGGTGTCCCATGGCAATCTGCACTGCATGGGCCTGAAGGCGCCTTTGGCGAAGGCAGGGCTGCAGGGATGCACAGAGGGTTTGGAACCTTGTCTCTGGAAGGTATGCCCTCATCTGAACAGAGTCCAGCATTGTTCCTATAAAGTCTATTCGCTTGGTAGGAGCCAGGTTGGACTTGTCGAGGTTGACCTGTAGTCCCAGTTCTTGCAATAGGGACAGGGCAAATTCCAGTTGCTTGAGAAGAGTGTCCTTTGAGGATGCTGTGAAGAGCCAGTCGTCTAGGTATGGGAAGACTGTTATTCCCCTTTGACGCAGGTATGCCACCACAGGTGCCATGCACTTGGTGAAAACCCTTGGGGCTGTTGAAAGGCCGAAGGGAAGGACCTTGTACTGATAGGCCTGGTGGCCGACAGCGAAGGCAAGGAACCTGCGGTGGTCCTCCAGGATCGCGATGTGGAAATAGGCATCCTTCAGATCCAGCGTCGCGAACCAGTAGCCCTCCTGTAGGAGTGGTAAGATAGAAGCAAGGGTTACCATCCTGAACTTCTTATAAACAATAAAGTCATTGAGGGCCCGAAGATCCATTATGGGTCTGAAGCCAGAGTCTTTCTTCGGTACAGTGAAGTACCTGGAAAAAAAAGTAGCGCTTGAACTCACAGGGGGGAACGGGTTCAATAGCGCCTTTGTCTAGAAGAGTGCGCACTTCGTCGAGAAGGGTGTCCGAGGGGACAGTTGAAATAAAAGCTCCAGTTGGTGGGAGCTCAGAGAACTCTAGGGCATAGCCCCTGCTGACGATGTTAAGTGCCCAAGAGTCCATAGTAATGGCGGCCCAGGTGTTAAAGAAGGGGCTCAATCTGTTGGAGGTGACGAGGTGCGCGGGGGCACATCAGAATCTTTTCTTTCCTCTTCCATCTTTCTTCCTGTAACCCTGCTGGTATCTGGGTTGGGAAGACTGGCGCTTGTCAGCTGGTGGGGCAGGTGACCGAGAGGACCGGCCTTGAGGCTGAGAGTCCTGGTGATAGGGACGGTCTTGGGACTGGAAGCGGTACTGGCCACCTGGGTGCCAAGGGCGCTGACTAGGGTACCTCTGGCGTGAGAACTTGGACGCAGTGGATGACATACCGTGCTTTCTGGCCGCGGTCTTCATCCTATAACGGAAGCTGAGCTTCTCATCTGTGTCCCGGTGGAACAAGCCCGAGTTGTCAAAGGGCATGTCCTCTATCGCTGCCTTGGCTTGCAGAGTGAGATCCGAAGATCGAAGCCATGCATAGTGTCGGAGAGCTATGGAACCAGAGTGGATCTTCGACGCGCAGTCAGTCGAGTGTCTGGCGGAGATGATCTGCTGTCCGGCTATCAGGTGGATCTCATTCCTGAGTGCAGACATCATGTGCCTTCTGTCATCTGGCAGGTCGGCGATGGTAGGGTCCATCTTTTCCACGAGGTACTGCACGTAAGCTCCCATGCAGGCCGCGTAGTTGGCCACCTTTAAGTCCAGGGCCGCTGAGGCATAAAACTTCTTGGCCAATCCGTCCAGCTTCTTACTGTCCTTGTCAATTGGAGAAGAAGAGGACTTTGGAGCAAAGGTGGACTGGGCTCCTTCCACTATAGCAGAGTTCAGCTTAGGGTGGTTGGAGAGCCAAGATGGAGCAGGAGTGACCTGATAGAGGTTCTCGATCCTACGGGACGTGGACGGGATGGTGGCCGGTGCGTCCCATGAACGCTTAGCAATCTTCTCCAGTGACGGCAGATATGCTAAGGCCGGTGGAGCAGGTGCGGAGCCGTGGATCCTCCTTTCCACGGGATCGAGGGCGTCGTCTTCTGGATGGGCCACTTCTAGTTTCAGGGCATCTGCCATCCGGATAACCCTGACAGCGAAGGACCTAACGTCATCCGTGAGCGACGGGACTGCTGGTCCCTCCGGGACAAACGGAGCATCGTCTTCATCAGAGGGTGGTGATGCGGAGCGAGGGGACCTAGACCTGGACCTTGAGGGCGATCTACTGCGCCTTCTAGGCGAAGGGTCGGTGATGCCCAAGTCATCTAACCCGTGGAAAGTACCAGTCTGGTGATGGTCCCGTGGGTGGGCATGGATGTTGCGTTGCAGGCGGGATGGTTCCACAGGGATCAGGTACTGTCCCGTGCGGTGATCGAACACCAGGTCCGGAAAGGCGTCGAACAAGTCTTGGTCGCGCTCAGTGGAGTTTGGACGGCCTGATCTCAAGGCAGCGTCCGCCTCTGCTCCCAGTGCGGCTCGATCCTTCCTTGGGGGTGAGTGAGGACGCTCTCTATCCCGTGGTGGGACTTGTGGCCTTGCCTCAGGGGAAGGAGAACGGGTTCTGATCCTCTGGGGAGACAAGGGGGCATCAGAGTCGTGGAGCTCCCCTTCAGACTCGGAGTCCACATCCACAATCTGTAGGGCGTCCGCCGGTGCAGACAGATGGCTAGCGAGCAAGACCCTGGGCTCGAGAGGCACCATCCGGGAGGCAATCGGTACAGGAGTCAGGGTCTTCGCCGACTCGGTGACTGGAGATGTAGACGGTACCGGCCTCGACTCGGGCGGAGGCACTGAGACCGTGCTCGGAGGTCCCTTGCGACGGTTCTTAGCGGGTGGCGATGACGAGCGAGTCCGCTTCTTGTCCGCATGTTTGTCCCCTTTTCTGTTGGGGGCTTTGGGGGCATCCGTATCCCCAGAAGCTCCAGAGCCGCCAGGCTGGCTCAAGACCTTTTCATAGAGCGCGGCCTTGAGTGTCCGGTCCCTATTTTTGAGGGCCTGGGCAGACATCGCCTTACAGTGAGGGCAGTTGCCCGGGATGTGAGACTCCCCCAGGCAGAGGACACATCTCTCGTGGCCATCGGCCCTGGGGATTTTCACCCCGCACTTAGTGCACTGCTTGAACGAGGCCACGGTAAGCAAGTCCGTTACCTGTCCGTATGTCAAGCCGTAAAATCAGAGGAAGTCAAGCCGAAAAGGAGAGTCCGAAGAATGGTCAATTAAAGGTCCGAAGGTCAAGCCGAGATTCCAATATGAAGAGCAAGCAGTAACGCTAGCTAAGTTCCTTGAGCTGCTTAGCGCGGCGGAATGAAGGAACTGAAGAGGAGCGGGCCACCAGGGGCCTTATATATGGGTGGGCAGTTGCAGAAAAATACATTGCTTTCTGCCTAGAGATTCTAGAAGTTTCCGAGGATTGCTGCGCAGGCGCAGAATAAACCCATTTGTGTGATTTGCAGATACCACAAAGAAGAAGGTGTTGAGTAATTCTGCCTTTTCTCTGTCTTCTGTTAGCATTTTGCCATCTTCTCCACGTAGTGGCCCTACCATTTCCTTTTTCTTCCTTTTGCTGCGGACATATCCAAAAAAAGCCCTTTTTATTGTTTTTAACCTCTCTAGTAAGCCTGAGTTCATTATGCGCTTTAGCTTTTCTGACTTTACCTCTACACATGCTCGCTATTTGTTTGAATTCTTCTTTGGTGATTTCCCCATTTTTCCATTTCTTATACATGTTCTGTTTAAAACTTAGCTCAGTTGAAAGTTCCTGGTTTCTTGAAACACCTCCCATTTTTCTTTCTCAATGGAACTGTTTGAAATTGTGCCTTCAGTATCTCCCTTTTCAGAAATTCCCATCTGTCCTGAACTCCCTTCTCTTTTAGTATTTCTGACCACAGGATCACCCTCAATACATCTCTAAGTTTACTGAAATCCGCTCTCCTAAAGTATAGAATGCGTGTTTGACTATGCCTGATTTCTCCTTTCCACTGTATAACAAACTCCAGGAGAACATGATCACTTCCACCTAATGATCCCACCACTTGCACCCCATTAACCAAGTCATCCTTGTTGGTTAGGATCAGATCCAAAATAGCTGACTCCCTTGTTGCCTCTTCCACCTTTTGGGCAATGAAATTGTCTTCGAGGCAAGTGAAGAATTTGCTAGACCTTGAGGATTTGGCTGAGTTTGAATTCCAGCAAATATCAGGATAGCTGAAGTCACCCATCACTACTACATTTCTCCTTTCTGAGTGTGTAGTCATTTGTTCTAAAAAGGCGTCATCAAATTCCTCCATCTGACTGGGGGGTCTGTAGTAGACCTCTCCAAGCACCTCCACAGCATATGAACATTCTATAAAGAGACAGAATGCAACCAAGTGCTGGATGCAGTTTGAGTACACAGCAAACACCCAAACAATGTTAAGATTTCTCCAATGACATACGCAGCTGTGGGTAAAACAATATCCTGGTTAAGATGAAATTGAGACAAAACTTTGGGTAAAAAGGAGCTCTCTGGCTGTAAGGCCACCTTGTCATGGTAAAAAATCAGAAACAATTTGTCACACTGAAGGGCAGTGAGTTCCAATGCCCTCCTTGCCAAAGTGATAGCCACCGGGAAGGATACTTTCAAGGTAAGCAAATGCTCATCCAAAGAGGCCACAGGTATGTAATGATGTTGGGTCAATTGAGAGCAAACTAAGCACAGTGAACAAGACAGAGTGGGAGGTTCCACTAGAGGGTAAAGCTGAGCTAGGCCCTTTAGAAACTTCTTGACTACAGCATCTGAAAACCAAATCCAAGCTGCTAATGACAACAGATGGTGAGCTACAATCACAGTGGACCTGTTAAGCAAACCTTCAGCAAATAAAAAGAAAGACTCTCTTTTCTGAGATGAAGAAGAAAAAGAAGAACTGTAGACACACATACAGGAGAAGTGGATTCTGATGTAGAAACTGCAAAAGAAAATAATCTTCATTTATATGCATATGAGGGCTTAGCTGTGTCCTTACTAGAAGTAGCTAAAATAGAAAAAAGCAGACAGAACGTGATGCTCCAACCAAAAATCCAACTATGCATCCAATTTTAGTGGGGGGAGGGAGTGGGAATCTGGAGTCTAGTGTACTTTTATCTATCGTTTCTGTACCTTTGATTTTATTGTGGTTTTTTTTTTCTTTTTTATATGCTGTTACCCGCCATGATCCAACACAAGGAGAGGCGGGTTATATTATTATTATTGTTGTTGTTGTTGGGAAGATGCAATATTAAATAGAGTAGGAGGATCCAGAGGAGGTGGCACAGCTACCTGGGAGGTTGAAGCTGTCAGCACCAAAAACACTGAGACATTACAGCTTGGCTAATAGAAGATCAAACCTTCTTTTTCTTCTTCTTCTTCTTCATAATTGGCATTCTAAATCATCTTGGGTTTTAGACTGTTTATCCGGAGATTCCAGTTTCTTCTGATGAAACTTCGCTTGTGTTTTACCAGAGCCCTCAGCTGGAACTCCACTTGGTACAGCTAGTATCAAAGAAGGTTCGGTTGGAGCACTGTTTGATACTGAAGTCAATTCCATCATCAGGGCACCAGACTTCAACACCAAAGAAGATGTCAATATGGAACTTGGTTTAGGCTTCTTCGGTCTAGAGACTGGAATGGCAGCCAAGAGAGGTTGAAGCCATAGAGACTAAGGAAAAGCAAGATGAACCAAGAAAAAAAGGGTGAGGGGTGGAAAGGACAATTAACCACAGAGTTAAAAGAAGATTTGTTTTAGTGGTAGACGAAATAAGTATGGAGGAAAGATGAAAAAAGAAAAATAGCCAAAAGAAAAAGAATGAAGTACTGCTCTGTAAGAGAACAGAGAAATCACTCTATCAGCAGACAAAGAGAAGGGGATGGTAATGTGGCGGGGGCTGGGACATGTGCAGTAACAAAAGGGGGCAGGGTATTCTCGCCAAGCGACTCAGTCCAGAATATTCCTTAGGGATTATCTGTACAGGCACAAACTTCTTTGTGTAAAGCACAGAAGCCATGATGGAGAACCATGTCTACCTCTCAACAACAGCCTCCATCTTGGCATCTATTTCTGGGTTATACAGAACTGGCTTCAAATTTTGGGAAGCATTGGCCATTAAGTACCTCTAAAACAGTGGTTCCCAACCTGGGGGTTGGGACCCCTTTGGGGGTCGAATTACAGTTTCACAGGGGCCCTAGGGACCCCCCTCCAAGCGCCACTTCCCAAACAAAGGGCCTCCAAGCTAAGCTCATTAAAGCAGCAGCCACCTCCAGGCCCCTCAGGTACTTAGCAACTGCCCACAGCATCCCATTTCCTTCCTCTCTCAGGAACATAGAGCTCTGCAAAAAGGAAGAGAGACAACACAGCCAAAGAGTTCCATTTCACTTTAAACCACTACCTGGGGCTTTCTGGAAAGATTTCTTCAGAGGGGGCTGGCCATTGCCATCCTCTGAGGCTGTTTTTGTGATTAATCACTATGCTTTACTTATGTTCAATTTGTAACAATGAAAATATGATTCATAACAGTAGCAAAATTAAAGTTATGAAGTAGCAACAAAAATAATTTTATGGTTGGGGGTCACCATAACATGAGGAACCATATTAAAGGGTCACAGCATTAGAAAGGTGGGAACCACTGCTCTAAAATACTAAATATTTAGCTAGTTGGTTCTAATTGTTTCACATATTTTTAAAGATTCTAGATGGCTTGTTAATTGCTAATTTATGGTATTATTTTGACTGTATGTCTCTACAATGCATGGCAGAACAGACTAAACAGTTCTCAAACATACATTTGATAATATTTCATTTGATAATATTTCTCTAATACACTGTGCATTTTATGGAACTTATTTGTAAGTTGCTAATTAACATTTGTCACAACCTGCAACCAGGATGTAAAAGAAGAACAAAAGAGAAATCCCATACATAGCTTTGTTAAATCCCATTCAAAGGCATTTATCAAACAGGTTTCTAGCACATTATTTTTTGTGTTTAAAAACAAGCCTGCTAACCATGCTTTTGGAATGAAGCAAAGGCTATTGTTGCTTTGATTCAGACGGGGCTGAACATAGTCAACATCACCAATATTACATTAAAGTATAAAAACCATTTTTGGCAGGGAATTCAACTTCCTGAGAATCTGATTTATTTTAAATGCTCATGGCAGCAAGGATACCACCAGTATTTGGGGCAGTGGCTGAATGAAGTCTTTGTAGTGAAAGGAGTGATTAGGCAAAGCTTCCAGTGGCTAAGTTCTTGTTTGATCTAAAAGAGCGGAGCAGAGCCCAAGAGGAGCTATAACATGCTGCTCAAAAGTGACAGGAGTGAAAACGAGAGCATGTAAATGTTTCAAGTATGGTTCAGCTCAGCTGTATTTTTAACTAGCAGACTCCTGTTCCTAGTAGGTAAGGCAGAACACAGATCTCCTTAGACATTATATGTTTTACCATGAGCTCAGAAACTATATTTTTGCACCACAGCTCTCAGAATCCCCCAATTTTTCTCTTATGAGGTAAAGAAGAAGCTCCTTAAAGAGAACTGTCCAACATTAAGTGTTCAAGGAGAGCTGTGGGGAGGGTGACAAGAAAAAGAGTCAGGATGTAAGTCAGAAATGTGCAACTTCTACAGGCTCAGGAACCATTTCTGCCATCCTACTGGCCCTCTGTAGGTGAACCTTTCATTCTCAACCTCTGGGAGGAAAAAAATCCAGAAGTATCCCCTAGAAACAGGAGGGCATAATTTGCCTTCTAAATGTATTCTTGGCCCTAGCCTGGGGTAGCAAAAAGAAATTTGTAAAGCAAATGGTGTCCTCTCACAATTTATAACATGAGGGACTAATTTCTTCCAAGATCACAAATTCAATGGGTTCTAAGGGTAGCACACTTCATTCATCCCAATGTAGACAGTGGCAGAAACAAACACCTGGAATACAGGAAATGAATACAACAAACTCTAGTCTTGCCACTCCCATACCAACCTCTGCAGTCTGGGCAGAGCCACCGGCAGCGTCTTTGAGATGGAAGCATCACTCCTGGGAATTGACCCTGACAGCTGGCACAGCAACTGGAAGAGAGCAAGAGAGTTAAGAATTACAGGCCCATAATTCAGCAAAAGCATCTTCGGCCATAGAAGTTTGCCATTTAGTTGCTGTGACTGAGCCAGTAGACTTAATTCTATGTGATAATTACTAGTACTCTTATATGGCTCTATTCCTTTGAAGAACAGATCATCTCTGGACTGAATTACTCAGGATTTAAGATCATGGAAAGCTTTGCTTATGGTTCCCTAGAGCAGCCTGTTGAGGTATCACATAAGGCAGGGACTTCCTGCTGATGGTCCTCCAGTTCTGGAACCCCTTTGAGATTTTGATCAGACCTCACACTGGTGACATTCAGGCATGCACTAGACATGTATTTTTCAGGCAAGGCCAAGTGTTTCCACTGCTTTACTGCTTATTTTTATTGCATCATCATCATCATCATCATCATCATCATTATTATTATTATTATTATTTATATAGTGCTGTAGATTTACACTTTACTGTTTCATTGCTTGCTTTCAGTGTTCAGTTTTTTGGATTTCATTGTGATTTGAGATTCTGGAACAGTGAATTTGTATGTGCTTTTATGCAAACTGTTAGCAGCTTTTGTGAGGAAAGGAAAAATATAAGCAAACAAAATCTGTGTATCTTGCCCAAGGAAGTCAGGAACAGTAATAACATAGTGTAATGCTTCATGCAGCAGTTTCTGCCACAATCCTTAGTCTTCCTTGTCACCACCATTCGCTAAAGTCTTTATTAAGCAACAATGTTTATTAAATAAAGAAATGAATTGAAAAGATTAAATATGAAGGAAGTGAGACCAAATAACTAGGATCAAATCAGCTTAGTTTTTCCTCGTTTCTGAGATAACCATACTACGAGTGCCCCATTTGTCAGACCATACCCCATGCTAAAACTTGAACATCTTCACTAGGATTCCCAACATTGGCTTGAGAACAACATTTAAGGCTCTGAATTCACTCAAATTCCACAAATCTGTTTTACTAGAAAGAAGTATGTCAAACCTTATTACAGGCAGCCCTCTGCATTCATGGCTTCCTTATCTACAGATTCAACCATCCACAGCTTGGAAATATTTTTAAAGTATGTAAATTCCAAAAAGCAAACTTTGATTTTGCTATTTTAAACACCATTTATTTTGCCATTGCATTTAATGGAACTTGAGCATCTATGCATTTTGGCATCCGGGGGGGGGGGGGGGGGGGGGGGCTGGAACCAAACCCCAGTGGATACCAAGTGCCTACTATATTTAAAAACTGGGTGTTTTTTACTCTGATTGCCAGCTAAATAATTATACGGACAGGTTAAAGGATCAAATATATATGGGCATAGTCTCTCACTAGCAATCAGTTGATAGGTTGGGCAAGCAGTGAAAGACACAAGTGGCTACTCAGGTTCTAATCTGAGCCTTCCTTTTCGCAAACCTAGCCTAAACCTAACAAGTCCAAATGGAGGGAAGGCTGCACATCACACCAGTGTACAAAGAAAATGCCAGGGTTTGGTTTTTTTGTTTGTTTGTTTGTTTGTTTTGGGGGGGGGTAAACATGATTACTGTCAAGCAAAATTCCTGACACATTTCAAATCTTGACAGTTGGGGAAAGTTTTTTTAAGTCTAATGCTGAAAGTTAAATTATACACTATTTCATATTACGCTGTAGCAGACTCAGTTGGAAAAGACAAAATCTGTGTGATGGAAAAGTGCAAAAACAATGATGCTTTGCATTTGTTATTCCCTGTTACTGGGACAATTCATCTACTTCCTCAACCTAGTACACTCCAGATGTGCTGGACTGTTATCACCCAGCATTCAATGCAGGCATGGCCCCTGGGAACTGATAGACGTTCTAAAGATCCAATGGGCTGGAGCCCATCAGAAGCAATACTAGAAACAAACCAAGTCAACATGCTATAAAATGAGGAGCTGGCTTAGGTTCTTCTCTAGAACAAGAGTTTGTTAGTAACCTAAGACTTGTAGCCTGAGCAAGTCAACCTCAGCGTACCTTCTAGGCTGGTCAAAACACCGTAATAATCATGGGCAGAAATAAAGTAAATTGGTTGCATGGTAAAAAGAGACCCATTAGACTTTTTAAAAAATGAAATCATCAAGATTCCTTTATTACTGATAACCAAGAAGTTAGATAATGGTCCCAAGACACTGTGGGCCTCTTCTTCAAGCTGATGTTAATAGTCAAAGGCAGGTGGGGGTTAGGGCATGGTAGAAAATACCAAACGTGAAGCACTGCATAATTTCAGAAATGCCAGGAGATATTTTTCCATGAAACTGCATGTATGGGATGAGATGATGGTATGTGTGCAGGAAGGGGCCCATGTTGTAAGTTGCTACTGGACCCCTTAAAAGGATGCTTGGCCCTGCGTGCACTAAACAGGACGATGAAACCTGGAGGAGAAAAAAAGAACAGAAGAGGTATCCTGGCACACCTCCAAACAGGGAAGAAGAACATTCATGTATTTTAAAGAAGACATCCAAATCCACCAATTAGATGTCCGGCAATCTTCTACTCCAATGGTGAGGGAAGTTTTATCTGTATGTGGCCTCCAGGACGTCATTTTGTAGTGAATAAAGTCCCTCCTGCCAAGAGATCTGCAAACCCCCCAGGGACCCCAGATTAACTTTTTTGGCCAAAATGTTCACCAAAAATGACTTTTAAAAAATCCAAACTGCCACAAAATACAGCACTTGGGTCCCTTTGCCCTCCCCCTGCTCCCCACAACCCACAAACACCCGCCATCAAAACAAATCCTCAAAATCAGCTGTATTTCAGCTGATTTCTAGAAACAGAAGTGCTGCAACATTCCAGACATGCTGAGAGAAACATGTGGTGGGGGGGGAGAGAGAATTGCCTTGTTTCCCCTCTGCAGTTGCCCACCCATTCCAGTTCCATCAGGCTGATTATTTTTCTTAAGAGTCATTGATTTGAGGTCTTCCAGCCTTCGGATTGCATGTTTCTGCAAGGCAAGAGGCTATGCTTGCGGCAGCAGTGCTGCTGGTATGGTCTACCATGTCAGAGAGGTATTTGCTGAAAAGTGAGACTAAATGTGCAAAACAGCTGCTGGGCAGCAGCAGTGGAGTGGGGTGTGACACTGGTGGAGGATCTCTCAGAGACAACAGCAGTGGCACGATAGGTAAGACTTGTTAGTATTGTGCAGAAGGAGGCACGGTAAACCCTTTTGAATGTCTTTTATTATGCAAAATGTATTTTACCTATGATGAGACAATCCAAAAAGAAACAAGAGATAGTGCCAGAAGATGAAACCTACAGGTCGGAGAGCACTCAACAAGCTACTGGGGTACAGCAGAGGACAACTACAAGTAGCACTGTGATTAATGACACAAATAGATTCAAGCAGAAAGGATGTTCAGCTGCTCAGAGGTGAAAGGAAAGTTCAAAGCTGCACAACACATATTATAGGAACACAGAATGTGAGAAGCATGAATCAGGGGAAGGTAGATAGTAAAACAAGAAATCAATGTACAAGGATTGCAATACTTGGGAGTAAGCAAGCTAAAGTGAACAGGAATGGGACATTTTGAATCAGTTAAACTGCACAGTGTTTTGCTCAGGAAATGAAATTCTAAGAAGAAATGGGGTGGCATTGACAGTGAGGACAGCTGTAGCAAAAGCAGTCAAAGGGTATAATGCAAAAGTCTGACTGAATCATGCCTATACTCCATTACAGAGGCAGAAGAATAAGAAATTGAAAGATTAGATGCTGGAGTCCAGGAGGAAATTGATCACACATGAAAACAGGACTTGATTTTAATCACAGCTGATTGGAATGTAAAAAAGGAAACAGAGTAGAACCACAGATTGCAGGAAAATTTGGCCAAGGATCAAGAAATGAAGCAGGGCAGTGACTGATTGGATTTCGTAAGACCAACAGTTCGTTCATTGCAAACACATTCTTTTTTTAATTAATTATTTATTCATTTTAAGATAAACAATCTAATTCACAACCAAACCAAAAATGAAAAAAGAAAAATACATGTACATATATAACTAAAACTAAACTAAACTAATACATAATACATAATCCTAATACATAATACTAAAACACTAAATGCTAAAACGCAAAAGGGATGTGACCCACCCCCAGCCAGACTTTAATGAGAAAAAAAGCAAAAAGAAAGAAAAAATACCTTATTCTACTATTACAGTTCCAACTGTACAATCCTATTAAAATTTCTAGTAACCATGACCACAAATTATTACATCATTAGATTTCTTATTGCTCAAAAAGTCCATAAATGGTTTCCAGTCTTTCAAAAAAAAATAATCTTCAATTGGCTCGTCCACTAAAATCCATGTTAATTTGGTAACTTGGACTAATGCAGAGTGCATGTACACTGTAGAAATAATGCAGTTTGACACCAGAATCCTGGTAGATTTGTAGCTTTGTGAGGCACCAGCACTCTTATAGAGAAGGCTAAAGTTCTTGTAAAACTATAAATCCCAAGGTTCCACAGGATGGAGATACAGCATTTAAAGTGGTGCCAAACTGCATTATTTCTACCGTGGAGTTGCACCGTCTGCAACCTTAACAATCCATCATCGGTGCTTAAGTTCGTTCCAAGTTTGAGCAAATAATGTTCTTGCTGATGTTATCATATATCGGAGAAGTCGTCCATATTTACTGACCAATTTTCTATCCATAATACAAGTAAAACATTTCTGGAAAGATCACAAAATTTACCTTTCAATTATTTTGAATTAGCATGTAAATCTTAGATCAATAACGTTTCACTTTCTTACAAGTACACCACATATGCAAATAGAGCCTTCCTTATCATGACAACCCCAGCAATGGTTTGAGATGTTCTTAGACATTTTCAACAACTTAACTGGGGTTAAATACCATCTATACATCCTCTAATACATATTTTCTTTTAAGCTGCGGCTCATAAAGTTTATGTATTTGGACCACATTTTTCTCCATCCATCCATTTGAACATTATATCCAAAAAATTCTACCAACCTTATCATAAACTCTTTTACAGATTCATCTTCTGTCTCTAGTTTCAAAAGGCATCTATATACTTTTTTAATTAAATGGTCATCATCCTTACACAATTCTAAATAAAAAATCATTTTTACAGTCTCTATAGCTAAATCTCTCTTATCTTGTTTAAATCTTTCCCTAAGTTGCAAAAAAAGTAAATCAATTAATATATTTGCCTTGTTCAAGTAATGTCTCTCTTGATTTAAGTACCCAGCTGTCATGGTCAATATACAAATGATCATCATAAAACAACCATTTCCAATTTGTAACCCATTATTTCATAAAGAAGGCTTCCTGCAGTGAGGTAGCTAACATTATACTGGGAGAACATTTCTGCTTATGACTTGTATAAGAGCATTTCTAATACAACAGTTTTGAAATTCAGGATGTGCCTTAATCTTATTATATGAAAAGAAAACCATGCCTCAAGTTTTAAATCATGGTCTTCCAAGTTCCAGAAATCTCTCATCTCTGAGCACAATCCAGTCCTTAAACCAAACAAAACAGTAGACCTCAAAGTACAATCTAATACAGTGCATCTGTGTCATATGCGGGCACATTATATGCTGCTTTCAGCATAATGTGCCCGCATATGACAAATGTTTTGTATGGCATATGCTGAAAGCAGCGCCGGAAGAAGCGTCACCAAATGCCAGGAGTAATGGCACACATGCCTGTGGCTTGTGCACACCACGAGCATGAGCCCCATTACTTCTAACTGGGCTCAAGCATACACGGAATTTCTTTTATGTGGAGGGGGGGTTGGATCCCCCACGCAAAAGAAGGGACCACTGTATTACGAATCTGGAAATGTCTTTGTGAAACTGCATAAAGGGTATTTCATTCCTTGATTGGAGATAAAATAAATGTCTTGGCAAGACCTTTCCTTCTATTACTGCAAATCTCCCCAAAAGCTATCAATTTAACTTTCCTCTCTTTTCCAGATCTTTTTAAATTTATTTCCAGCTTTTATCATAATTACTCTGAAAAAAAATTAACTGTTCATTATGATTTTAATTCGCAAGTATTTAATCCCATTTTTCCCACTTTAAAATTAGAAGGAGCAATCAACTCATTGTCCTTTTCTGAGATCAAATTTTTAGTCAATAAATTTGTTTTATTACAGTTCCCTTTAAGCCTAGAACATGTCACAGGCAGCCTTTTTCCCCTAGAAGTCTTCACTGAATCCAATGGATTTTCTGTAATTATTACAAGATCATCTGCATAAGTCCTCAATTTATACTGTTACTTTTTTTATCTTCACTCCATGTATTCTGTCATTTTATCTGATGTCTTTTAGGAAAATATCCAATGCCAAGATAAAAAGCAAAGGCGAGAGAGGACATCCTGTCGAGTTCTCTTCAGTATATCAATTGATGTTGCATTTCCATTGATCAATATCTGGGCTTTCTGATCTGAATATACTGTTTTTATAGCCTGGATAATATTTCTCCTAAAATCCATTCTTTCCAATGCTTGAAATAGATAATTCCAAAAAACATTATCAATTTTTTTTTCCTGACGCCCCTCCAAAAAACTAAAAACAGCTTTTTTTTCTCATTATGATGTTCCAAATGTTCAATAATATTCAGAATAGTTCCTACATTACTCCTTGATTGTTTTTTTGGTCCTCGTGAATGTTCTGAGAAATGATTCCTCAATCAGTTTGCCAAAATGGTAGCATATATCATATCATTATTCTTTAGTAATTTAGAAACAGATGAGTCATTAACAAAGAATTATAGGCCTGTTTGTCTATAATTCATTAATGACTCATCTGTGTCTTGTTTGTGAACCACTGTAACGTAGACATTTCTACAAGAATATGGCACCTGTTCTTTTCCTAATTTTCCATTTTCAGTGGTTGAAGCAATTCTTGTATTTCATAAACTGCAGATAGTAGATCTGGAGCTTTCCAACCTTAGACTTTTTTATTGCCTCTGCAAGCTCCATCATTGTTACAGGTCCATTCAAACTACGCTTTTGTTCGATACATAATTTGTACAATTGGAGTCTGTCCATCTAGTCTTTCATACCTGAGCCTTTTTAATTGCTCTTCACATATAAGCCTCTATAGTATCTCTCAAATTATCTGTTACATAGTGATTTCCCTTCTTGATCTTTGTGACAGATTTCTTCATGTTTTCCTGTCTCAATGTATACGAGAGCCACTTCCTGGATTTATTTGCAAATACAACATTATTTTACATACAGTAGCCATCTGTATCTAGCCATTTTTCACCCAAGGATTCGAGGAGCCAAGGCTTGAAAATATTCAAAAAATATATACATTCCCAAAAGCAAGCCTTGGTTTTGCTATTTTATATAAAAGACATCGTTTTACTATGGCACTGTATTTAATGCAACTTGAGCATTCACAGATTTTACTATCCACCGGGGGTCCTGGAACCAAACCCCAGCATATACCAAGGACCCACTGTATAATAACTTGGCATTCATCTTTTGGACTGTGAACAATGAAAACCGTTATTGAAATAACCTAATCTTTTGTTGAGTCTCTTTATCAAACTACACCTTGATCTTCTGCTTTAAATTTTGAATCTCTTGCAGAAGGTTTGGTCTTTTTTAATCTTTCTTTTTTCAATCTGGAAGCATTCTATGATTCTATGTTTCATAAAATAACCTGTCATATGAGCTTTACATGCAACCCATACTATAGAAATGTCTGTGTCTTTTTACAATGAGCTCAAAAAGTCTTCAGTTCTTTTCTTCTTTTTTAACATTGCTGTAAAGTCTCCATTTGAACTGGATTTGCTCCACTTTCAAAATCATTGTTATGGGATTATAGTATGTAAAAGGTTTTGGCTAAATGCCCCCCCCAAAAAAAATTTGGCCATATTCTTAAAAATCCAAAATGTATCTATTCTTGAGAAGGATTCATAGTGACTTGAGAAAAAAGTATAGTCTCTGATGCCTGGCTGCAAATATTTCCAACCATCTATTAGTTCAAAGTGCTCTGTATATTTGAAAAAAGTAGCCTTCCCTGATCCTTCTTAATTCCTTTACTGAAAGAATTATGAATAACTCAGTTTCAATCCCCCATGCAGATCTGATTTTGCAAGTCCAATTCTACTGTTTTTCTTACTTTTCATAAAATGTTGATTTTTTTCATTATATAGGGCACAAATTCCCACCAAATGCATTATCTTGCCATTACAATTTGTTCCTGAAATTGCAAATCTGCCTTGTTCATTTTGAAATATCAACTTGGACAGTGGCATTTATTTATTTTTAAAAAAAGACTATTCGCAGTCTTTTATTCTTGTTTGCAAAGACAAATTCCAAGCCAATACTCTTATTCTGAAAAGGCATGCAACCACTCTTTCTTATGGGAGTCTGTTCTTGTTGTTGCTGCTGCTGCTGTTGTTGTTGTGTGCCTTCAAGTCATTTCCATCTTATGGCGACGCTATCACAGGGTTTTCTGGGGCTGAAAGTGTATGACCTGCCCAAGATCACCCAGTGGGTTTCCAAGGCCAAGCAGAGAATCGAACCCTGATCTCCAGAGTAGTATCCCAACATTCAAACCACTACAACATTTGAAAACAAACAATAGGTTTAGGGTTTTACTTTTAAAATAAAAAAAATTCCTCTTCTGGAGGAATTCAGTCCATTCACATTTCATGTAACTATTTTCAGATTCATTTTGATTATTTTATTAAGGGGCAAAATGGCAGATTGGAGCCGCCCCAGAGCTGCTCACTCCTGAGCCATAGTAAGCACACACCACGACCCCAATCTGCCCCATTGCCAGCCCAAATAAGGAGAGGAAAAGATCTGCTTCTTTTTTGGAGTGGTTTTGAAATGAAACCCCAGGTACAACCCCAGGGCAGCTTCTGGGCACTCCGGGGGCATGCATCATTAAAATGCAATGCCCTGGGAGCAGCTGGAACGCCCCCCCCCCCATAAAACCGCCCAGCGCAACTTCTAGGCATCTTGGGGGGGGGGCGTGCGCCATCAAAACATCACACCCCAAGCCACCTGAAAGCCAGCTTTTCCCAGGCTGTCTGTTCAGCCCCTAAATTAACTTGCTTTATTTATTTATTTTTTAATTCTTATTTCTTCTTAAAATCTGTTAACTTTTAAATGTCTTCTTCTGGGGTCTCCACCTTCTATTTCTTGGCCATATCACAAAATCTCTCCAGATAATTGTCTGTGTAGGTAGTTATCAACCTCCTGGGACTATCCACTGAAAAGTATGTATTTTTTTTCCTAAGGAACTCTACCAAAAACATGTATTCTTTACATTTTCTTAATATTCTTTCCAGCATTTATTTAAAAGTAATTATTTATTTCTCATTTATTTTAAACTTTTTCTTAAAATGTACTCTCAGTACATCATGGCTGATGCTTTTCTGTGTAAAATTAGATGATCACACCTCTAAGCAATTTTTTCCTCTGTGCATTGGCAAAATTATGCCTATATAATGCGTCAGTAATTTCATCCATTTTTTCAAAAGGAATATTTGTAGGATCTGCCAAATAATTTAAAACTTCCTGTCTCAAACGCATCAGCTGCTCTGGAACTCCTTTTAATCTGATTTGTGTTTGATTTAGCTTTAAATCAATCATCATCCTCCTCCTATCTTGGGATCTTTCTGAATCCAATCATAACAGATTCCCTTTGCATTATCAGAGATCTCCTGCTCATGTTTCCCAGCATAACTGTTAAGTCTTTAACAAGGGCAGTAAACTTCTTAAATTGCTTCTCAGCAGTCTCTTTTTAAATGGTGTATTTCTGTTGAGATCTCTGATTTTAATTCATCAAGTTTCTTTACTATATTCTGTATTTTCTAAATTCACATTGTTTTCCATCATTTTTTATTCCAATCCACAATCTGATTAGAGATTTCATTTATTGACAAATGGAGTCTTGCAAACACAAGTTCAGACTCCTCTCTATATGATTTTCTGGTAGCTATTTCCACACCTATTATGGCATGTTACAAAATACTTTCTAACTGTGTTCCAATACCAGCAAGAGTCCTTAATTCCCTTTTTCCACTTTTCTCAAAAGACCTCCAGACAATCTTTTAGCTGCTACTTAAGCCTTAAAGATGTTAGGTTTAGTTCTATTTTTCTGTCCAACATTGCCATTTAATGTATCCTTCAATTTGATATTTATATATAGAGAGAGCTAGCTAGCTAGCTAGCTAGCTTGTCTGTCCCTTCAGAAGGTACTTTTGGTTTCCTTATATTTTGATAATTGTGGCTGGACTTCACTTATTTACAATGCAAATTATTGTACTTACTGAGACTTGATAAATCTCCAACCAGGCAAGGGGTTTCTCATTTCCTGTTCAACATAGGGCATCAGGTGTCCCATTAAACATGTTATTTAAAATCTTGATTTGAGAAGCTTCTATCTCACTGGCCTTGTGAGTCCTTTTCAGCTCTGTCACATGGGATGTTGTCAATTCCCTAGCAAATGTCCAACACCCCCAGGCTTGACAGCTCAGGGGTTTATCTAGGAGGCTGTGATTGTGCCCTTTTGGGATACTTATATCTTTAAACAGTTAGTATATGACAGTGTTTGTTTTATTGCTTTGTCTTTGATTATATATGTCTGGTGTTCTGCCTGTTGGGGAAAAGGACATTATAAATAAACATTATTGTTGTTGTTATAGATAATAAATCCGGCAGAGTTGAGACAGCACACAGATCATGCTGCTAATGATCAGCCATCTTGGCCAAAGTCCTGCTGCACATTCCTCAAGCAACCCAAGAGGCAACTATGTACACCTGATGGCCAATATAGAAATACAGAAATTAAATAGACTATATAATTAAAAGCAGAAGATAGAGAAGCTCCATTCTCTCTGGAAAAACAAGAACAGGAGCAGATTGTGATACAAACCATGAACTGCTACTATAAAAAATGAGAGTAAAGCTAAAGAAGGATACTAAACCAACCATAGTGCCACACAATACAACCTGAAGAACATCCATGTAGAATTTAAAGACACTAAAAAATAAAGATTTGTACTATTAAACCTAATTGACCAAGAGTCAGAAAAGCTCTGGACTAAAACCAGGGAAACTGTCAGGGAAGAATGCAAAAAGACACTAACTGCAGCCAAAAAGAAAGGGAAGAATCAATGGATGACAGATGAAACACTTCAAGCAGCTAGGGACAGATGAGAAGCAAAAGTAAAAGGTGACAGTAATAAGTCAGGATATTAAATGCAATTGTGCAATGACATGTGCACAGGGACAAGGACAACTACTTTAATAATCAATGCAGAGAAATAGAAGATAACAACCAAGATCCAAGGACATTTTAAACTAATAGCGAGGATGCTCTACAACCAGCAGGAGAACACATTACATGACCAAGTACAAACAAAAGGCCAATGAAAACAGTACACAGAAGAACTATACAAAAGAAATGTAAGGATGACAGATTCATTCAAAGAAGAAACATTTAAAGATGAACCTCTAATTTTAGAAAGTGAAGTGAATGCTGCATACAAGCCACCTAGGAGAAATAAATAATCAGGAACCAATGGCATGGCGACAGAGCTGATCCAATCTACACAGACAGAATATACTCAAGCTCTAACTAAAATCTGTCAACAAAAATGGGAAACAAAAGAATGGGCCAGATTGGAAATGTGCAATATACATCCCATCAGCAAGAAAAGGGACACCAGGGATTGCAGTAACCACAGGATCATTGCACTGATCTCCCATGCAAGCAAGTGATGCTCAAAATGCCAGATGTCCAAGATGAAACGCCAGATATCTAAGCTGGATTCAGGAAAGACAGGCATACTAGGAGCCATATTGTTAACATACGTTACATAATGGAGTGTGCACCCAAGAATTTCAGGAGCAAATCAGCCAGTGCTTTAAAAATTGTAGCAAAACATTTGTGTATATAATCTAAAACTATGGATCACTAATGAAATAGGATGCCAGAACATATAACTGTCCTGATGTATAACCTGTATTCAGGACAAGAGGCTAGCTAGTATCAGGACAAAATAGGGAGAAAAGGCATGGTTTTCAATTGGCAAGGTGGTTAGGCAAGGCTGCATTTTATCACCCTATCCGGTTAACATGTACGCTGAACATATCAGACGCAAAGCAGTATTAGACTCAAAGGAAGGAGGCATGAAAACTGGAGAAAGCAACATCAACCATGTAAGATACACCATACTATTTGTAAGAAATAGCAAAGACTTAGAATGATTACAGAAGAAAATCAAGGAAGAAAGTACAAAGTCAGGTTTACAATTGAACATTAAGAAAACAAAAATATTGACTACATATTATTTACATAATTTAAGTACATGATCAAGACATTGAAACAGTACAAGATTTTCCATACCTTGGCTCAGTCATTCATCAGAATGGAGGCTAAGGAATCAGAAGGCTAGGACATGGAAGGAAAGTTAAGAAGGAACTAGACAAGATCCTGAACTGTAAAGATAGATCCTTGAATATTAAAGTTAGGATTGTCTATGCCATCGCATTCCCAATTTCTATGTAGGGCTGTGAAAGCTGGACAGTGAAGAAAGCTGATAGGAAGAAAATCAATGCATTTGAAATATGGTGCTGGAGAAGAGTTCTACAGATACCATGGACTGTTAATGAGACAAATAAGTGGTGTAGCGGTTTGAGCACTGGACTATGACTCTAGAGATCAAGGTTAGATTCCACATTGTACCAATGAAACCCATGGGGTGACCTTGGGGTAATCAACCCCCGAGAACACCATGAGAATTTCACTTTAGGGTCACCATAAGTCAGAAACAATTTAAAGGCACACATCAACAATAAAGAGCAAACCAACCCTGAACTCTCCCTAGAACCTAAGATGACTAAGACTGTCATACTTTGTATATATCATGGGAAGACATGACTCACTAGAAAGGACAATAATGTTTGCCAAGGTAGAACTCAGTTGAAAAAGAGGAAGACCACATTATAATGGATAGACTCAATCAAGAAAGCCACAGCCCTGAGTCTGCAAGACCTGAGCAGGGCTGCTGATGATAGGGTGACTTGGAGGTCTCACATTCATAGGGTCGCCATTTAAGTCGAAGTCGACTTGACGACAATTAACAACAACAAAGCCTTGACATAGAAGATTGTCCAAAAAAGTTGGCTATCTATTGCCGGAAAAGGGCTAGAGAGATGCTCACGCTATAGTTTCTTCCGGGTTGGTCTCTTGCGGTGTTCCATCTCCCAATTTCTCTGGAGCAGGGACAGGTGGGGTATGATTCTGGTGCTGTTCATTCTGGGGCTCTGGTTCTGGCTGATGTTCAGAAGCTGGAAGGTCTTGTTTCTCAGTTGGAATATCAGCAGGGGGTTCTTTCGGTAAATCCACCTCCAATTTTAGAGGTTTCTGATCTGGGCATTCAGGATCTGGAGGTTTGTCAAACACTTGCAAGTCAGGAGGCTTCTTGGGGGAGGGAGTGGCTGCTGTCTGAGATGGAAGATGCCTCTTGCTGTTCTTCTTGACCTGAGGAAGGGAGCAACCGGTAGCGCTGTCAACAACATGATGCACATAATGTGATTCCTGAAGTCCAGGTTCCTCACTTTAATGGGCTGGATTATTAGGCAAAAAGCTGCAACATTGGAAGAAGAACTGGAACACGAGAGTCGTTCTTTTCTTTTACCTCTCTGCAGTATTCAGACCATAGACAAAATCAACAGAGAAGTTCCACTGGTCTCCCTGGGCCAAGGGTGGGAACTGCATGCCCTCCAGATGTTCCTGAACTGCAACTCATAGCAGTTCTAGACAGAATAACTATTGGTGAAGAATGAATAGGTTGCTTACCTGTGACTGTGGCTCTTTGAGTGGTCATCTGTGCCCTCACACATTAGGGTGCAAAACCCTAATATGTGAGGCACAGAGACTACAAAGAAGAAGCTGGACTGCAACAACATCTGGAAGAGCATATAATTCCCACCCCTGCCCTATCTGCTAGCATGCAGTAGAGAGGGTAGATGCAGCACAGATGAGAGACATTCTCTCCTTTCCAACTGTTTTCCACTTAATTAGAATCTCAGTCTCAGTGAAACCACTTAGCAGGCCATACAATATTTCCTCTCACCTTGTTGCTTTTATTGTGCTTTACCTGGGAGAAAGACACAATTACTTCCAGACAGACTACATGTCATTGCTATTCCTCACCCTCAACACTATGCACAAGGCACTGACAGTTGCTCATCATGGCATACAATCTGGAAATGCTCAATAGCTATGCATTTCTACATTTTAAATCACACTGATTTACTCTGTAATTGTGTCTTGCTCATCACTTGAGCAGAGTTCATCTGGCCTAGCCTTTGGATAGCTTCACGGTAGTGAAACAGATTGCCAAAGTCTTATCCTAGGAGTTTCCAAAACTGTTAAGTATTTCCCTTCCAGAGGATGGGGCAGGGGTCGGTAACCCCGTTGGGACCGGCCCCTGCTCAGTCCTGCCGCCGATTGCCGCAGCCAAAGACCCTGCGGGTCAGGCGCGCGGGGCCTTGGGGCTCTCGTGCAGACCCCTCATAGGCCCCGCAGGAGCCGGTGAGGACGCCCGCGCAGGTGTCCCCCGCCTCCTTCCCGGCCTCTGAGGGGCTTGGAGGCCCCTCAGGAGCCGGGAAGGAGCCGGCAAGGACGCCCGCGCGGGTGTCCCCCGTCTCCTTCCCAGCCTTCTCCTCCTCCCAGGCCCCGCGGAGCCCGGGAAGAAGCGCCGCGGCTTGGCGTGAGGGCTGCCTGCCTTGCCCTCCTCCCAGGCCCCTGAGGAGGCTTGGAAAGAGGGCTGCAGCCGGCGCGAGGGCCGCCAACTTTCTCCTCCTCCCAGGCCCCCCCGGGGAAGCTTGAAAGGAGGGCCGCTGCCGGTGTGAGGGCCGCCGGCCTTGCCTTCCTCCAGGGCCCTGCAGAGCCCGGGAAGGAGCGCCGCTGCCTGGCGCAAGGGCCACCGTTGCCTTCCTCCAAGGCCCGGCAGAGCCCGGGAAGGAGCGCCGCGGCCTGGCGTGAGGGCCGCCAGCCTTGCCCAACTCCCAGGCCCCCGGGGAGGCTTGGAAGTAGGGCCGCTGCCGGCACGAGGGCCGCCGGTCTTCTCTTCCTCCCAGGCCCCGCGGAGCCCGGGAAGGTGCGCCGCGGCCTGGCGCGAGGGCCACCGGCCTTCTCC
>NC_056523.1:186103151-186309058 GCF_019175285.1 Sceloporus undulatus | reverse complement strand
CGGCCTTCCTTCACAACATCTATTCAGTAATGACCGGAAACTGCAATTCTAGTATGTAAAGATACAATACAAACATTTCCCAAGTCAGGAGGGTCTGCATTTATCTGACCATCACCCATGAAGGAGAAGAGTGGTGATAATACGTCAGTGGGTTGGGATTTTTACCAACAGTGGTACAACCAAGTCTCTTTGTACTTACTTATGACCAAAGAGAAGAACCACGGCCTGTTACAGACAGCAAAATAAGCTGCTTCGAGTCACAGTGGAGGTATGGTATTTGATGATGCATGCATCCTAAGAGTCCAGAAGTCGCACCAAAGCCACGCTCCGCTAAGGACTGGAGAGTGGCGTTTGGTGTGGCTTCGGACTCTTAGGACGCATGCATCATTGAAACACATACCTCCACTGTGACTCGAAGCAATTATTTTGGGCTGTCTGTAACAGGCCCACAGAATCCAAGAACCACTGACCTAGACCACTGACCTAGACCACACCAGTGGTTAAGGGCCAGGAAAGACTTTTCACGATGTATATAAAACATATTCCTAATTACACTGCATCTCTGTTTTCCTTCCTTTTAACTGTAACCTGAAGTCTTGGCTCCGAGGTGGGTTATAAAACATACTGTATAAAGACCGTAGAAGTGGCGTTTGCTTTCAATCCCTGACAGCTTATGGTGATCCTGTGGATTTTATAGGTTTTGCATAGGCAAGGAGTATTTCAGAGACAATTTAGAGCTAATACACCAATGTATTATCAACTACATTTTACACAACTACCGTTTCTCCCTCTTGATTCACAGGGGTTAGGGACAGGACCCCCTGTGAATATAGAAACATTTCTGAATAAGGTAAGCCCCTCCCAATTCCCCACTTCGATGCCTGAGATGGCTATGCGAGGCATGGGAGGGGCCAGAGGGAGCTCACCCGGTTCTTCCCCTGCCCTCCCTACCTTTAGGAAGCCAGTTAACTGCCTCTAGGAAGCCAGTTAAGGATAGGGGGCGGGGGGGGAAGAGCAGAGACATCCGCCTGCTTCTCCTCATCCCCTCGCTCTCCTGTTCCATTTGTGAATAATCAAAACTGCAAATCTGAAGTCCACAAATCTAAAGGGACACCTGTACCTTTATTTATAACTCTTACACAAACTGTAGATAAAAGAAAGAGGATGGTATGTAGAATAGCAGATAAAACAGTGACCTCGAGTTGTGCTAAATTGCTGAAGGAAGACTAGTTGAAGGTTTCTAAGCAGCATCTCTCTTGCCTCTGAACACTTATGAAAGCCTTGATCTAGGCAGGCAACATGTGACCCTTCAGATATCGGACTGCAATTCTCATTAGGCTCTTAGGCAGCATAGCCATGGTGGGGATATGGAAGTTCTGTTCGACATCTGGGGACACAGTTGCCCCTTCCTGGCGTAGAACTTTTTTCCTTCAAAGGCTACTAGAATAGTAGTCAGAAGAGACAGATACCCCCTTGGTCTAAGGGAGGTTCATGAATTAGAGCCAGTCCTTGCCATCTTCCCAGAATAAACCTTCCCCTCCAAACACATTACCTCTTGTAGTAAGTATCTCTGTTTAGTTTTTGATCCACCTTTACGGAAGACTTCACGACGCTGCCAACCAGGCCCCAGAGAGGGGCAATCTACCCAGCCCTCCGTCCTGTTGTCGACCCCAGAAGAAGATACCAAGGATTAACTTAAAGAGAGGAAAGGAAGAATCAGTCACAATGTTCACTTAGGCCACATGACAGACCACAGTACTACACCATAGGAAAAGGCCAGCAGAAAGCCTTCTATGGAATTTGGAACCAATGCAGCTCTTCAACTGCCACTCCACTGTATCTACATGATTTCCAGCCAATACCTCAATATAGCTGTATGGATTTGGTATCCTGAGAACCCTGTGTAGGCATTCCTTTATGGCAGTATATTTCTAGTCCTTACACATGACATGACGACATATAGTGTATGTAACACCAAGAGAAGTCACAGGGGTCTATGAGAGTAGGAATCTCAATAGACGAAAGGAAGGGTTACAGGTCCTTTGGAAAAACACCTTATCTTTCCACCATGACTATGGCTCCTTGATTCACCGCCATACCAGTCACCCTGTTCCTCAAGATCTTTCCCACATCTGTTCCAATATTTATCTAAACCATATCCAAATTCCCCATAGAAGCTTTCATCTTAAAGCACCACATTTGAAACAGTTCAGTTCTGCATTCTAAAGTGCCTTAGAGAAACAGGATTGTGCCACACAGACTGACAGTGGAATGCCAAAACAGCTTGTAACGTCCAAAGTCTTTCCTTAAACTTGAACTGAAATCCAACTTTTATAAACAGTGGTGGGGTACAGACCGCCCTTTGCGGTGGTCTGCCGCCGCCGCCAGTAGTCCGTGGCGAGCCGGAGCCCCATACGGCGCGGTCCCCTGGACTGAAAAGAAGCTCCAAAATGGAGCTTCTTTTTCCGTCGCGTTTGCGCATAGCGAGGCGCCAGGGCGCACTCGCTAATCACAACGATGCGACGCGTAGGACGCTCAGCGTCCGATACGCAAAGATGGCGCCGGCCATGTAGAAGGGCCGGCGCCATCTTGTTACGGACGAGTCCGTACTAGGCCCAAGGGCGTCTATAAGAGACGCCCCTTTTTTAAAATGGGACGTCCTAGAAACCCCCAATTTGGCACCCAGAGCCTGCAAGAAAGCACATTTGCACATTGCTTGGGAAAAGTCATAGCAGCAGCAGCAAACTAGATCCAATCAAATACTAAGGTAAGGCTTTATCCTTCTCATTTTATAACCCACAGCTGGATGAAGTGCAGCAGAAGGTTAGTTCCACATATTGTTGATGGGAGAACAATTTCATTGTCAAAGTAGCAACCTTCACACTTTGCAAGCAGGTCAAAGTCAAAGGCAACTGGAACATTCTCTGAGACGTGGCCCAGCTACATGTGAGTTACCAACAGCTCCACTAGTAACAGGAAAGGAAGCAGAATCTTCCTATGTGTACCAGCACAATTTTTTCAGAAATGCTGGAAGAGCCTCCTCCGAGCACCGGCAGCTTTTTGCTGCAAGGAAACAGCTAGTTTTTAGAGAACTCAACCCAATGAAAATGCAAGGAGAGGCAACTCAACTCTGCCATTTTTCAAGATACCAAGGTAAATTGTATCCTCTTTCTACTAGAATACCCCTAGGCAGATTTCATATACTATTGCAACCATGCACTCCTTAATTTAATGGACTGTCTTAAACAAGGTCCCGCATTAAGAGCATTTGAGGCAGTTTTATGGTGACAGCATGTTAACTATAACATAACCAATCTGACATTCCAGATAGCATGTGTGAGACAAACAGCGGCCCTCTGATTTCAGAGGGTTAGGACAGAGGATCCTCATGAAGTAGGGGGGAAAACTCTAACATCTTAAGTCTCCCGGTCCCATACGCATGCTACAGACTCTGCTTCTGCAAAAATCTCCACCTTGCTTCCAGGCTGCCTTTGCACCATCTCCATCCTTTGGACACCCCAACGCTTCCCCACTGCACCTCCAGGACGACAACACTGGTGCAGAAATATCCTTCATTGTCAACATCCTTCTTTCAAGAAGGAAGAGAAAGACAAAGAGACTAAAGGAGATTTTTGCAGGAGCTGCAGCAGGCCTGGGCTAGCATTAGTGGCAGCAACTCATCCCCTTCACCCTCCTCCTACTCCTCTCCATCCCCTTCATTGCCAATAGCCCACTCTAGTAGAAAGTGCACACAATCCCCAACCAAGGTAGCTTCTGCCTATTTGCCTTCTTGCGCCTTCGGCCATCAGCTTCCTTTCCATCTTGCTGGCTGGCTCACTCACTTTGCCTCACTCAGCCCTCATGCCACTATAGCATCCTTTTCCCCATCCCTGGCCACAGGCTTCTGCCCTTTCAGGACCACAGATGATGGTAATAACCCAAGACCAGCTTGAATGAGAGGTGTGAAGGGAAGTGGGGAGGAGGGCAAAGTAGTGATTGATTTTGCTGCTTTTTCAAATGTCCTCCTTCTCAGCTGCCTTTCTCACTCAAGGTGGCCTCAGTTTAAGATAACTGTTGGGAGGAAGAAGGGAAAAGATAATGAGCTGCTTCATTTTGCTGCTTTTGCAAACACAAAAGGATTGAAAACAAGTTTCCCCTTGCTTGTTTATATGGGCTTTGGTGAACATGCAGCCCATCCAGACCAACACATGAGTGCCCTGAACTTCTAACTGTAAACTGAGGCCAGACGCCAGACACAGCATATGTAATTCCAGCTAGTCAACACTGTATCTTCACACTGGGTGACCACAGGCCCTGAGCCATCTGACCACCACAGTGCAGCCCCCAGTTTCAATAAAGGAACCCCCAACTGGGAGTCTGGGACAATAAGGTCTCTCCACCTACTCACCATTCATTGACTATCTAACAGAATCCTGTCAATGTCAGATACAATCATGTCTTTCTACTTTCACACCTCCACTGGATAACCCAGAGACTACGAGCCTTACTCATGAGTTAACCCTTCCGATAACATAGCCCCAGAGTCTTGCAGGATCATTGTGTGCGTGTTGTGTGCCTTCAAGTCATTTCCAACTTTAGGACTTATTTTCCTTTTTTGCTAATGTTGGCAATGCTTTCTTTTCCCTCCCCACCAAGGCATCAAGGAACAACTCAGAGCCCTTAAAAGGACAAGTAGCCAAATTAGCCTTAGATTTTATATCAACAATCCAATTCTTTAACCAAAGTTGACGCCTAGCAGTGACATCAGTTGCCATGACCCTGTTGCAGATATGGGGTGCAAATAACTGGAAACTGAAGTTCAATGTAGGAAAGGAAAACAGACTTATTCAGCCAAAAACTCACAAGGGAGTCATTTCCAGAGCCTGCGGACCCAACAGTTAGTTTATAGTATTAGAACAACAGCAGGCTGGGCTTCACATTCAGCCCCGGACATATATTCCATATAAGGCACAACTTAATATTCTATTGCTTATAGCTATCCCTCTGTAAGTGACACTTCTAGATGCATATGAACAGCTCATGTATGCCACACAATCACTTGGAAGAGCATTGCAAAAAACAGAAAACCGCCTTACCAGAAGTAGCAAGTACTGAAGTGTGGCTAGCCCTGTGGTCAAAAGAGTCTATAGCAGTCCAGACTAGATAGATGGGAGGGGGAGTGGCCACAAATGCTGAACAAAAGTTCATATCCCTCTCCTTCAGCGAATTCTGGCTAACACAGCATTTCACATATCTGCACACTGACCTTTTGGCAAGCAGCTTCTTCTTTAGCACAACATTATTATCTAGTCAAGCAACAAGCAAGAAAACATAAGCCGTTTTCTTTATAATATAGCTTTTCTATATTTTTCTAATGATATCTACCCTCAACCCTTAAGGCAAATTGAACAGAATTGAGATTAACATCTGCCATAAAGCCAGAAACCGCAGCCAATTTATTAACAGCCTATCTAACTTTTAGCCCAGGTTGTTAAACTGTGGGGCAGGACCCCCGGGGGGGGGGGGCATGAGAACTGCTCAAGAGGAGGCACAAGACTTGGAGACCCTGATCCCCCCCGTTCCTACTCCTCTGCTTCCCAAACCTTTTCTTTTCTGAAAGTGAAGAAAGGGGTGAAGAAGGCACTTGGAGCAGTTGCTTGAGAGAGAGAAGAAGGAGACCAAAGAAGCTCGCCGGATCATGGCCTCCAGCAGGACCCATCCCCAGTCATTGCTTCTTCTTCCCCCACCTGCTGCATAAATATATTCATGAATCTTCATAAATACACATGAATGTGTGAATAAAACCACACACGCTAAACAAATTATTTTTATTCATCGACTACACTGAGTGGGGGGAGAGCTCAACGTCCACATGTAAAGGGGGTCACAAGAGTAAAAGGTTTGAGACCCACTGCCTTAGCCCACTTACTGGAGGTCCTAGCTAACAGGGAAGTAATTACAGTAAAGCTGCTTGGGTGACAAGAGCCACCATCTCATGAAACCTATGCAAAAAAGTCTCCAATTTCTTCTCTCCTGGATCTTTGGGGGGTGTCATCTCCAAACCTAGGGAAAATGAATCCTGACCCCAACCAGCCACTAGGCTACCAAGGAGTGTTAGACCCAATTTCTCCATAACCTCATGAGGTAGAGAAAATAACTGTTTTGTACAAGCTAAAGCCACCTGGGTGGGGCCACTCCACTTCCATAACAGCTGTAATCCCCTCTGGAAAGGTCTGATCCCAGGCACTGCCTCCGTCACATCACTAACTGACTGGCAAGAGTTAAATTCTGGGACTTTTCAACCTTTCTAAGAAGAACAGAAAAATCACTCAAATCAAACAAGCATACAGAAACTTGTTCTGGGGAAATATCCTCCAGTCTGGAGACAACTCTCCTTCTTCCCTGTCAGAAGGGATGGGAAACACAGAAGTGAACAATTCCAATGAGCAGGATAAACCATCACAGGGGAGAGACCATCACAGAACAACCCCCTTCACAAGCTCCTCCCAAAAGGAGACAGAGGATTCAGAGATATGATGCCATCTGGACTGCCTTTCAACTTTACAGCCTCTAGAAGGCTTCCACTTGTCTGATTCATTGTCCCTGGGTCTGTGTTGCTTTTTGTGCCCAACTGACTCATTGCCACCATTTTGTGAGGCCTCCAAAGCTACTGCCATCTCCTCTCCACCCTGACCCCTGGGTGCTTAGTACTTGTTGAACAATTAAATAAATCCAGCAGCATAATGCCTTCAAAAACAAGGGCTGGGACGGAAGCAGGGGTGTCAAGTTCACTCACCCATGTATCCAAAACCACACACAGCAGCAAGCATGCATGCTCAGTTTCAGCATATGAAGCACTGCCTGCACCACTGCTGCCTCCACAGCATAAAATAGGGTAGGAGCCAACCCTCCAGTCCACGGGAGGCTAAGTTGGCCCTCTCCAGCAAGCAAAAACATTTTTATTTCAGCAAGCTTTTTAAAATCTTGCAAGACTGTTTTATTTTTCGGGGAGGGGGGAGATTATTTTTTTACCCTTTGTATGTTTAAAATTTTGTATGTTTAAATTTTTAAACTTTTTACTGTTTTAATTAGGCTATTTTAATTGGTTTTTAAATGTTTTAATGTGTTTTTATATTGTGAGCCGGCTTGGGTCCCTTTGTGGGAGAGAGGAGGGATAAAAGTAAAATAAAATAAAATACAGTAAAATAAAATAAATCTCCAATCACTAGCTGTTCCCGTTAAGGTAGGGAAACCTGGAAGGAAAAAGAAGCAACTCTTTTAAAACTGTTTTAAATTCCCATGTTAAATCTGTTCAACGTCTTCAAAGGCCAGAGCAAAGGGAAATCTTGCTAGCTCTCCCACTTAAGGTAGTTGAGATGACTAGAAGAAGCTCTGCATCCAAGGTGCAAGGGAGGCGCAAGACTCATCGTAAAGAACCCCCCCCCCTTGCATGCTGCAAGAAAACAAGGGTTGCCAACCTCTGAATCCTCAGATGTTGGGACTACAACTGCCAGAACCCCTGATATGTGTCCATGCTGCTAGGGAGTAGGTAGCTGAATGCCCAACAACTAGAGTCATGGTGTGAACCAACAGCCTAAAAGTACACCTTTATTTTTCCTTTCATTTGTTTCCCAATTCATTTTAATGTGTGTAATGATCCATTAAAGTCCTTTCAATTAAATCAAATGGTTGGTTAGTTTGTTTTTTATTGGACCCTAACTGAAATGTTGCACTGCTTTCATTTGTGTTTTAAAACTGTCTCAGGTGCCCTGACGGTTGAAGTCTTTATTTTAGTTTCCATAACTGATACAAGTCCACTGATGTAACATTTTTTGTCACAACCCTGTTGTACAGAAAATGAGGGCGCTAGTAGGCAGAAGCCCACTCTGCAGTGAACCATTGCTCGTTTTACTGAAACCATCGTCTACACAAACAGTTGTGTAATGTACAGACTAAATCCACTTGGAACACAAGCCTTCAGTAGATTCAGAAAAACTTCATTCACCAAGCAGACTTAATATCAGTATATTATTGTCAGGACTGAAATGACTGAAGTTTGTTTTTTGCTTTCTCTTTTCAGTTACACTGTATGCTTTGGCTGCATGTACACTGCAAAATTAATGCAATTTGACACTGCTTTAGCTGCTATGGCTCAATGCTATGGAATTCTGGGATTTGTACTTTTGCAAGATATTTAGCCTTCTCTGCCAAAGAGCTCTGGTGCCATAACAAACTACAAATCCCAAGATTCCATAGGATGGAGCCATGGCAGTTAAAGCAGTGTCAAACTGTATTAATTCTTCAGTGTAGCAGCAGCCTTAAGAGTCCAAACAGCTGATCCATTACAAAACCCTTCACTTCATTTGCCAGCAACTCAAAACATACAGTACTGTCTTCCCAGGCCTAACCTCGTTTTTTTCCCTCATACCAAACCAGCTTCCCAAAAGAAACTGAGTGACTTTGGTATCTTGGAGCTCATGAATCCTTCTCACACATCTGCTCAGTATCCTAGGCAGGAAATGATACACGGTCTTTTTCTTCCAGGCATTGCCAAGTGAATAGCATTACTACACATATGTTCAAGCACAGCAAGTAAGCATGGCAGGGCCATTTCTGGACCATGAGCCTGACAAGCTGTGAGCATGCAATACTCTGGCTCATGGACAAAATGCCTACATAGACCTTGCTCTGGAGCAAAAGGGAGGGCTGCATCCAAAATCACAGTGAAATAGTGGTATGTGTGCACTCAACTGAAACTAAACAGAAACCCATATAACATGTTAGAATCTAAATTTGACAACAGAAAGTCAACCTCTCCACACCCAAAAAAAATCCTTGGCATGTATCTCCTTACAACCTAGTCCATTTCCATCACTCAAAATCTCCAAGTTTGTGGGTTTTTGCTTCTTCTGGTGCAAGAAATAAACAATGGAGCCAAAAGAAAGGAAGGGAATGAATAAAGACCAAGATACTATATACTGTATCTTTCTAGTTAACTGCCCTCAGGTTGACCTCATCTCATAGCGACCCCAGCACCACATCACATATGAGTTTATTTTCTTTCTATTGGCTTCATTGTCCAGCTCTCGCATACGTACATGGTGATGGGCAATACAGTCCACCCTTGCCTTACGCTCAAGACCGCGTAAAGTACGCCCGCATATAACGCGGGCGCACTGTACAATGGTTTTGACAATCCTCACTTTTTGGTGTTCATGTTTACATCTTTACACTTTAGGCTCTTATTCAGTTCTTTCATCACTGATCTTACCAGTCCTAGTGTTCTTCTAATTTCTTGATTGTAGACACTATACCAATCAGTATTTGATCCAAGGTATGCAAACTCTTTGACTATTTCAATTTTCTCGTTATCTAGGACAGTGGTTCTCAACCTTCCCAATGCTGCAACTCTTTAATACAGTTCCTCATGTCGTGGTGACCCCCAACCATAAAATTATTTTTGTTGCTACTTGTGTTTTCCGATGGTCTTAGGTGACTCCTGTGAAAGTGGTGACCCACAGGTTGAAAATCACTGATCTAGGATGAATTCTTACAGATCACCCATGGCCATTATTTTTATTTTCTTGATGTTGAACATTAAGCCTAACTTGGCCATTCCCTCCTTGACCTTCTTCAGTAATTGCTCCAGGTCTTTGCTAGTTTCTGCTAGTAGCACTGTGTCATCTGCATACCTAAGCTTACTAATGTTCCTTCCTCCAATTTTCACTCCTCTTGCCTTTGAGTCTAAGACTAATCTGCATAAGATATTTCCTTCACACAAGGCTGAATAAATAGAGTTATAGAATGCAGCCTTGCCTGACCCCTTTGCCAACTGGCAACCATTCTTTCTCTCCATATTCTGTTCTGATATATTAATTGGACTTTATCATTCATGATTCTGATTTTGTTCCTGTCTCTCTTTTCTTTTGCTTCTCTTCTTTAACTGCTTGACGCATTTTATCTGTCATCCAATGTTTTGTCTCCTTCTTTTGGGCCAAAGTTAGCATCTTTCTGCACTCCTCTTTAATGATGTAGCGGACCTTCTGCCCACAGTTCTTCTGGTTGTCAGTCAACAAATATTAATAGTGCAAATCTGTTTCACACTCTTTCTTTAAATTCTGTTGCAATGTTTTCTAGATAATATTTTGGTATGAAATCTGTACTCAAGAAACTACTGTCAGAACAGAATTCTTAGAAACATATTGGTTCCCAATTGGCAAAAGGGTCAGGCAAGGCTGCATTCTATCATCCTATTTGTTCAACTTGTATGCAGAAAATATTGTTAAGAAGCAGGATTAGACTCAGGAGGAGGTGTAAACATAGGAGGAAGGAACACTCTAAGATACACGGATGAAACCATAATACTACTGGAAGACATCAAAGACTTGCAACAAATTACTAAGGAAGGTCAGAGATGAAAGTGCAAAGGCAGGCTTACTGTACATACAAAATTCAAAAATACTGTAATAACTGCAGAAGAAAGACATACATTCAACCTAGATAATAAGGAAATTGAAACAGTTAAGAGTTCCCATACCCAAGATCAAACATTGGTCAGAATGGTGACTGAAATCAAGAAATAAGATGACGACTAGGGATGGGAAGGGCAGCTATGAAAGAACTTGAAAAGATCTTAAAAAGTAAACATATACAGCTGAACACTAGAGTTAGAATTGCCCAAACCATCATATTCCCCATCACCATGTAAATCTGCCATCCTTCCTCAAATGCCATATTGCTCCTATTGAGTGGGGTGGAGAACAAACTTTCAGATGTTGCATATTAAGCACTAAAGCCTTTTCTTGACCACTGATTCAAGCCACTTCTTTAGCCATTGCTAACATGTGATAATTAAGTGTCTATCAGACACCGTGCACTCTGCTAATGCACCCATTTAACAGATGTGTGAAAATGTACACCGATTTGTACCTGATACTGCACCTAAATGGACAGAGGAGAAATCTACATAGTATCAGACAGAATTCATTTTCAATTGCTCTCAATCTGCAATAACACCACCATTTTATCATTTGTGATGCTTGAAAGACAGAGCCATCAAACCAGACCTAAGCATATTTATTTATTATATATTTATTATATCATTATAGTGGTTTCCCAGCTAGTTTAATCAAAATAAACTGACTATGAGCAGATACACACCACAAGCAAAAATAAAAAACACTGTCATTACATAATCTAACAACCAGTTATGGCTGTCTTCTGAATTAAGGGGCTGTGCAAACCACCCATAAGGGGCAGCCTACAGTTGCCTTCAGATGCACCAGATCGGGGCCGTGGCAACCGCAAGCCACAGCCCCAAACTGACTTTTCTAGGGCGATGATAACTGTAGCTGGTAGGCACTCCATTGGCAGTGCATTGTGTGGATGCAGCGCCAGAGGAGACCCATGATGCCATGTGCTGTGTGGAGCATTGTGTGACATCATGGCACTCTGGGGGGGCAGAGTCAGGTAAGTGTCATGTGGATGTGATGCCCTAACTCCGCCCCCAAGCCGGCTTTAATAGCTGGTCTGCACAGGGCCTTAGTCAGAATTTGACTTTGAGAACCTGGAATTGCTGTCTTGCCATTTATTCCAGCTTCTTTTGGCTAATTATACCAGCTTCTTTTCCATGACACATTTCTATTCAGGCATATGCAGTGTGCCCGCATCATACGCGGACGCCTTTTACGGAGCTTTCAGCTTATGCTGAAAGCCGTGTGATGAGGTTGCAATGGCACGCATGGCCATGGTGCACACAGTGCAGAGCTCGAGCATACATGCTATTTGCCTTATGTGGAGGGATCTGGAACAGATCCCCTACCTAAGGCAAGAGCGCACTGTATTTTAAACAATATTACCTTAGAATATCACCATATTAACCTTTACACACATGACTAATCAACTAAACATTTCCATCAGCTCCCAGAATCGTAGGATTTAACAGCATATAGGCCCAAGAGACACTGTTTTCTTAAGAGAGGAAGTAAAGGCCTGATGAAGCTCTAACCATCTCCTCTTTGTACACTCTTCTAAAAAGATAACAGCATCACATCAGAACCTCCAGCTGTGTTTAAAGATGTACAAAAATATGATGTCAGAAACACAGCAATAAGACATGGAGCATGAAACTAAAGCAGCAGTGTTACAAGACATTCACCTAATTTTTATGTCTACTGGTTTTCCCCATATGACACCGAGGGCCAACTGTACAAGCATCCCCTATGGAACACAGAACTGTGGTGCCAGGTTTTTATAAATATATATGTAGATGATACTCATGAAAATCTATGCAAGGTACAAGATGTGCTGCCTTTTGCCACAGGGTGATGACAAACCAGACAGTGACTTTGGTGTATATTGAAGGCCCCATACCCTCTACCTAATACAGCCAAAGATGCTTTCTTTTGTTAGATACACTTCCAGAGCAAAGCTGTATGAATTACATATGACCACCATCCGTAGTACATTCTAAAAGAGGTATACAGAAAAGCTACCGGTAGTTGGAGACAGTCCCCCTACGCAGATTAATACCTGAGGTGGTGAAATACCAGCAGTACTGGTTTGGTTCTATGTTGTTCTTTTATCAACACCAGGAGGACACAAGCAGACTGGGCAAGGAAATGTTCTTCAATTAACAACAACAACAACAAGTATTAGGTAGCAATAACTAATTAAGTGTATATTCTTGAAAAGAAGCTGTTACTTGCAGTGCATTGTCTAGGTTTATGATAAAGGAAGTTTGTGAACATGAGGCCTTGATTTTAGACACAAGGCATACCAACACTCCTGGATATCATACTCATGTGCCAATCTGAAATCACACACGAAACACCTCCCATTTCTATGAGTCCACAAACCTGAGATACTAGTATGTTGTTATCACACACAGGATATCACAACTGTATGCTCCATGTCCATCCAAAAGAATTACTATTTCCTGCCTTCATTATGATGATCATTAATGAGAACTTTAAAATTTATAGAGGACTGATGAGCTAATTAATTGATTTACCATGACTAAACAAAAAAACTATAGGGTTGGAAGGCGCTGAAATAGCCTTGACAAAAATTACTTTACATTTGGAAAAAAAAACCTTGCATGTCGGTTAGAAATCAACTCTTCAATTGGTGGCCTGTGAAATATATGGAATTTGAGTGACAAATTTGTTGTTAGCTGTAAGGGAGAAATAAGACTTACAGGCAAAATTACTCTGGATACAACCACCTTCTCAAGTAGAGTTTATAACAGCAGAAGCAAAAATAAAGACTGTTCACACCTGACAGCCATATCCAAGAGAAAATGCACACTAAGAATAAGTGCCATTGCATCAAGGTACCAGAAACTACTATGGCTGAGTTACATCAACACATAAATAAATAAAAGATGCTGAATAAACAGAGTTACTTCGAGCAGATACCCGTAATGCAATTGGCTGCATGTGCTTAGATGTTGATACAAGCATCCCTTATCTGCTTGGGACCAGAAGTGTTTTGGATTTTGGAATACCTGTATTTACATATATGTACATAACGCTTACATAATATGCACATAACCTTGGAGATCAGTCTCAAGTCTAAACACAAAATTCATTTACGTTTCCTATATGTCTTATACACATTAGACTGAAGTTAATTTTATACAATATTTTTAATAATTTTGTGTATGAAACAAAGTTTGTGTACACTGAACCAAAACAAAGGTGTCACTATCTCATGTGAAGTCAAAGGCTTTCATGGCCAGGTGTCACTATCTCAGTCACTCATGAAAAAAGTTTTGGTTTTTGGAGCATTTCGGATTGCAAATTCCAGATAAGGGTGACCCAACCTGTACAATACATAGTATCCAAGTATAACTGCCTCTCTGGCTATATATTTACTTTCTTTATTCTTAGTTAATGAGAAATAGTTACCTCACAAAGATTTAATATTGTTGTTCTGTCTTGCTGACATAGGAACAGAAATCACATAACTGGAAAAGTACAGTTGATATATCCTCTGAAAAAAGGAAGATGAAACTATTCTCGTGATGGTTCAGGGATCCACAACACAGGTCCTGTGGACATCTATCTCTCTTGGAGACTGCCAGATTCCATGTCCACTCTAGAATTCTCACTAGTTCTCTGTTCCATGGTTTTTAAAAAAAATAACGGGACTCCCAAGCTTGTTGAAAAACCAAGCACTGGCCGCAGCACCATTTTTTTATTTTCACAAGTGCATTTGTGCTGCACTTGTGCCACAGTGACAATCTTAGAAAAATGCACATGATGAGCAGTTGAAACCTAGAGCTTCATACTGAACCAACGCACACAAAAAGGAAAGGTAGGGGAGGGAGTAGGAGAGACTACCCTGGTATGCTAAAGAAAATGGTGGAGAGCAAAGGGCATGTACTGCCTTTGCCCTGTGTGCGTTTTGGCTGTTTCAGAAAAGTAAGGCGTGTTTCATAACTGAGTTTGTTTGTATGTTTTGCTCGCTTGCACATGGGTATTTTTTCTCAGCATCACTGGCTTGCCTTCTATGAAATGGGTATTTTGCTATGCTCTTTGGGGACAAATACATAAATACATTTGGTTGTAATGGATTTCTGGTTCAAATATTAGTTCGGGCCACTGTTTTACTGTACTTTTATATTCTTATTTGCCACCTTTCTCACGGAGTGGGACTCAAAGTAGTTCAGAAAAAGAATAAATTAAAAAAATATTTAAAACCAACCTATTTAAACAATACAGTGGACCCTTCATATCAGTGGGCTGGTGATCTACAGATTTCACAGCCAGTGGATCACTACACCCCATATTATTGAATGGTGATGTGCACATGGATGCACTCATGCATCTGAGCACATGTTGCCACCACTGAATAATATGGGGTGGGTGATCTGCGTTTTTTGCCATGGGGAGCAGGGCAGAAATAAACCCATGTGGATGGTAAGGGTCCACTATAGATTAAAAACAGTGTGAAATCATTTAAATCATACAAAAGGTTTTTTTAAATAGCACTTCCTCTCCCCATGTAAGAAGCTTCCTTACAAGTAATTTACACATTCTGCTTGTACAGAAAGTCTTTGCTTGCCAGCGAAAGGAGAACAGGGAGGGGTCTAGCCTCACCTCACATGACAGGGAATTCAGAAAAATGGGACCAGACACTGAGAAGGCTCTACAACATTATTTTAACAGCATCACTTCATGCAGTTTTACTGAGAAGTAAGCATGGGCTACATCACTGAGCTATGGGCCTATCCTCAAACTTAGGTTCTCCAAAGCAAATCTGAACTGCAGGCAAGAAATTTCTTCAAACACTCATATTGTTTTCCAGATTTAACCAAGAAGCAGAAAGGTTTTAGATACTTAGGAGCCTATCCTTCCAGAACCCACACGTTAAGGGCCTGATAAAAGCAAGGGTCTCCAACTTAAACCTTAATGCAGAAAGGAGGGCTTCCCCTCAAACATCCTCAGTCCATCTCAGCCAAGAATTAAGTACTGTGTACTACTACTACAAACTCAGTGATGTCCTTTGACCTGTAAACAATACTGAAGAAATCAGCTTCCTGAAGCCATAATTGAGGCCTGGGAACACTTTAGCTATCTAGAGGTTTTGGCCTACAGTTCCCTAGCCCCATCTGAATGTTCAGCGGTAAAGGAATATTGGAGCTGTCCCTCATGTTATCAGAACAAGAGCCAACAGTTGGTTGCCTACTGTGGCTGCAGCCTAACTTGCCTGAAAAACACCAAAGAAAACAGTAACAATGCCAGCATTGTTTCAGTATCAGGCTGGGAATGGCCCCATTTAGTATTAAGAACTACATGCTCTCCATGCAACCAACACTGAGATTCTGCAACCCCAGAATCCCAACACGTCTGCTTCATGCAGATGTGATAAACCATTTCCCACCAAGGAAACGACTCTTAATTTCCCAAGGGAAGTAATAATGCCACTCTGTTATGCTTTGGACATGCCTCGCCTGGAATATTGTATCCAATTCTGGGCACCACAATTCAAAAAGGATGTTGACAAGCTGGAGCATGTCCAGAGAAGGGTGACCAAAATATTGAAGGGTCTGGAAACCATGCAATATGAGGAGTGCCTTAGGGAGTTTGGTATGGTTAGCCTGGAAAAGAGACAGTTAGGAGGTGATACGATAGCCCTGTTGAAGAAGCTTATTGCTTGGCTTATTAATTTGGCTTACCTCTCCTGGTTTAAATTTCAATTCGCGCTGCATCCTAATGTTATCAGAAGGTTTTTGCTGCTGAATCTGCCACCCAAATACAGCCTTGGTTCCAGGAGTGCTCCGGTGGCTATTTTCTTAAGCCAGAAAACTCCTGAATCCGAAAAGAGCCACACAGAGTGCTCCTTGAAGCAAGTATGGACCTGGATGTATTATTGTAACAAATTCAGTGGCAAACCTTCTGATAACAGCAGGATGCCACACAAATTAAGCCTTAAGCTGGATAGAGGTAAGCTGAATTTAAAAGCCAAGCGATAAGCTCCTAAGTATTTGAAGGGGTGTCATGTTGAGGATGGAGCAAGCTTGTTTTTTGCTACTCCAGAGAATAGGATCCAGAGCAACGGATGCAAGCTTCAGGAAAAGATTCCATCTCAACATTGGGAGGAACTTCTCGACAGTGAGAGCTGTTCAACAGTGGACTACGCTGCTTTGTAGTGTGGTGGAGTCTCCTTCTTTGGAGATTTTTAAACAGATGGATAGCCATCTGTCAGGGTGTTTTGATTGGGAGTTCCTGCATTTAATCCAAATTTAAAATGAGGGACATTTCATTCCCACACCCAAACTCATGCACTGTCATGGATAGGATTTCAGTTCATAAATCCAAGCTTCAGTAGCAATGGCACCACTTGCAGGATACGGGGGGGGTGCGAATTGAACCAGCTGACACCGTAAGCTTTGTGCACATTATAGTTGCAAAAACCGCACTCAAACATCTCCTTTTTGGTAGAAATGGGCTGTGGCATTTGCCTGTGTCCCATCAAAATGCTGAAGTGATGGTGTGAGTGGGAGGAGGCTCAGCGGGAGGAGAAAGGAGAGGTCCCAGTTTTTAAAAAAATAAAATTTTAAGTTTAAAAAAAAATATATATATATATATATATATGCTTTTAATTTTAAAAAAAAATCACCTCATACCAAATCTTTACTTCAGCCACATGAAACTACGCATTTGTAAATGCCCTGAGACTATGCATATACTGTAATTTGAAAATATAATTTTAATTTTAGTGGTTGCTTTATGTCACAACTACTACCTTGACATTCAGTGATACACAGAAGTTAGGATTAATGAGTAACAGTAGTACAAACACCATTACTAAAAATTCTGTATGGTGTGGTAAGCGAGGCGGTCAATAGGGGAAGTGATGCCATGAGTTAAAGCACCAGGTGACGCCAACACTAGTGACGCCACTGTTCAGAAGTGGACTAGAGAACAGTGTACATAAACCAAAGATATGGAGAGGTCTTGTAGCACTTTTGAGACTAACTGAAAGAAAGAAGTTGGTAGCATGAGCTTTCGTAGGTTTCAGTCTACTTCCTCAGATGCATTCCATCAGACGCAGAGAAACCAAAGATGTTTCCAGTAGATGCACAAGAATACAAGCAGCTATTCAGCACCATTAAATCACATAGCAACTGCAAACTTTGAGCAGCCTGACATCTTATTAGCCCATAAAACAAAACAATTCCACATTCTTTCTTTCCCAAGGTTGCCCCTCCTTCCAAACCGTACCAGTCACTGCTGTCTCCACTCCTCACACTTCGGCTCATTAACCATCCCAAGGAAACATTCAGGGGGAGCTGTGTTAGCCATTTAACAAATCCAAACAAAAATCCATCAGTGATACCTTTATTGGCCAACCGAAATACACAATATACTTGTGGCAAGCTTTTGAAGCTCCATGGCTTCTTCATCAGGGAAAATGTTACAAGCCAAACAGGGGGGAAAACAAAAACAATTAGAGACGTTAGTCAGATGTCTGCATGTTGTTTCAGTCCTTAGTAAAGAGGAGTTTGCTGGGGAGGAGTCGGCCTGCATAAAATATATCCTCCCCATCATAACATCTTTACTAAAGACTGAAACAACATGCAGACATCTGACTAACATCTCCAATTGTTTGTTTTTTTCCCTCCTGTTTGGTTTGTAACATCTTCCCTGATGACACCCAGAGCTTCAAAAGCTTCAAAAGCCTGCAACAAGTATACAGTGGTACCTCGGGATACGAAATACCCAGGTTACGAAATTTTCGGGATATGAAAAAATCCCATTAGAAATCATTGTTCCGGGTTATGAATGTATTTTCGGGTTACGAAGAAAATTTTTGGTGCTTTTCGGCGCTTTTTCGCACGAAACGCGGCTTTTCCCCATTAGCGCCTATGGCAATTCGGCTTACGAAGGCTTTTCGGGTTACGAAAGCGGCCGCGGAACGAATTACTTTCGTAACCCGAGGCACCACTGTATTGTGCATTTCAGTTGGCCAATAAAGGTATCACTGATGGATTTTTGTTTGCATCCCAAGGAAGGTATAGAGCCCACACTGTTAATAATTTGTGACAAACCTTCCCATCACCCACTACTTAATTAATACAGCATTGAAACACTACAAGCAAAGCATTGTTCTGCATACACATCACGGAAGGAAAGCTGATCCCGACAGGGAGCAAGATTAGAAGGTAATAAACCTGTACTTCTGGGAGCAATTGGTTCTGCTGTGTCTTTGCAGCAAAAGCAACTGAGAAGTGAATACAGAGGGTCCTTGTTAACTGCTGTGGTTTGGTTCCAGGACCCCTGTGGATAAGAAAATCCGTGGATGCTCAAGTCCCATTAAATATAATGGCACAACAAAATGGTGCCCCATATATAAAATGGAAACTCACGGTTTGCTATTTGGAATTTATACTTTTTTTAAAATATTTTTAAGCTGTGTATGCTCAAATCTGTGGATAAAGAGGACCAACTGCACCCCTTCAAGAGAGAAAAACAAGGAGTGGGAATGGAAGCCAGGGAAATGACGTGGTGGAGAGAAAGGATGGTTTGGCATCTGCCGGGTTCGGTCCCCTTCCCTGCTCTTCTTTTGGTCCTCATTCCTGCCTCTTCTTTTCTTTTTAGACTGTAGGCCTGAGGGCAGGGAACTGTCTAATTAGTCATTTGTAAGCCGCACTGAGAGCATTTTGAAATATAGTAAATCAATCAGTCAATCAAGATGTCTCACAGTGTTGCCAATTTCCGGGATTTTTTCCAGAAATTGGAAAGGTTTTTCCATGTCATTTCCTGGATTGCTTAGTTTCCAGGAAGATTCTGGGAAATTCAGCCTTCAGAGAAATTCAATGTTCCTGCCCAAAAAACCCTTTCTGCCCCAAAAAACCTCCCACCATACCTCTCATCCTGGAAGTCCCGCCCCATTCTGGGAAATTTGGGGGCATTCTGGGAAGCCAATCAGGAAATTTCCTTTGAGGGTGATTGGCAACACTGCGTCCCAAGGCTGCCTGCCTTGATTCTAAGATATAGCTGTGTGAGTCTGGAGTCCGTCTGCAGAGAGATCTTGGAGCACCTTTCGGACTCAATGAAAGGAAGAAGGTGGCACCATGAGCTTTCCTCAGGCCCATCTCAGGAAGAAGGCTGAAGTCTATGAAAGCACATGCTGCCAACTTCTTTCTTTCAGTCAGTCCCAAAGGTGCTACAAGAACTGTTTGCATACTGATTCCACGCAGTAACAAGGCTATTACATCTTTGCATTCTAAATCTCTCTGTGTGTGTATATATGTGTGTGTGTGTGTATATATATATATATATGCTATAAATGTGTGTGTATAGAGTATGTGTATATATACAGTGGACCCTTGTTATCTGCTGGGGTTTGGTTCCAGGATCCCCTGTGGATAACAAAATCCGTGTATGCTCAAGTCCCATTAAATATAATGGCAGAGGAAAACGATGTCCCTTATAAAAAATGGAAAATCAAGGTTTGACAATTGAAATTTATACTCTTTTGGAACATTTTCAAACCGTAGATGCTTGAATCCATGTATAAAAAATCAGTGTATAAGAAAGGCCGACATGTATATACAGATCATATATATGTGTATATATATATGTGTGTGTGTGTGTGTGTGTGTGTGCGTAATTTATTTAGTTTATGTTCTCTGCTGCCTTTCTCCTTTCTCTTCAAGGCCGCCTTGAGTCCCTGTATTGCGAGAAAGGCGGGCTATAAGAAAACCTAACAATAGTAATAGTACTACTAGGGATAATAATAGTAACCCCCCTCCCTCCCTCCCTCCCTCCCTCCTCCTGGCAGAGCCTCCAAGGGCCGAGATCCCGCAGGGCCCGGGCCTGGCATGCCCACTTACCCGCCGCCGCTCTTGGCTCGGCGCCTGTCTCCCTGGCGCGCAAAGCCTGGCCTGGGCCTGGGCCTGGGCGCGAGGAGGAGGAGGAGGAGGGGCCCGCTAGTCTGCACGTGGGGAGCCTCACGACCAGGGCCCTCCTGCTCCTGCTCCGCGGCTTCGTCGACGGAGACTCTCCTGAGGGAGAAAAGGGAAGGCGGAGGAAGAGGGGAACAAACGCCCCCCCTCAGACGCCAAGGAGAGAGGGAGAGAGAGAGAGACGCACAAAACACACACCCGCCCTCCTTCCCTCCCTAGGATGCCCCGGAAGCGGAAGTGGCGGAAGCGGTGACGCAAGGACAAAGGCCTACCTAACCTCGCGCGCACGCGCTCTGCTGCCTGACGACCGGCCTCTAGTCTTTTCTCCCTCCCCCGCTCAATCTTCCAGCAGGCTCCGTCACGTGACGGAGGATTGTGGCGCATGAAAGGGCGGGAGAAAGAAGCTCTCTCTCTCCCTGTTCGCTAGGGTTAGGGGCACAGGACCCCCGTGAATATGGAAAAACCGGAAATAACAAAAGCACCATGTTTTTACCTGAGAGGAGGACGCTTCTCTAGGAATCTCTGGGTCCTCCAGGGCAACTCTGTGGTCAACATCCAAAAGACACTGACCATAGCACTGCCCTGGAGGAGTTATAAATGCCTGGTGGAGTATTCTCTCTAGGAATAAGCTCTAGCTCTTTCAATGCAACTTTTAGTTAAAGTGGACCATAGAGTTGCCCTGGAGGACCTAGATATTCCTAGAGAGAACATATTAATCAAATCCGCAAATATTAAAGCCACAAATATGGAGGGATGAGTGTATATATAATTTATTATGATTTACTTTATATTTACTTGATATCGTATTTACACTACTGTGATTTACTATATATATATATATATATATATAGTTCACTTTATATACATATTTACTGATTTATTTTATATATACACTCATTTGATATATATGTGCTGATTTACTATAGATATATGTATAAAATGTTCACTATATCATTTACTATGATTTACTATATATATATATGTGCACACACACATATATATGTAATGTTCTCCTTATATGTGTGTGTATGTATTTATTTTCTCTATATATATTACTTGATATATATTTACTATGATTACATATGTGTGTGTACTGATTTTCTCTCTATATATATATTACTTGATACATATATTTCCTATGATTTACTACAATTTACTATATATGTATGTATGTATACACACACACACACACACACACACTTGATATACTGTACATCATATTTACTATAATGGGGGGTTGTTGTTGTTGCGAGGAGCTCAGAGCGTTTTCCTCGAAGGCATCTTGCTTACATATTAAGCGTGTGAAGAGGTGTGCTGTATTTTATTTTACCTACCATTAATAATCATGTTTTAAATGTGTTTTAACTGCTTTAATTGTGGTTTTAAATATTTTCTTTAAGGGTATCTCTGCACTGTAGAAATTATGCAGTTTGACCACCACCACCACCACCCTTTTTTTAAAGAACTGTAGCTCCCATCCTATGCAGATCCTGGGATTTGTAGTTTCGCAGGGTCCTCTAGCCTTCCCAGCCAAAAGAAGAGGACTGGTGCCTCATCCTCACTGAACTACAAATCCCAGGGTTCTGCAGGATGATGGAGGCATCACAGTTAAAGGGCTGTCAAACTGCACTATTTCTAAAAGTTAAAAACGGATTTTTAAGAAGAAATAAAGAAATAATAATAATAATGCAAGATAATTTAATAGAACAATCAAAATGAATCTGAAAATTATTTCATGGAATGTGAATGGAGTAAATGGAGTAAATTCCCCTAGAAGAGGGTTTTATTTTATATTATAACAATAAAACCTTAAACATATTCCTGTATCTGTCTCCAAGTGTTGCAGTGGTTTGAATGTTGGACTGCGGCTCTGGAGACCACGGTTTGATTCCCACTTGGACATGGAAACCCACTGGGTGACTTTGGGCAAGTGGCACGCTCTCAGCCTCAGAGGAAGGCAAGGGCAAACCTCTTCTGAACAAATCTTGCCAAGAAAACTCCATGATAGGGATCACTTTAGGGTTGGTGTAATTCGGAAACAACTTGAAGACACACAACACACACACACTTAAAGTGGTGTCAAACAGTATTATTTCTAGTGAAGTCACACACTCTCAGCCTCAGAATGGCCATGGCAAACCCCCTCTGAAGAAAGTTGCCCAGAAAGCCCTGTGATAGCTTCGCCTTTAGGGTCGCCATAACTGAAATATGACACACAACAAGAAGAAATGCACCAAATTCAATGGGACTGTTAAGCCCAGGTGCAGTTGGTATAGGATTTTGTGTGTTTTGTAGTGATATCTTTATCAAGCTAATCCAAAGACAGGAAAAAAATGCATATGTAACCAAGCCAGCTCTCAAAGCTTCACAGGCTTTTTCATCAAGCTGAGATGGCAAAGCAGCATCCAGGAAAGGGATGGTAGGCCCTTATCTCACTTGGCTTCTCCTCCATGTTTTGCTATCTTGACCTCTCTGCTGCTCCAGAGACTAGGACCCAGAGCAATGGATGCAAGCTCCAGGAAAATAGATTCCACCTCAACATTAAGAGGAACTTCCTGAGAGTAAGAGCTGTTCAGCAGTGGAACACACTCCTTCCTCGGAGATTTTAGTGGAATCTCCTTACTTAGAGGTCTTTAAACCAAAGCTGGATGGCCATCTCTCAGGGATGTTTTGACTGGGAGTTCCTGCATGGCAGGATGGGGTTGGACTGGATGGCCCTTCGGTCTCTTCCAACTCTATGATTCTAAGAGCCCTCTGAAGTCCCAAAAGCTAACATGTGATATTTTTGCAAGGTTTGGTTGGCCCTGTAATGGCCTGGGAATTGTCATTTGTGCTTTGTGGCCAACACCTGCAACCTTCAGTGTTTAACAAGGTGCCTGTGAGAAAGTGCACATGAACACAACGCCTGAATGGAACGGCAGATGGATTTCTGCGGACAACAAGTTCTGGGTGTTGAGCTGAAAGTAGGAGAAAAGAATGGGTGCATCTGCGCTGTAGAAAGATTGCAATTACAGAATCCTACAAAATCCTGGAATTTGTCATTTTGTGAGGTACCAGCACTCTGGCAGAAAAGGTTGAAAACCCTGTAAAACTAGAACTCACAGGATTCCACAGGATGGAGCTACAGCACTTAAAAGTGGTGCCAAACTTCATTATTTTTACAATGTAGACGCACACACGCAGGTTGGGCCAGCAGCAGTTTATGGAACATTGTGTGAGGAGTCCCGAATTGTCGCCAAAGGTAATTGGCAGATAAAAGTATAAGCTCTACGAGAAGTTGGACCATATGGTCACGCTCCTGGAGTTTTTGTTTGCTTAACATTAGAGAAAATGTCAGGGTAGTTGTAAAGTGGATTGCTGCAATGTTGAGAGAGAAATCAGGGAATCACCCTTTTCCTTGTGGGCTTTTTTTTGGGGGGGTAGGAGACTCCCCAGCTTTGTAATGGCCCCACTCTCCCACGTTTACATTGCTCTAAATAGTAAATCCATATGTCATACATGTGCCTTGATCCTGGTTCTTGTATGAAAGGATAGCTACAGTGTGCTGGAAGGAGCAACAGGGTTCTGGAGTGGATTAGAGCAACAACATGGTCTGCGAATATGGGTTACTTCACTGCAATGTGAAGACTTTAACGTGACCTTCAAAGCTGGTGTTCTAGCAGGCAAATACATAAACCAGGACTAAATTGCAGGACTGTCACTATTCTTGTAGTCCTATCTGGAACCTGTAATGCTAAGACTGCAGGGTTCATATACTGTGCAAGTGCATTCTTGAGCTACTCCCCCATCCCTTTTACAATGCAGGAAATATGTGGAAATAACTGTACCTGAGGCCATCATAAGATACGCTTAGCACAACTCATGGAAAATCACAACATGGATTACATCCACACATTTCACTGTTTTTTCCTTCTGCTTTTTGCTTCAGGGAGGGGCTTATGCAAATCGCAGCCACTTTCAAAAGGAATTTTTACCATTTGTCTCCTAGGGTTAGCTGACAGTCAACAAAGCAAATGAAGTTGAAAGTACTCAGGGGTGCCATTCCCACTTGGCAGATAAAACGGATTATATTGGCGCGATTCAGATTTGGATTATGTTCTGAGAATTCAAATTTTTTCCATCGTTTCCATTACGAAAAGGGGCAAATTACCTCGATTTATTTAGACCCTGTTTTCTTGTCCATGCAAAGAGGCAACACTTTTTAATGTGAAGTCAAAGGCTTTCATGGCCGGCATCCAGTTTTTTGTGGGTTTTTCGGGCTCTATGGCCATGTTCTGGTTTATTCCTGACATTTCGAAGATGCCAGCCATAGATGCTGGCAAAACGTCAGGAATAAACTCTTCTAGAACATGGCCACAGAGCCCAAAAAACCCACAAAAAACTATGCAACACTTTTTTTAAAGTTCAACATGCTTTGATCATTGGATTGGAAAACCAGTCTTAACATAGAATCAAGTTGGAAGAGACCACAAGGGCCATCAAGTCCAATCCCGTGCCATGCAGGAACTCTCAATCAAAGCATCCCCATTGGCAGATGGCCATCCAGTCTCTGTTTAAAGACTTCCAAGGAAGGAGACTCCACTACACTCCGAGGAAGGAGTTTGTTCCACTGTCGAACAGCCCTTACTGTCAGGAAGTTCCTCCTAATGTAGAGGTGGAATCGCTTTTCCTGGAGCTTGCATCCATTGCTCAGGGTCCTAGTCTCTGGAGCAGCAGAAAACAAGCTTGCTCCCTCCTCAAAATGACACCCCTTCAAGTATTTAAACAGGGCTATATCACCTCTTAAACTTCTCTTCTCCAGGCTAAACATCCCCAGCTCCCTGAGTCATTGCTTATAGGGCTTCATGGTTTCCTGACCCTTCACCATCTTAGTCACCCTCCTTTGGACATACTCGTTTCTCAACATCCTTTTTGAATTGAGGCACCCAGAACTGGGCACAATATTCCAGGTGTGGCCTGACCAGACTAGAATAGAGTGGCACTATTAGTTTCCTTGATCTAGACACTAGACTTCTACTGATGTAGCCTAAAATTGCATTGGCCTTGTTAGCTGCCGCATCGCACTGTTGACCCATGTTCCATTTGTGGTCTACTTGGACTCCGAGATCCCTTTCATACATAGCTTCATTCAGCCAGGTGTCCCCCATCTGTGCATTTCATTTTTCCGCCCTATGTGCAGTACCTTACATTTCTCCCTGCTGAAGTTCATTTTGTTAGCTTTGGCCCAGTTTTCTAGTCTATTCAGGTCATTTTGAATGTTGATCCTGTCCTCTGGGGTGTTAGCTCCTAGTTGGGTGTCATCTGGAAATTTGTTAAGTATGCCCCCAATACTTTCATCCAAGTCATTGATAAGATGTTGAATAGCACTGGGCCCAGGACCCTGTGGCAGTTCCAGGGGTAACAAACTCCTCCTCCTCTGCTAAAGATACCCTCTCCATACCACTTTAATTAAGGGCAGAAACTAAGGACAGAAACACAAAATGCATCTTACTAACGTCTCTTAATTTGTCTCATTTGGTGGATTTTTGTTTGAATTTACTATATGGCCAACACAGCTACCTCTGCATGTTTTCTGGATTCTGAGATTCCACATTATAGGTGCAATAAGGGAACCCTGAAAAGAGAGTCAGCAGACTGGGACCTTCAACAATTTTTCTCTTCTCAAATTTGAACCGTTTTGCTTCTACACCTACCAAAATGTTCCTGGTGCAAAAATATGGGAGACTTCTTGAGGAATCCATTGTCATCTGTCTACAAAGAGGTCTGTGGCCTCACAGGAATGGAAACATATTGGATTGCAAAAGAAGGGTCCTTGTTGATACGCAAATGGCCACATGGCCAGAGGAGGGGCCAATCAGCTAAAGATGCCCTCTTTATACCATCTTAAGGACTGAAACAACAAAATGCAGACATCTTGCTAACATCTTTAATTTTTCAACTGTTTCATATGTAACATTTTGCCTGATGAAGAAGCCAGTGGAGCTTCAAAAGCTTGCAACAAGATGTTTGGTGGATTTTTGTTTGAAACTTCAGCACTGTTATACATCTTTCCAACAGATACAAGGAACAGTATCAGTGTGGAGGAAATGAAGTGGAAGGAAGAAGCAGTACAACATAATAGTCTTCACATGTAATATGATCTTTAAATAATTTGCATGGGCATCTTTCAGGAGTCCTTTAGTTGTTTATTCCTGCCTGGCAGGGATTTGGACTGGAAGGCCTTTGTGGTCTCTTCCAACTCTATGATTCTATAGTATTTGCTACCTGACTGCTTGTTCCCATTGATAATGAAACCCAAGCTATTTCAAAACAGCAGCAGCTTACAGTATCTGTTCTAGACTATGACACACATGACACTTTCTTGCTACCTTCATATGCTTGTATGAACTAAATCATAATTTTCAAAAAGAAGAGGCAAAAACCAATCTTATTTACAAGAAAACTAGAAATAGGGTAGTCTTTTATGTATTTATTGGATGAAAGGTAACCCTGTCACCACATCTCTCAAAAAGAAAATCGTGAGTTCTCTTTCTCACCATGAAATGTTAACATTTCAGACCTTGTGGGAAACAAGGGTTCTCCATACTTCTCTGAAATCACAGGCATTTTCACAGTGAGCATTACTTTCCAAAAAGATACTGTAGTAAAGGCTATTTAGCTATTTAGTATAAAGGCTACAATGTCGCACAAAACAAGTCTGCATGTGCAAACTAATCAACAGTAGAATATTGAACATGGAAGTAATCATAATTAAACAAGTAGGTAGGTAATCACAACTGAGAGCCAGAGTGGCGTAGAGGTTTGAGCGTTGTATTACAACCCTGGAGAAGAGTTCAAATACCTGCTCAGCCATAGAAGCCCACTGGGTGATCTTAGGCAAGTCAAATTCTCTCAGCCTCAGAGGCAAGGCAAGCCCCCTGTAAACAAATCTTGCCTAGAAAACCCCATGGCCTTAGGCTTACCATAAGTCAGAAACTATTTGAACCCACACAACAACAATTATAATTATTTTGTTTATAATTTTTTCAATAAACACCAGCAGACTCAACCACCATTATGGTACAGTTTGAGTCTCCCTTATCAAGAATTTCAAAAACAAAGCATTCCAAACACCAAAACCTTTTTCATATGTGGCTGAGATAGTGACACCATTGCTTTCTGATGGTTCAATGTACAACAACTTTGTTTTATGTACAAAATTATTTTTAAAATTGTATAAAAATATCTTCAGACTATGTGTGTAAGGTGTATATGAAACATAATTGTTTGTGTTTTAACTTAGGTCCCACTTCCAAGATCTCTCATTATGTACTGTATGTAGATGCAAATACAGGTATTCCAAAATCCAATAAATTCAAAATATAAAACCCCGCTGGTCCTGAGCATTTTGGATAAGGGAGACTCAACCTGTATTATAATACTAAAGGGCAATGTTGGAGACTTCACTTCATTTATATTACACTGTACTTTGCATCTTTGGCCTTGATTCTTCTCCAGCAGTGAAAACATTCAAAAATTAAGTTAATGTAACAGACTTCATTCTGTTATTTTAGTTCTCAAACCAGCACTGTATACTTCTACTGGCCTCTGAAGATATACAGGAATTTAAAAAAAAACTTTCAGATCTGTCAGTTCAAGTAAATGGTTCTGTCATATATTTTTTATTCCAGTTCCTGTTATGGAAATACAGTGGGACTGAAGAACTACGATTTGCAACCTACTGCTATGAATATATTCAACAGGACATAAGTATGCTAAACCTTGTAGGATTGATGTAACTAGGTAAAAGGATACAAAAAGGTATTGCTGGCCTATTTTTAATCCCTAGACTTCCTCCCACATGCCCTTTGCATATTTAGCCATCAAATAGGAATAACATTTTTAAAAACCTTACTCCTATGGATAAAATTGACTCCATCCTGTACACATAATTAGGAATAGCTTATTGGCCCTGAGATTTCACAAACACACATTCATAGCACCTAAATGCAAAACACACTCACAATCACTTCCCCCCTACAAGCAAGGAGTGGTTGCTATATGGTGCTTTCTGCTTCTTGTCATTTCAAAGTGCTTTGCAAAGATTAACAGAATCACATCAAGATCAAGTTTCATGAATACGCTAAATACAATGATCTACTTTTGAAAGGAAGCAGGAAAAGATTTTGATTCTCATGTGCATCATAGAGTCACTCTCAGGTTAAAGCAGGTGAAGTCAAGTTTACTTCCCTTAAGTTGTGTAGGAAAGAAACCAGGAAGTCTTTCTGTCAAGGGAATGGCGCACACAAAAGAGAACAGAGAAGTAAGAGGGACACGTTGACAACCTGCTCATCAAACTGAGTCTAAAGAAGGCTGATTAATCTTTCAATTTAACCAGGATGATAAGAGGCAGACCCTCCATAATTTTGGACATGGAGGGGAAGTTACCAAGCTTGAGGAAGAGGTCTGAGTTAGAGGCAAGGATAAAGATAGAGAAAATAGCAATAGCTAAAATAGTAATCCAAAATTAGGAGACACTAGCCCAAAATACAACACACATATACATGGAGAAAGAGACAGAATGTTGAGAGATATTTTTATTAGCCTCTTTTCTGCCTCCTGGCAACAGCACACAATGGGATGAGACATTTGTAAAGCAACTGGTTCCCTTGCCCTGATTTGACAGCCTATTTAACCCCCTGTTTCCAGTTCTCCTAGCTGACATCAGCTACATGGAAGAGCAACAACATTCAATGCCTACAATTGCCTTTGATGCAACCCAGCATCACAAATCTCACTAACATTCTGCTTCAGAAAGTAGGGATTGCCCTAAACCAGCAGGAACCAAAAATTTCCTTTCACTTTGGCAGGATAGCAGAAGAAGCCACTAACGTCCCTAACTGCCAACCTTCCAGTGTTTAAACCCCATGAATCTTTTAGAAAAATGGACCATACATGGGCAAGGCTAAGGAATCATTGGCAAAAGGGTTACAGGCAAAGACAGCTAGATTCCACAGGAACAAGGAGGAGGGGCTCAGAGGCAAAAGCTACACCAGACCATTTTAATGAAAAAAGAGTTTAAGAAAAACCATTTAAAAAAAAGATTCTGGTTCAATTGGCACTGAATCGTGAAGCTTCTGTCCACAATGTCAACGGCACCTACAAAGAAAAGAAATGGACATTAAGGACAGGAAAACAATACAGGAATTATTGACAAGAGATGAAAGAAAAGGTGACCAAAATGTTGTTAGACCACAACTCTCATCAGCCCCTCTCAGCACAGTCAATGGTAAAGGCTGTTGGGAGCTACAACCCAGCATCTGAAGGGCTGCATACCCCTACCCCAGCCTTGCCAGTATGTGACCCAGAGATTCTATCTGGCACCTCTCCACAGGGAAAAACAGATTCAGGTGAAATCACTTCATTTAATTTCATGATCAGAAGCAAGCTTTCCCAATCCTCTTGTCTTATCTCTGGCCAGCCAGAGACAAACACATAACTTTTCTCCCAAAAATGTATGAACACAAATGCTTCCTAAAATGAAAGTCACCTGAGCATATTCCATGAGTTCATGGGAACTGCTAGAGGTCAGTGAGGCCCAGATCTAATATAGCACCAACTGACCCTTTGCCACAAATTTAGATAGGAAGGGGGGGGGATATCCAAAAAAGGGCTAACTGCCCCATGTCCAGCCTATGAACTATACAATCCCCCAATAAGACAGAAGGGGCTCTACACCTCCATCTTAGGTATGCATCCACCCCCACTGCCAAGGCCCAGCTGACCAAAGTCCCTAAGAAGCTGGAGACAGCTTGCACTGAATCCTCTTTGCCAGTCTAGTATCAGGAGGCCCTAACACTTTGAACTTACTAGCTCAGCGGTCAGTGGTTGTACGCAAGTCTGTAGTCAGTGGATCGTGCTGGATTGTCTGATGAAGCATGAGGGCGAGAAGCCCAGCCCGGTTGGTCATGGCCATCCGTACGTTCCGCTCCTGTTCAAACAGCTCGTCCAGCTTGTACCACTGCCAAAGTGCAAGGCACTACATTACTCCACAACCCTAATAGAAAGATTCCCGCCATTGTTACCATTCCTCAAATCAACAGCCTATTTCATATACAGTTGACAAGAGTCACTATCTCCCTTTGAGAGCCACACACACATGCAAATGGCAAGGTTTATTGATGCATACCACGCGCACTCTCTCCAGGTCCACCTCAGCCCGCCGCAGCTTTTCCCAACAGTAGTGTCTATTGCATTTCCGTTTGGGTACACGGCAGAATTCCCCGGTGAGGTCAAATACATCTTTTACCATGGGGCAGCCACAGACCTCATCTGCTGAGACCTAAGGAAAGATCATAGTCAAGAGCAAACAGCATGAAGTCGGAGCAGTGTGTCTTCCAGATAAAACAATTACTTTTATGTGACAAAATAATTCACATGCAGCACAAAAAATCACCACTAAAATCTATATAAATCATGCATATCTTGCATAAAACCTTTTTTAGGCTTTGCTTAGCTATGTGGAAAGGGAAGTAGTTACAGAGAACACTAAAATCCTTTCCCATTCTCTAGAAATTTTATTCAGCCAACACTTTTATTTCAGAAGTTTTAGCAGATACAGCCCATATGCTTCTGTGTATTTTTTTACATTTTTATTTTAATTTTTACCCTACCTTACCTTTGCAATGGGACCCCAGACAGCTTACAATAAGTTCAAATAGAAATTAACTAAAGTGTTATATTATGATTTTTTTTTTAAAAAAAAAAGTTAAACAATAATATTAAAAGCAAATACAGTACAACCCCCATATCCATGGGACTGGTACACATGGTTTATTACCCATTTCCTACCCCTGTTTCAACAGGGGAGTTATATGATCCATGTAAGCAAGTATCTCTCTATAGTCACTACAGCTAGAAACCTGCTCCCATTTTAAAATAAAAATCAATTCAATGCTTACTATTATACTTGATGGTATTTTTGCACTGTTACAGAATCATCACCTAAAAACACACAGGCCCTGGAATGACATCCACAAAGCTTTACCCTATACTTCATTTAGTGACCACTTCCTTCACAGATGTGAATGGCAAGTAGATTGCACCAAACCCAAAGCTGGGTAAGATGAAGTAGAGCCTCAAAAAAAATACAAATTAGCCCCTACCTTAGGATCCCGGGAATGCTCTGGGCATAGAACCTGCAAGCGTTTACAGTAGGTCTTGCTTTGTGGATTGTAGACATCACAGAAAAGACGGGTGGCCCTAAAAGGGGAGAAAAAAAGAACCCACACAGGTGAGAACAGAATAAATAACAGTCTGGAAAAGAAAGAAGTAATGCATTTAAACACCCTCCCCAAGAACCCCAACACCACTCTACGTGAACTTTTGGCATCCCTGATCAGGAAATTCTAATTAGTTAACAGAGAAGAGACAGTTTTTAATTTTTTAAAACTGGGAGGGACATTTCCTCCAGGCAGAGCACTCATTTTACATGTACAAAGTCTCCCTCCTTCCTTATTGGCAGGGCATGCTGACATTGTAAAGTGGAAGAACAATCCCTTCATGGGTATGATTACCAGTGAATTTTTCAGACATTTCCATCTAGTGTTGTGTCAGTTAGCCCAGTAACCCTATGTAGAAACATGAGCTAAGTTCCCCCCAAAAAGATACTTTTCTAACCTCCCAGAGATCAGTAGATGGCTAAGTTCTGAAAGCAATACGAGAATCCCTGTTTCATTCTTTTGGTATGAGCTGGATCACTTCAGGTTATGGTAACAAGAGGAAATTTGAGAGACAGAGAGCCACAAAGAAAAGCCCCAAAGCAATGAGGCTTTATTGCCTATGGTTTCATGAGCAGCCCTTGGCAGCAACAGCTGAGGAAAAACTTACCCTTCAATACGTGTGGGATACATAGACCCAAAGGATGTCTGGCTCTCATACTGCAGAGGGGAAATGAAAAGAGAAGTATATCCATTAACCCTTAGCAGAATGAAAACATTAATACTGTTGCTTCCATATTCACAGATTAAACATTCACAGCTTGAAAAATATTCATTGATTCAATCAATCAAACAATCAATCAATATACAAAGCAAATCTTGATTTTGCCATTTTATATAAGAGACACCATTTTACTATCCATCATATTTAGTAGGGCTTGAGCATCCACAGATTTTGGTAACCACAGTGAGGGGGTCCTGGAACCAAACCTCGGCGGATACCAAGGGCCTACTGTACCACCAAGTGCTCCTTAGTTCTGGTACCTGTTGATAGAACAAGCCATACGCCATCACTTTATTCCTGTTAAATCATACAGCAACCTAGTGCACTCCGAACACTTTGGTCTGTGACTTTTTAAATGGCTTACTTTTAACCATCATGCTATGGCTTACAGGAGCTGTAGTCCAAAGCTTAAGGATGGCAAGAGGCTGGAAGAAGCTGTCCTAGACCCCTCCATCCATTAGTAGCCTTTAGAGACCAATCCGCTAACTCAGCATCCATGGCATTCAAAGTCATGAGAAGTATCATGAGCTAGAAATAATGGCACACAATTAACCCTTTACATGTTGTTTTGATGACCATTAGAAATATTACAATTGCGGAATACTAACATCCATTTAGTTTCTAGGCCAGTTGCCATCTACTAACTCCAAAGAAACATCCTGCTCAGCAGACATGTTATTAAGCATGCTGACAAATAAGCACACATAAGTTTAAACTACATATCCACATAAGGGCTTATCAGCACCAAAAGACCACATTCCCATATGATTCAACATTTTGTAAGCAACAGATATTTATAGTAGCCAACAAGACAACAATCTGTGACAGTCAAACCTCAAGACATTGACAAAGCAGGCTATAGGCTAAGCATGGCAAATGCCAAGCTACACTGAATGATGTGTTTTCATTTCCAAATCACTCTTAATTCAAAAATATTTGCATTCAACAATGTGAAAAAATATCACAAATTCAATCCTTGAAAAATATGTATAATTCATTCAAACACAGAACATGAACTGTCCAGATACAGAATTTATTTCTTTATGTGCAATCTACAAGCAACCTTGATTACCAGTTATTCTTGCTGTGTGCTTTCAAGTCATTTCTGGATTATGGCAACCCCATCATGGGGTTTTCTTAGCAAGAATGGGTCAGAGGAGGTTTGCCATAGCCATCCTTTGAGGCTGAGAGAGTGTGACTTGCCCAAGTTCACCAGTGGGTTTCATAGCCGAGCTAGGAATCGAACCCCTGGCCTCCAGAGTCGTAGTCCAACACTCAAACCATTTTGCTTGGCACTTCCTTGATAAATAATACAAAATAACATTTCTCTTGGGCTGATGGTAACTTAGCAAGTTGCTCCACAATCCAGCTCAAGAAGCTATCTGGCAAAGGCCAGACTTCCCTGCCACTTCCACAGCACCTTTCTGCTTTCATCTATTCACACTCACACAGTTTCTAAGACATGGCACAAATATTCACATTTTACAGAAAGCATAAAAGGAAACAGCTCACTCAGGGTGACTCTGAGCCCCATGCCTCAATATCCAGCACAAAGACAACAGGCAACATACCTTAGCATAGCACCTCTCCATGTGACGCAAGGCAACTTTGGGGTTGATCGGGTGGCCACAGGAAACACAGAATATCTGAAAGTCTGTATCATCACTGTCTCCTTCGCTGGTCTGAGAAACAGGCAAGCCAGAAGCCAACATTAGCAACTAAATTTTGAAGGCGAACAGCCACTCACCCCAAGATATCAAGAGGATTGTATAAACCTACACACCTATTTGTTTGTTTTAATTAACATCTGACTTGTCTCCCGGAATGGGACTCAAGGCAGTTCACATCACGTTAAGCACAAAGTACACTAAAAACCTATTTGATCCAAAAGTTTAAAAAGCATTAAAGAAGTAGTTCTATTTATAACCACTTAATTAAAACAGTTAAAAACACATTACAACATAACACAGGTTGAGTTTCCCTTGTCCAAAATGCCTGGGACCAAAAGTGTTTTGTTTTGTTTTTTTCTTTTGGATTTTGGAATGCCTGTGTTTGCATGTAGGAACATAATGAGATATCTTGGAGATGGGACTCAAGTTGAAAAACACAATATTCATTTATATTTCATATACACCGTACATACATAGCCTGAAGGTAATTTATACAATATTTTAAATAATTTTGTGCATGAAACAAAAGTTTGTATACATTGAACCATCAGAAAGCAAAGGTGTCACTATCACAGCCACCCATGAAAAAAGGTTTGGTTTTTGGAATATTTCAGATTTTTGAATTATGAACAACAGAATACTGTTTTGTCCATCAATCTATATACATCATGGCAGGGCCTGCCAAATGCTTAACAACACCCTCTCCCTCCCCCCATTTTTGTCCTCCAAAGTAGCAGCTAAAACAGGATTTTGTTCCCTGTAATGCACTTTACTTGGGGCTGTCTTTGGAAATTTTAGCAGGGTTTCAAAATGCTGCAACCAGAGTTCTGACTGTGGCCAGTCACAAGGAAAACGCAACTCCCTTGTTGAAACAGCTTCACTGGCTATAGGTTCATTTCTGAGCAGTATTTAAAATGCTGTTTATGACTTATAAAGCCCTATGTGGCTTAGGTCCAAATTATCTGAAAGATTTATCTCCCTATATGCACGTGCATGAGTCAACATACTCCAAGAAGGAGTTTCTCTTGTTCCTACCACTGTAATAGACCCATCAAGAGTCATCAGGACAAGAGTCTTAGTGGCTGCTCCCCCTTCCACAGAAGGATGGGCTAGCTGCTTCTCATCTCTCCTTTTACCAGCAAATACTTTCATACTCTAAAGACACCAACCAGATCCTGTTTGATCTTAGAAGCTAAGCAGGGTCAGCCCTGGTTAGTACTTCAATGGGAGATCGCCAGGGAATACCAGGTGCTGTAGGCTGTATTTCAGAGGAAGGAGCTGATAAAACCACCTCTGAGTATTCCTTGCCTTAAAAAATCCAATGAGGTTCATGGAGTCACAATAAGTCAATAGGCGACATGAAGATATATGACCACACTCAAAGACCTTCTACTTTAAATGGGCATTGGATGATTAATGAGTCACACAAAAGGATTTTTAAGGATTTGTGTATACTGGTTGATTATCCCTTACCTCAAATTCCAAAATCCAGAGTTATCCACTTGGGTGGCTTATAGTGATACCATTGCTTTCTGATGGTTCAGTGTACACAAACTTTGGTGTACCTTCAGGCTATGTGTATAAGGTGTATATGAAACCTAAATCATTTCATGTTTAGACTTGGGTCCCATCTCCAAGATATCTCACTATGTACAGTATGCCCTTCTCTTACGTGGGGGATCCATTATAGACACACACACACACGTTAAAAAAAAAGCATGCCGCGGGCCACACACCCCATTACTCCTTCCAGGGCACAGGAGGGTTTATTCCAGTTCAGCTTCCAGTGTATGCTGAAAGCTGCGTATGACGCAGGCACACTATATATGCAAACATTCCAAAATACTTCTGATCCCAAATGTTTCAGCTAAGGGATACTCAGTGTGAACTGTATTTTTATCTTTCTGTTATGTTTTTTAAATGATTTTTTACTGGGTGGCAGATAATATAATTGTTAACATCTGTATCATCAGCTTTTTAGCTGTAACTTTTTCCAGTCTTGTAAGCTATCTCATGCCCTTTGTTGGGAAATAGGCTGGATATAATTTAGAATAAATAAAATGTTATTAACTCCTCAGTGGGACACAATATGGAGGTAGCATATTTTGTTGTATATGCTTAGGGGTCAAACACTACACATACTGGGGGTAGCATTTCAGTCCAATCACACTTCTCAGAGTGCACTGAGCAATCTCAGCATTAAATCAACATGGAGTTGATTGTGTAAGTTTCCCTTTCCTCTTTTCTACCTAGGCCTCGGCTGCCCTGTCAGCCTCACTTCCCACCTGATCCTGCAGGCTACTCTCCAAACCCCACCCCACTACGACAAATAGGTCTACTGCCCCATAGCCTGGGCTTGAAAAAAATTAAATCCATACTTCCCAATATGACAGTATCAAGTAGAGAGTCAGGAAACAGGTTGAGAAAGAAGACATAGCCTGTTTTGGCAGGGAAAAGAAGCTTAGCTCACCAGATGTTTTGGACTACAGCTCCCACAGTTTCTTACCTTTGGCCATGCTGGGGAGAAGGGTACTGATGAGAGACTAAAAGATCAGGAGGGTCCAAGCTTCCCCATCCCTAGCATACATGCCAGGATGGAACTTCCCTTGAACCATACCAGCATCTAAGTTTCCCAGTGGCCCAAAACAGACTAAAGGGCTGCTGTCAGGCCACATTGAGGATGTGGCATTTAGACGATGCATGCCCCAAACAGGGCTAGAAGCCACCCCGCCACGCCAAAGCAAAAGAACCAGGCCAAAAAGGAACTGAAAAAAACTGCTCCTTTTCGCCCGCCCAGTTCAGGACCTCAGCAGTGGACTGGATCAGCGCTGGATGCATGTGGTTGCCTTGGACCCGCAGAGATCAGGGAGGAGCGGCCTCTGGCCACTCCTTTTGCACTGTCTGAGGCCAGTGTTGGCTCCAATATAATTTTGGGAATTCTGCCTTATATCCAGTAACTAGTCCCAACTTGACAACTAAATGGCTGGGAACCTGGCAAACTCACATATAAAATTGATTCAATGGGTCTATTCTAGTTGGGACTAGCAATGGAATGTAAGGCCCTGGGTGTTGGCTGGCTGGGTTCATAAAGAAAAGAAAGGGTGCTAATTGCTCTGGAGGATCAAGTTTCCATGAAGCTATTATTACAATGAATAGATCTCAGACATGCCATATTTACTATATGACAATTATGGAGGTAGGTTCTTATTCTGGGAGTGTATTCACAATACTGACACTCAAAGGAACAGTGAATTGATATCTGCTGATATACAAATAGAATGAAAAAAGGCTCTATAATAATCCACCCTAAAACTCTTCTCCCCGCACCAAGGAACCACCTATTTCCAGCCATCCAAGAGTAGAAGCAAGTGACCTGCCTGGCTACTAGTTCCCTTCACCCCCATTTTTTCCAGGCACCTCTTCATCCTCTTTGATGGCTTGCTGCTTGGCCCGGACAATGATTGCTTCCAGTTCATGGAATCTGCGTTCCATTTCTTGGAGCTTGAGCCGTGCCTGCTGCTGCTCCCGCCTTATCCGCTCCAGCAGCTTCTTGCCATGCTCTTCCGCCACACATGGGCTCTGCTGCCATTGCTGGATTCGTTGTGGGAGGATCTCGTAGATGCGGCTGGAAAAGAGCAGAGGGGAGCAGGGCAAATCAATACCAGCCAATACAGTGGTGGAAGAGAGACAGGTGGCACCAAGCAGCCCATACTAATCTATTGATTTCATTTATCAATACATCTTGCAGTAAGTGGATGATGCCTCAAGAGGCCTTTAGGGCATTATCTTAGGGATATGAATCAAGTGCCCTTCCAGATGTTGAATCAAGTGCCCTTCCAGATGTTGAACTGCAATCCCATCAGGCCTAGTAAACACACCCAAATTTGAAGAATGCTGAGATGTCCATTCCAACAACATCTGGAAGGCCACATGACTCCTGACCTATAAGATGAAGAACCTGTAAAATGAAGAACCTAACATGGGGCCTTTCATTTATTCCTCTACTGACACCAACTGTGAGGACCTTTTAGATGCCCTCATGGTTCCTGTGTGACAATTTAATTGTCTTACATACCCATTGGAAACTAGCACCCTCCCTTAACTGCTGCTGCTACAGAGATTGTGTATCTAAACTTAAACTTTTCTAATACATCTTGTATAATGTCTTCAGAGGCAAAAGTATATAATACAGTTTTTAAATTATGAAATCTAAATTATGGATTTTAAACGATGGACTGGTTGTTTTAACATGTGTTGGTCTCATGTGTTCTTTTCAAATGATGCCATGTGTTGTAACTGGTGATAATTGTTTTTGACTGATGTTATGTGTTGTATTTTAATCTGCTGCTGTTCCCCAACTCGATTAATAGGGAGCAGGAGATAAGATTTTTTCATTATTATTATTACTATAATAATGGTTTATTAAATACAAATAGAAACATAACACATCACATATTATTTAATACATCTAAGTACTAATACTACTCAAATTTATATCCCTCACTCTCTCTCACTCATATCCTAATTAATTCTGAGCATGACTCAAACTAATCCTAACCTAACTCTCCAAACATCCCTAACTCCAATTTAACTCTGACAGACCCAGCTCTCACTTCAACCTTTTTAAAATCCCCATCAGACATTCAGCCAATCTCCATACACTCCTAGCATTCCATTTGCTCAACCTCCCAAAGGATCCTTTCCTTATAACATATACTACCCATTGCATACATAACTATCTTTACCTTACTTTATCTGATAAATATAACAATAGTTTCTACGTAAGTACAAAACATCACACCATTGTTATTGTTACCATGTGTCTTCAAGCCATTTTGATGGTGACCCTATCAGAGAATTTTCTTGGGAAGATTTGTTCAGAGGGGGCATGTCCCTGCCTTCCTCAGGCTGGGAGAGTGTGCTTTGCCCAAGGTGGAATGGGCAGGGATTCAAACCCTGGTCTTCAAAGCCACAGTTCAATGCTCAAACCACTACACCACATTGGCTCTCTAAATCACACCTACTAAATTCCTTTTCCCCTTTTAAAGAGACAAAGATACAGTAGTCTGAGCATTCCCATCTTTGTTCTAGGCCACTAGAAGGTTGATGGGAGGGGGAAGGGAAGGGGCAAAAGGAAATTCAGATCAGAAAAGAATGTTGTACTCCCACAGCCTAAAACTCAAGACTCCCTGCTTTCACTAATGAGGAATTTTATACCATACATTACAACATTATGGGATGCATCCCCATATAACTGTTCCTTTTATTCACCTGCAGAGTAGAGGCTGAATAACCTTACAAATACAAACTCAGCACTCTTCCCACCACCCATCCCACACCCACTCCATGGATCATATCATTTTGACACCCAGCAAATGCAAGAAAGGCAAAGCTGATTGGAAAAGAAATCTGGAAGGAGGGGTGAAGAAGAGGTGGGGTCAAGGAGGTTCATCTCTTACTTGGCTGCCAGTTTCATGCCACATTCATCAGAGCAGTACTTGGAGTTGGCCCGTGCAGCCTGGATGCAGCCAGGGCCAAGGCACTGGTGTAATGAGGAAGGGTCTTTAGCATCCACCCGTTCTGCATGCTTGGACCTGTCACGGTGCTTCTGCTTCTGCTTGTGACGCTTGTATTTGTCTTCCTTCTGTAGGCCAAATAGCACATAGTAAGATTCAGCAGATACCACCACCATCATGCCCTCACCAGAGGAATGGTCATTTCACTGCAGCTCCTCAAATACAAGCAACCCAACTAAAAATCTTGTTCTCTTCCCATGTTGCTTAGAGAGCATATGGCACAAATGTCACTGAGCCTGTCTTTCACACAATGGAAAACTGTCTTTTCCACCATTCTTTCTAATACCACAATTAGCATTACCACACCCTACATTCTTGCCATCTGTGCCAGGAAAAATAAAGAATTAAATTTGTCTCATTTGTCATATCTGTTATCCTGCCCTTCCACCAAAGAGCTCAGGGTGCAATATCCTCAAATCACTGTAGAAATAAACTAGGCTGAGTGAGACTGGCCCAAAAACACCAGTGAACTGGGTTTTGGGGCCTGGGTCTTCCTAGTTCAAGTCAAGCCCTCTAATGGCTATATCCCGCTGCCTTAATGATCTTGGAAGCCATTCCTGAGCAAAGAAGTAGATGAAACAGGCCTCCAGAGAATTAGACATATTTGTAGCAGACTATCTGCATGTGCTTTATGTGTTCAAGTATTCTGACACAAGGTAACAGTGAGATGCAGACTTCTGTGTCATATATTTTTGTATCACCATGCAACATCTGAACAGGTCTAACAATCCAGGAAAAGCTGTAGTTTAAAATAGAGCACAGACTTTGCAAGACAAAAGGCCCCAGATTTAGTGCTTGGCCTCACCAAATAAAAGGTCTAGATAGGAGGTGATGGGAGAGACTTTTACCTATCTGCAGTATCAGGTACAGCTGCCAGTCAATGGAGCTCTGGACTCCAGCTCCCATCAGTCCCAGTCAGGCTGGTCAGGAATTACATACAGTCATCCCTCCACATTCACAGAGGTTAGGGGCAAAGGGGCCCTGCACATGTGGAAAAATCACGAATAACCCCCCTCCCCAGTAATAGGGTGGCAGGGACAGGGGTAGAAGCTGAGTGCACCTTTGTTTCTCTTTCCTCTCTTTGCCGCCCTGCAACTGGATTAACTGGGCCAGTTACAGGGCAGCAGGGAGGGGTTGAAGAGAAGTTCATGCACACTTCTCCCTTCCTCGATGCCTCAGAGACCTTGCCTGAGCTCTCTGAAGCATTGTATGCAAGCTAGGGGACTCGCGTGCACTGCTCTTGCCCCTCCTGCGATGCCTCCGAGAGCTTAAGCAAGCTCTCTGAGGCATCGAAGGAAGAGAGAGAGAAGTGCACTCGCACGAGTTCCCAGCCTTCCTTCTGATGCCTCAGAGAGTTTGTCTGAGCAATCTGAGGCCCTGGAAGGAAGCCAGGGGACTCACACAAGCTGCTCTCACCCCTTCTCCGATGCCTCAGACAGCTGAGGCAAGCTCTCTGAGGCATCAGAGGAAGGGAGAGAGAAGCGCATGAGCAATTCCTCTGCCTCCCTTCCAGTGCCTCAGAGAGCTTGCTTGCCTCAGCTGTCTGAAGCATTGGAAGGAAACTGGGGGACTCATTCTCCCTTCCTCAGGCTGCTGCTGTCCTGGAAGGGCTTGGGAGCAGCTCTCCAAAGCCCTTCCAGGGAGGCAGGGGTTTGGGGAAAACACGTGCGCGAGTGCCCTGCCTTCCTTCTGATGCCTCAGAGAGCTTGTCCAAGGTCTCTGAGGCACCAAGGAGGGGGGAGAGCAGTGCACATACAACCTTTCCAGGTTCTCCCTCCCTCCTGAGCTTCCCCCTGCCCTGAAGGGGAGAAGCCTGGGAGGGGGAGTGCACACACACTGCAGAGGGACAACTGTACGTTATAAGCTATAACCTCTGGAGGGCACCAGCAATCTATCTATATTGTAGAGTTGGGATGGGGAAGTGTAAAAGGCTGCATGTGTCTGTATGTGCCTTCAAATTGCATGTCAACTTATGACCCATTAATTGCATAGGATTTTCTTAGGTAAGAGATACTCAAAGTGGGATTGCCAGTTCTTTCCTCTGAATATTACCTGTAGCATCTGTTATTCATTGTTTGTCTCCCATCCAGTGGTGTCATTATTGGGGGGGGGGGGGGTTCCAGAGGGTGCAGACAACTCCAGGTGATACCGTAAGGTGGGGGGTATCACCGTTACTCCTCAGACATCTGTGTTTTGGCAGAAACCAACTATGGCATTCACCTGCTTCCCTTTAAAATGCTTTAAGAGGTGGTGTGACTGGGGTTAAGTTCAGTGGGAGGAGAAAGAAGAGGCCCCAGGATTTTCTTTAAAAAATTTAAATTTCAAATTTCAAAATTTTAACTTTTTAAAAAAATATTTATTTTTAAATTTTTATTTAAAAACATCACATTTTATCATATCTTCACTTTTATATACAAATACATTTAGGTTGTGTGTGTGATATTGTAATTTAAAGGTATAATTTTAATTTTGCTAGTTGTTCATGTCACAACTATTAAGCATTACATTCAGTGACATATGGGAATTATGATTTACGAGTCACATTAATGCAAAAAACATTACCAAGGATTCTGTATAGAGTAGTATGGGAGGTCGTCAATGGGGAGGTGACACCATAAGGTACCACACCGGGTGATGCCAAATCTAGTGGCACCCTCCTTAGAAACCAAGATCAGATGGGAGCTAGAGCCTTTAGGGCATTTAGGCAAGAGGAAGGTTGGGGTCACTTTAGAGCCCTAGAAGGCCTAGGTAGGGCCACACACATTCCATTTCACTCCTCCTCACCCCCCCCCCCAATTTTTTTTAATCCTTTGCCCCAAATGCCCCCTAGGCAGTGTGGAACATTTTTCACCATGATTTGAGGTCCCCTGGGCCATTTTAGGCCTAGGAGAGGCCTTTTAAAATAGCCATGGGGACCGCATGCAACCCACCAGCTACATTTTGTCTGCCTCAAATGTAGAGGATGATGAGCTATCTGGGCCAATAGCGTAACCCAATGTAAAGCATATTCCTACATTTGCATAAGTAGAAATATAAATCTTACAGATGCAGAGGGGTTGGTATGGTCCATTACAAATTTTTTTCAAGCTCTTGTTTGTTGGCAATTCTTTTTTAAATTGTTGCTCATTTGGTTCTGTATGTCCACAGGCAACTAGCTAGTCATAGTTTTTATTAGAAGGATGAAACAAACAGACTCTGATCTGTTCTAGAGAGGAAGTGCTTATGCTGTCATTGGTGCTGACTAGATGGGCCCTATGGGGCGCCGTCGTGACGTGCGAGGGGCGGCACTTTCAGATGCCCCTCGCCCTGACGAGGGCGTCAAAATGGCGGTGCCCTGTACATACGGGTGCTGCCATTTTGACGTGATGGGACACCCAGCGTCCGCATGTCTCGGCACCCTTGTGACGCCGCAAGTGTGCCATTGGCGTCTTGCGGCATCACAACTGCGCCGCAGAAAGAACCCGCTTTTTGTAGGTTCTTTTTGCTGCATGAGGGAGCCGCACAGTTTGTCCGCTGCGGCTCCCTCACGCAGCAAACCAGAGCAGCGGGAGACCACCCTTTTTGGGCAGTCTGTATCCCGCCACTGTCAGTGGCAATACGTACTTGGAATTGAGAGACTTAGTCCTTCATATTGAGGAGGAAGGAAACAAACACAAACCACCCCTCTGTATGTCTTAAGGAAAGACTTGTTCAGTTTGATCACAAGTGTGATTTGTCGTATTGGAAAAGGGGATGAGAACATTTGCCCTCTAGACATTTTTGCCTATAGTTCCCATTAGGCCCACCCAAAATGGCCAATGGTAAGGGGCCAAACCATCTCCAGGGTCAAAGGCTCCGCTTGTAGAAAGGACTTTAAGTTAAGGATAGGGCATGCCATTATTAACTAGCCAGTCACCCTCACACAATTGTTACAACACTTTCTGCTCTTTAATCCATCAAGCCTGCTATTCTGGAATCCTACCTTTTTCTCTGACTTCTTCTCCCTCCGCTTGACATGCTTCACTTTCACAGCACGCTTCCGCAACATAGGATCAAGGAAGTGTCCATCATCTGTGTCGCTGAGCCAAGGCTAAGAGGAAGGGAAAGAGAAGTGAAGAGCCCTCTCTCATCAGTTATGGAAACCTATAGTTAAGCTACCACCACTGCTAGCGAAAAATGTTTAAGAAGATCTAAAAAGCAGAGAGTAAAACAATCTTTGGGTCTACCCTCCCCTGAACTGACCTGAGCAGACCCACCCTCCCAGCCACTCACTCATTTGCATCTACTTTCTGCCTGTTTCTCTCTCCTGCTTCTTTGTCTTATGAATCTCAACAGCCCAGGTTAGAAACCTCATTCAAGGGAGAACCACTTTGAGAAGAGAACTTAGGAGGAGAGTTTGGAAATGTTAGTTTTCGGGGCATCACAGTCCTCTAAAAGTAGACCACACTGGATAGGGGATTCTGGAAGTGGTAGTAAAAAAAAAAGTAACTTTCCTAAATTAAGGTTAAGAAGTACCAAGCCAAAGCCAAAAGCCCAGCTCCATGACAGGGCTTGCTGGCAAGTGCCATTACCACAGATATTGCCCATCCACATCCATCATTTTATTTTGAGATTGAACACTGGGACAGAGAGAAGAGCTGGCCCAGGAAATGCCATCACCTGCTGACACCAACCCATGAGTTAACTGCAGCACCCAGCCTCAAATCCGGGGCAGAATTTGACAGCCTTCCCACTTTGGAGGCAAAAAAACCCCACAGTATTGCATAGTGGCTCTCCACACAGCATAGATGCAACCATTGTTGTGGGCTTATTCAATTACCCATTTCAATGGCATCATATTCTGTCACCCTCCTCTTTCCTGGCATTAGCTTTTCTAAAACGTGGATTTTGAAAGCCAAGTTATGTTAATGAAATAATTGCACTCCTTTTCAGACAAGCTGAAAAAAAGCAAATGCTGCATACCTGCATGCAAGCCTCTGCACAGCACCTGGATAAGCAGCAACATCACTGAATGTCCACACAACATTTTAAGTGTTTAAAGGGAGAGTATCAGCAACACAGCATTAACAAAGAGTGCAGCTTCTGTGAGAAAAGTGAAAAGCCTAGAGCAAAGTGGGCAACTTATGAATCTCCAGCCACTTACTAAAAGTCCCCTCCCCAGTGACTATGCTGGCTAGAGCTAACAGGTGTTTCAGTCCAGCAGCCAGAAGGCCACAAGTTGCCCATCCCTGATCTACAGGAAGCCCTGTGTGCTGCAAGCTAAAGAGGCTAAGGGCTGGGAAGCTACTGGGTAGTTAGTTACTGAAAAGCAAAGACTTGAGGGGAAAAAACAGAGATAGGGAATTTAGAAGTCTGAGGTAAAAGAAAGAAGAATGAGCCCAGGAGTTAAAATATAATCATAATGCAGTACTTCAAGAAGAGAACACAGACAAGCAGGGAGCTCTAGTAGATAAGGGACTGTGTCAGATCATGATATGAAGTATTTAGCCAGATACAGTATATGCATATGTTTCTCCAGCATATTTGACTGGAATAACATCAGAGCACAGAATTAAGGATTGTGTGGGAGGAAGGTGGGCACGGAGAACCTGAAATACACACTATCTTGGACAGAGCTCTCTAACCGGCCAGCCTGACCTAGGAATCCCAAGAGCATGGGGTCCACCACAGGTCTCACCAGGTTCTGATCATCGAAGGCCCCTGAACAAAGCTCCTGATACAAATCGGGATCTATGTGTAGATCGTCATCCGACAGAGGTTCGGGCGTGGTAGCCGATTCTAGCTGTTCCTTTAGCATCTGCAGATCATCCTCCCGCCCCCGTAACATCTATTGAGCATTTGGGGAAATGGGGAGGGAGGGTAGGAAAAAGCAATGAGAGAAAGGGGGGGAAGGAGAAAGAGAAAGGGGAAAGCATTAAAGAAGCCACTGATCTGGCCCCATAAGCACAAGACAATGAAGTAGCACAAACAGGCCCCTCTTTTCCTGTGCCCAGCAGCAGTCGACAGAGAAAACAGGGGCTTGCAGAATGGCAAGCAGCAAAAAGCATAAGAAGCAAAGACAATCCCAACACCCACTTATTTTCCAAGATCAATAAGAGAGGAGAAAAGGCTCAGAGTAACTTTCAAGAAGCAGGGCTCCATCACCCAGCAAAATTTGCAGCTGACAATCCATTCAAAGTGGGCTTCCAGGCCCCAACCCCAACCCCCATGCTAACCAACTACAGGTCAACCTACATCTTTACATGCAGCAAAACGAGATGGGAATGAGGCAGCAGAATGGACTTACCAATTAAGACAGGAGATGGGATTGGTGGCGCAGTGGTTAAATGGCTGTACTGCAGCCACTCACTCAAACCCACAAAGTTACGAGTTCAAGATCAGCAAAAAGGCCCAAGCCTGACTCAGGCTTGCATCCTTCTGAGGTCACTAAAATGAGTACCCAGATTGTTGGGGGCAAATTAGCTTACAGTTGTAAACCTCTTAGACACTGCTTAGGTGGTATGAAGTTATATATAAATGAAGCTTGTTTGTTTGTTTGTTAAATAATACCCTTTGTGAATGTTCCCCCTAAATGTGAAGTGGCGGGGGGGGGGGATGCAATCCTTGCAAAAAATAATCTAATCTATCACAATTCAGAGTAGAACATGCTAATGGGTTTCTGACAGCTACACTAAAGCCCATTGTAGTACAGGTTCAGTCTTCAGAAGTTATCCAGAATTCCAAAATCCAAAATATTCCAAAAACCAAAACTTTTTTTATAAGTGCCTAAGATAATGATACCTTTGTTTTCTGATGGTTCTGACTACACCAACCTTGTTTCATGCACAAAATTATTTAAAATAGAAAATAAAATTACTTTCAGGATATGTGTATAATGTGTATATGAAACATAAACACATTTCGTGTTTAGACATGGGTCTCATCTCCAAGAGATCCCATTATGGGCATATATGCAAATATAGTCAGCTCTCCTTATCCACAGAATCAAGCATCCACTGTTTGAAAATATTCAAAAAAGTATAAATTCCAAATAGCAAACCTTGATTTTTCATTTTATATAAGGGACACTATTTTGCAATGCCATTATAGTTAATGGGACTTGGGCATCCACAGATTTTGTTATCCACGGAGGATCCTGGAACCAAATTCCAGTGGATACCAAGGGACTACTGTACAGGTATTCTGAAATCCAAAACACTTTTAGTCACAAGCATTTAAAAAAGAGGATACTCAAACTGTACCACAATTCCACTGAGCTGCATGGCTTTATCCTCTGGAATCCCAGGATTTGTAGTTTAATCTGGGGTAATGGATCTTACTGACTAAAAATATAAATGCCCCTTCTTAAACTGCCAATCCCATGATTCCACAGAATGGAGCCATGGTAGTTAAAGTGGAATCATTGCACTACAATTGTATAGTGTAAAAGGGCCTCTAATTTTTCTTTTATTTTATTGGCTAGGAAGTGCTTTTTTAAAGAGCTTTGCAGTAGTTAACTACAAAGAACAAGTTACTTCTAATAAATTCCTTTTTGCAATTGCAAAAGTATAAATAACATATAGAACAAGAGTAACATCACTCAGGATAATGCCACTCATTCTGTAATGTAACTGTTACCTCTTTTAAATTACTCCTACATTTACAGGTCTATTCTTACAACTTGCACATATGTTTTGTTTCACAGTTGTAGAATTCAAAGAATACCATATTAGCCATGTTAATCTGGAAAATCAGTATGCAAACGGATCTTGTAGCACCTTTTAGACTAAAAGAGAGAACTTGGCAGCATGAGCTTTCGTAGACTTGAGTTTATTTCCTCAGATCCCTTTGCATAATGATTTTGTCTCACAGTTCTGCAGCTTGTAGCATTCTGTATTTCTTTTAAAAACTTAAAGTAGCTTACCAGTTTATTAGTAACTTCATTTAACTTAATTACTTTTAAAGAACAAGAAGTAGGTTTTTTTTAAATGGTAACTATAACCATTAACTGTCAGAGTTCTTAGAATACAAATTATAAATATTTACGGTTTTAAAAGTCACTTTCCAAACTCTGGAGGTTTTAAATGTGCACAAATAATATCTGATTTGTAATCTCAACCAGTACAGGCTGAACAGGTTCTCCACCACCTTGTTCTGTTGCATGTATAAACCAGACCTCATTCTTATTCTGATCCATTTTCTAAGGGGGAAAAAAACCAGGAGTCCCAATTTAACACTCACCTATTTTTAATCCTATGTTTTAAATTTAAAAAAAAAATAGGGGGGTGGAAAACAGGAGGGTAAAAGGAAACTTACCGAAGCTGGAAAATATTTATAGGACTCCTAGGAAGAAAAGAATGGGGAAAAAATCATGTGAGCTACACACAAATCAACAGCTTCCGTCCGAAGTGGCTGCCCCTCTGGGGCGGAGCAGCCAAGAAAGTGCCCCAAAGAGAAAACATGCAATTACTTCTGGGCAAAGTGCACCCACAGAGACACTCACCCGAGCCCGAACTTGGCACTGCCTCAGGCGGCACTTCTGGCGGATCTTGTTGGGCCCCCCAAATTTCTTCATGTCACGACAGAAATCGCACTGGCCACAATCCTCTGTGCGCCGGCAAGCCTCACATTCACCGCACATCCGCGCTGAGCGCTTGATCTGCTGAGGACAAGAAAATCAAACAAAAAAGATGGGGGAGGGGAATGAGAATTTGAGTCGCTTTTCCCTGTTGTGTCTACAGTAATCCCAGCCTAGGCCTCCAGTTCCTCAAAATAAGGATCAATAAAGTAAGGCTTTAGACTAATCAGAGGGATAAATCTCACAACTAACTGTTGGTTTAAAAATGATCAATGGGCACTGGGATGAAGAATCACTTAATAATAATAATAATAATAATAATAATAATAATAATAATAATAACAACAACAACAACAACAACTTTGGGGTGAACACATGCCTCTTCCCAGAGTCCTCCATGGTCCAGATAAAATGACCGTGGTCTCACCTTCTGATGGCATTAGGTCTCCAACCAAAGGACCATTTGGAGGTTTTCCACCCATGCTTAGGCCAGGAACCAGGTTTCACTCCTTACTGATAGGAGGAAGAAGTAGCAGATCTCAACTACACTTGTACACAATGGCTGAGACCTGTCAGCTTTGCTTTTCCTCCCCATCCCACATGGAGGGAGTAAGGAGGAGCAGCAAGCCTTAGCCAGCCTCTGAAAGTGCCCTTGGAGTGAGTCTTCCACAAATGTCTACCTGCCCAAACGTTGTTGTTGTTTTTCAATGTCCCATCACTTCCAAAAGATATTCAACCCCAGCTTTTATCAGACTTGAGAGTTACTAGTAGAATAGCTAAATTGTCTTAAGTTTGACGAGTATCAGAATGTCACATGGAGGACAACCCCAAGAGACTGAGGCTGTAAAGCCACTCAGCAGGGTTTCTCAACCAGGGTTCCCTGGAACCCTAGAGTTCCACAAGAAGTTACTAGAGTTTACATGAGAAATAGTGACTAAACAAAATAAACATTTCTTTTTAACTGTAGATATAGCAATTTTTATGCAAAAGTTCTATGAAATCTGAAAAATATCCCAAGGTTTTGCTTTGGGGTAAAACATTTAAGAAACCTTCCCACAGAGAGAAACAGTAAGTGTGTCTGTATCTGCTAAGCGACCACTTTTTCAGACAGGAATATCCTAAACAGACCATCCTACTTCACTAGGCCCCAGCTGAGGAACAGGAAAAATGCTTTGTAAGTAGAAGTCCAGCAGTTCAAACCCAGGCAGTTCAAGTCAAGGAGCAGTTCATGCCAAGCAGGATTTTGTCAAACAGAGCTAAGGAGAATGAGAGTTTGGAACTTACTATCAATAATCATTCTGGATGGCAGGAGGAGCAATGCATCAATCCCCATGTGCCAACTGACAAGACAAGAGTCCAAGGTTTTTTTTCCATTGGTCCTGTTGTGACTGTCCCTTCACTCTCAGTTTAATTATATGCTCTTGACCTGACTATCTACAAAATAAATCCTATAAAATCCAACTAAATTAGCCTCTCTTTTTTGAGGGGGAGAGTGTGGATTGCTCCACCTGTCATTCCAAAGTGATCATTCACATTAAATTCCAAGCTCTCAGACTCAAGATGGCATGGAACAGCAATCCACCCACTTATGGGACTTACCTGAGCCCCTTTTAATTCAGGTGGGAACAAGTAAGTAACACTCTAAATCACTACCACTTGCAGCACAGTTCAACCAAAGACGGCCAGTGCAGGTTTGTATATATTCAGTTTGTAATGTTTTATAATGTGGTCAGTTCTTTCCAACCTGCTGCATTACATATATCTTCCAGGAATGCTGAAACCACACGTGTTGTGCTTGTTGCTATTGACCTGGTGGAACGTGGCCGTACAGTTTGATGCCTTGATTTCTTAGCATAATCATAACAAAGATAAAAGCAGGCCTTTATCCATCTTGTAATTATTGTTTTTGAAGCTGTTTGCCCTAACATCTGTGGATGTAAAGAGACAAATAAAACCTCAGTGTGATTACTCTGCAATGTCCTTTTGAAATATACTTTCTTACCAGACTGACCCACTGGTTTGATGTTATTTCTGACCACAAGTCTCAGAAAGCAGAAACCTTCCTCATACTGGTGTATTTTCCCTGTTCGACCCCACTCCTCTTCCTTGAATCTGGCTACCAAACTGTCCTTGATGGCAGTACTGAGCATGTAGTCTAACCCACTGAGGTTGTTTGAATGTGAAATTACTTTGTTGACAACTATTTCTTCCTCCACAAAATGAAGAGTAAACTCTTCTGAATGGTATTTTATCAATTTTCTTTCTTTGTAAAGTAATCATGACTTGTTTCTTTTCTTTATTCTCTGAGTACTTTCTCTAGTGCTTGTTCTCCAAAAAGCAATTCACCTTTAAAGGGAACATAAGCCAAATTTTTTCTTGTCCATTTTCCAATAATGTAACCACAGTGTCTTCCTACTGACACCACATTAATATTCCTCACCGCAAATAAAGTGGTATCATGTTCTGCACATAGTACATATTCCAAAACTCTTTGGACTCTAAAAATGGTATGTGCAAGTTATGTAGATTGAAGTCCTGATTTTTAATTATTTCTTGGACCCACAAGACTGCATGTTTGCCCTTACAAACATGGAAGTAGCAACAGATGCCCTAATTGTTAAGCCAAAGCTTCATGAGCTTTCCTCAGGGCTACATCAGCCTTCTGCTCATCTACTTCTCTAATTGGAATATCACTCTTACTTAGGACAACTGCCCACAAAATTAGAGCAGTTATCCACCAATAGCATATTCAGAAACTTCTTTTTAAGAAATGAATATAATATCTGGCTATAACTGATACCTTTTTGTATTTAAAGGGAGTTGCCCATTCCATTTCTATTAAGTTCTTGATCATAGCAGGTAACGGCATCTCTATGCCCCAAGGAATGTTTCCTTAATACTGAAACTATCCTATCCTTCTTGTTATTAACATTAACATTAACATCTTATGACTACTTAGCATCATTGGTAGGTCCTAAACCCAAAATTTATAAAAAAAATTCCCCTCTGCTAGGGTTTGGTTCTGGGAGCCTCCATGGTTAGAAAAAAACACAGGAGCTCAAGCCCATATAAATCAATGGGTGTCAATGTGTGTGTGTTCAGTCTCTGGCTACTATGGGACAGAGTGATCTGTAATAACTCCAATCCATGGATGGTTAGGTTCGCTATACAGTCGGCCGTCTCTATCCATGAATTCTGCATCCATGGATTTAACTGACCACAGTTTGGAAATACACCAAAAAAAAAACCCCAAAAAGCAAACTTTGAATTTTTTTTCCAGTTTATATAGGGATGCCATTTTTCTATGTCATTGTATATAATGGGACTTGAGCATCTATGGATTTTGGTATCCATGTGGGAAGGGGCTACTTTACTTTCTTCAAAATACACTTAAGTGTTGCACTTTGGAACTATCCATTGGAGGACATTTCTTTTCTGTCCTCCTTGTCAGCCATCTGCAGGGTAGAACCCTCTTTTAATTTAGTCATAGTTTGCTTCTTCTTAACCTCCTCTTTTCCTCTATTAACCTATTCTCTAATTCTCCTTACTAAACTAAGGGAAGGGAATGCACATCTGGTTGGCAGGACAGTGAGAATAAAAAATGACAGGAAAGGGTTGAAGTCACAGCAGTAGCAACAGAAATAGACTTGGACTCCTGCTACATCAGTCGACATACGAGGATTAACCCATGAGTGGGTGGATTGTTCATTCATGCCATGAAAGCCACTGCTAATCAGACAAGATAGCAGTGGGCAAGATAAACCATAAATATTAAAGGTAGATGGTGTTCATACAGAGAATTAACACTGCTCTTGCAAAAAACTTGTGGATTTGAGATCCATTTCAACCTTTTGTTGACTGCATACATCCTAAAGGGTCTTACAAAATTTATAATTAAACCAGGGCTATAAACACCATATAATAAAGGCAAGATGAAGGAAGCAGTATTAAAAATCAGATTATACAGCTCAGAAGAAAACCAAAACAACAGCCCATCAAATGTGGATCTGTCTGTTTGAACATTTTTTAAAAAGAAATGGCCTATGGGATTTTCAACTTGTGTGTTGACTCACCGTTCAAGAATTGATTAAATGGGTCTGCTCTAGTTAGAAGTAATAAACAGAATGCCAGATAATATTTGTGACAGATGACATCCCTGATTTACACATTTGCAGGACCTGCAATAAAATCTCATTACTTGAGCCTAATACATAGGAGAGAGTCAGATTACTAAAGGTACTTTCTCAAGCAATGATGCCCATTCCACAGACTTTTTTGCCTCCAAGTAAGCAGGTGAAACAAGGCAATATTTCTTTGGGAGTCAAGTTCAGCCAGGGATCACCAACTGCTGATCAAAGGCACCTGCGTGTCAAAATCTTTTGTGTCCAAAGAAATACTGACAGGAAAGGACGAAGGAGAGAAAAGTTTAATGCTGCTGCTTTAACTTTACTTTAATAATTCTTTAATAAGATTTCTTTTTTAAAAAAACTGGGGAAAAGGCTGCTACTTCAAAATGTTAAGACTCCACTGCTGACATTTATTTTAGTTGTTGGTATGTGCCTTTTGAGTCATTTCAAACTTCTAGCAATCCTGAGGTGAACCCACTATAGGGTTCTCTAGATAAGATTTGTTCAGAGATGGGTTGCTGTTGCTATCCTCTGAGGCTGAGATAGTGTGACTTCCCCAAGGTCACCCAGTGGGTTTCCATGGCAAAGCTGGGATTCAAATCCTGGAGTCCCAGAGTTCTAATTGAACACCCACACTACACTAAAAATATATTAAAAATAAATGTTAAAAAACCAGATTATTGTAATTTTAATTATTGTTTTATGCTTCAACAACCACCTATTTTATGCTAACAACAATCACCTATTGCATGATGTATTCCCAAGCAGTTAAACTACAAGAGTCCAATTGAATTCTTAATTACACATTAGGACTTTATTTGTCAAATTCTGATCTAGCCTAGTCCTAGTCCAGAAGCCCCATGGACAAATCTCAGATTTCAACAAGACATGCAATCAGTGGGTGATAGGAAAAAAAATAAAGATGTTTAGGAAATTAAAGACTGAAAATCATACCTGCTATCTTGGTATGCTATTTTGGTTTACTATTGGGACAAGTGTTCCACTTGAGTAGGAAATGAGGGAAGGGACAAATAAAGTGAAAACAAAAACAAACAAAAAACCTCAAAGAACACCTCTAATGAATGGCTAAACAATTTGCTGTATGAGGGGTGTCATAATCCTACGATCTTCTAAAATAATTCCACCTTCATACTGCCCATCAGGAATAGGCATAGCTGGATGTGAGGAGTCAGAAACTGGGGCAAGGCATTTACAGTATATAAAACAGTCAGTATCTACTGTTGGAAATAGGCAGTTGGCCCAGAGTTCTAAGGATGCTTAGAACCCAACGCTTCCAATATTCTGGAATTGTAATGCCACGGATTGCCTATCAATAATATCATCTTACTTTTGAGCTACGACTTTGCTCCAGTGCTAGTTCCTGCGCTTTCATACGCATCTCATCCTTCTCAGCACGTTCCCTTTCACCTTCACGGTCCTTTTCTTTGGACTTTTTATGCCGGTACCGGATCTCAAGTGTTGGGTCTCTCTCTGGAAAAGAGAAAGAGAAACAAGCTAAAAGAATCCACAAGTTTCACAGTCTTGGATACAGAGAATAACCTAATGCAGTCGTCCCCCCCCCCCCCCGGGGCAACATGTTGCCCACTGTCCTTCATCAATGTCCCTCTTGGCTGTAGATGCTGGGTGTTTAAATTCCATACATATAGAAAGTGCCTGCTTCGAAAAGATGGTCTAAATGCACTGGCTGTTGCAGCTCTGTCTCTAAAACTAAACTGGCCTGGCCCAGTCAGTAGTTTGACAGGAACTTTACATATAAAATTCCAACTATCTTGGAAGAACCACCAAATAAAATTATGACCAGTAAACAATGGGATGCCAAAACAGAATGAAAGGAGATGTGGGGACACTGGAAATGTATCAGCACAGAGTTAGTATAATCTCCAAAAGCATTCTAATCTGCTTATTAGTATAAACAAAACTATGGGTAATTCCAAGTTACTGTTCATAGCCTTAATAGAAAAGGTTACTCAGAAAAGAATTTGGAGAGAAAGGTCAACTGGAAAAACCTTTCCCATAAAATTCAAATCACAGCTGCTCTGTTTAACTAGTATTTCCATTACTGATCTCAGAGCATCTTTTGCTGCCACATTTTCAAATATCAAGGACAACTTAAAATGTGTGCAAAGGGATCTTGCAGCATCTTTGAAACTAACTCTGTGAAAGAAAGTTGTCTTGTATAAGCTTTTATAGACTAGGACGGCATCCGCACTGCAGAAACTGACACCACTTTAACTGCCCTGCCGCAATGTTATGGAATTTGGGAACTGCACTTTTGTGAGACATTTAGCCTTCTCTCTGTCAGAGCGCTCTGGAGCCACAGCAAACTACAATTCCCAGAATCCCATGGCAATGAGCCATAATAATAATAATAATAATAATTTTTATTTCTACCCCGCCTTTCCACAGGTGTGATCAAGGCGGCTTACAAAAAATGAAAGACAATAAAATACAGTTAAAACATCAGAGTATAAAAAATTTAAAACGACATTACAAGGGGATATGAACAGGAATCTATACAAATCATATTCATCAGGGGCAGAATAAGCGACACTATTTACAATAATCTGGGGTCAAGAAAAACAGAAAAACAAGGGGCAGTTAACGTGGTGTCAAACTGGATTATTCCTAAAGTAGAGATGCAGCCTAGATCTACTTCTTCCATGCATCTGAGGAAGTAGTCCTAATCTACAAAAGTTTATGCTACAACTGCTTTTGCACAAATTAATCCCAAATGTGCTACAAGATCCCTTTGCATACTGATATTCAAGACTAAAACAGCCAAGTCTCTGAATTCTATTCCCATGAAAATTTAAAATGTAAGATTTTATTTTGTAAACAAAAAAGAAGATTTTCAAGGCTGTGGTATGAAAAGCACATACAACAGTGATTCTTGAGGCCTCTGTACATAAGTAGGGTCCAAAACACACTGCAGAAACAATGCAGTTTGAGACCACTCAATGCTAGGGAATTCTGGGAACTGTAGTTTTGTGAGACATTTAGCCTTTCCTGTCAGAGAGCTCTGGTGCCATAATAAACGACAATTCCACGGATTCCCTAACTCTGAGCAGGACAGTTAAAGCAGTCTCAGACAGGAATATTTCTACAGTGTGTTTTGTACTCGTGAGGTCTACTCACAATCCCAATGCCATCTCCTCAGCTCACCTCGGCACTGCATGCAGTACCACTCCCGGATGGCCTTTGCCATCTTCTCAGTGATGTTAATGCAGTGGCCATGGAACCATTCATTGCAGTGATCACAGCCTCTGGAGGTTGGGTGGAAAGAAAGAGAAAAGTGAGGATTCCCCAGACAAGCTTCTTTCATATTTGGGTGCATCAGGGCAGGATTGCTAGACAGAAACCCATCCATTAACCTGCTTTCTCATAATGCAACAGGAACCCCATAGAAAGAATAGCACCCTGCATTATAGAGAAATAGACAAACAGTAGATTAGAATCTAAAGGCAAATTGCTGGGTGAACTGCAGTAATCAGCAAGAATTTGCATTTTCAGTGGTTTAAAAGTGGAAACAATTAGGCTGCAAAAGGGAAAAGCTTTGAGGGAAAATGTGGGCTGCATCTAAACTGCAGAAATAATCCAGTTTGACTACCATGGCTCAATGCTATGGAATTCTGGGATCTGTAGTTTGTTGCGGCAACTGGTGCCACAACAAACTACAGTTGCGAGAATTCCATAGCATTAAGCCATGGCAGTCAAAGACATAGAATCATAGCGTTGGAAGAGACCCCAAGGGTCATCCAGTCCAACCCCTGCCATGCAGGAAATCACAATCAAAGCAAGTCGTGTCAAAGCAGATTATTTCTGTAGTCTGGATGCAGTTTAGGAGTGGATTTGGGTGTTACAGGTCTTGGTGCTCAGTTCCAATATAGAATTTAAAGAGGAAAAAAGCTCCCCCCACAAACTTCTTGGCCCTTAACAAGACACTGAAAAAAGGACTTGAGCTTGCAGATTCCAACTAGACCACTGACAGATGGTTTTGGCATCTAAATTCCTCCCTAACTTCTCCAGCACATCAACAAACTATTTCAACGGAGCATTTCCAGGGCGCTTGTCTTTGGCCCAGGTGCACTCACATCATGAAACAATTGATGTCAGGTTTGCGACAGATGCAGTAAACTGGGGCGTTCTCTCCATTCTCCGATTTGGACTCCTCACCCAAAACAGCCAGATCAGGGTCTGAGAATTCATCCTGGATTGCAACAAGAACAGAAAGCATTATTGGTGGCAAACAGGTTTAGGAAAGTGACTGCTGAAGAATTGGCACAGCATTCGCTTCACCTCATCCCCATAACCTCAGGCCTGGTTTATGCAATCTTATCCATGCCAGCCTGGGAGCAAGCTGCACTCCTCCTAGCAAAAACTATTTGCAAGAGGAGCACCCCAATACCAGGGTGGCCAGATGTCCTCCTTTTTGCAGGGCGTGTCCTACATTTCAGCCTTCTCTCCAAAAGGAATTCTAAAACGTCCATCATTTGGAGTAAAAGATTGCACTCACTTTGGAAGAATAGTGCTGTTTAAGTGGCATGGCTCAGTGCTGTGGAATTCTGGGAATTGTAGTTTGTTGTGGGCCCACAAACTACAATTCCCAGAATTCCACAGCACTGAGCCATGCCACTTAAGCAGCACTATCTCTCCAGTATGGATGCAGCCAAAGGAGCCAGATAACCAACGCAGAGGGCGACCCAGGCTCCCCTCCTTCCTCACCATGGTCCCTCCGTCTCTGGGCCAGTTTCCCTTGTTCTGAAACAAGGAGACAGCAAGACTCCGGGCGGGAGCAGGTCACAGCCTCTCCCCGTCCTAACTTCCGCTTCCGGTATCAGCCACCTTCTTCCCACCCAACAATGAGAGCTAGCCTCTGCCCTCTCTAAAGATGGCCGCCTTGGCTTCACCACGGCGGCCATTTTGGGTCGGAGTCTTCTTCCCGGGCCCAGAGCAGGAAGCGGAAGGATCTCTGATCCCCAATATATATCTATATCTATGTATATGTAGATAGATCGAGAGAGATATTTGTGTGTGTGTATAAATAGATAGATAAACATTTGTGTGTATGTATATCTCTATACAGATATAGATACACATATTTTTGTGTGTGTATAGATGTGCATATATAGGCACATCTCTCCATATATATATATATATACAGTATACTCACACAATGTGTATCTATATGTATTTACACACACACACATATATACACACACGAATATGTGTATCTATATACATATACAAATTTGTATATATACACACAAATATGTGTATATATATACACACACACACACAAATGTGTATATATACTCACAAATGTGTGTGTGTGTATATACACATACATAAATGTGTATGTATACACACACACATATGCATATATATATATACACACACACACACACACACACATATATATATATACACACATAGGCAGGTTTTGTGTGTAGTGTGTGTATATGTGTGCATATACATATTTTTATTTATTTATTTATTCATTTATTATGGCATTTATACCCCACTCTTCGACCCTAAAGGCTATAATATGTATATATGTGTGTGAGTATGTATAGCACACACATACACAGGAGCCTGTGTGTGTGTGTCCCCTCAGCAAGCAAAATCAGTTTTATTCAGGCTGGCTTTTAATGTGTGACCATGGGACAGCTTCTTCTATTGGGTGTTTATTATAAGGGGTGGGCATTGTGCTTTTTTGTGGTTTTAATGTTTGGAATAAGTTTTTAACGTGTTTTTATTTCTGAGCCACTTTGGGTCCCTTTCTGGGAGAAAGGCAACACAGAAAATAAATTAAATAGGATAAATAAAATATACGCAGAGAGAGAGAGAGATTTAGAATTCAAAGATACAGTCATGTTAGTCTGTAAAATTAGTATTAAAGAGATCTTGTAGCACCTTAAAGACTCACTGAAAGAAAGAAGTTGGCACCATGAGCTTTCATAGATTTCAGTCTACTTCTTGTAAATGCATCTGAGAAAGTAGACTCAAGCCTAAAAAAGCTCATGCCAACAACCTCTTTCTTTCAGTTGCCGTTGCCAGTATGTTTATACACCCCTTATACACATACCTTGAAGATAATTTTATACAACATTTATACATTTATAAAATTTATAATTTAATACGTAACTTCATTTTTCTATGAAGTTTGTGTACACGCTGAACCATCAGAAACCAAAAACGTTACTATTTCATCTACCCATGAGTAACGTTTTGGATTTTGGCACATTTCTGATTTCAGAATTCCAAACAAGAGGGAACTCAACCCGTAATAAAATATTAATTTTAAACGTTAATATTAAATATATAATATCGCTATCAGGGCATCTGAAGAAGTGGATTGATACAGATAAAAGCTCATAAAGATGCTGCTATATTTCCCTCTCCTCCTTTTTTTTCCTTCTGTACTCCCATAAAAACTGAAACTGCCAACATCCCTAGACAAAATGGTGAGGAATGCTGGGAAATGCAGCCTAAAAATAGGATAGTATGGTTCCCACCCATTTAAAGTCATGAGCATCAGCATTACATATACAGGTATACCTCAGATAATGAACTAAATGTGTTCATGGGCTTTACTTAACGGAAACTTTGGCACTAGTCAGAAGTAACATGGAAAGAATAGGGATAGATTCCTACACCAAAAAAAAAAAGGTCAATTCAAAATGTTTCAGCAAAATTTTTATTCCAAACTAACATTATGCATGAGAAATTAATTTGAATCAAATACATAAGATTTAATAAAAAGGTTAAAAACACATGAATAGAATAGAAATCATGTAAGACTATATAACTGTATGCTATAGATTATATAGATAGATAGTAAGGAACCACATATACTCATATATACTATTATAATCAAAATATATATCTAGTAGAACAAAAGGCTAAACCTTGTACTGTATAACCTTAAAAGTTTTTTCCCCCTTTAGCTTTAAAATCACTTAAATGGTTAATTTTAAGGTCAAAGGCTGAGGCCCTTTAACTGAAAGAGAGTTTTATAAAAATATAAGTTAGGAAAGAAATAGTTTTTAGATAAGCTTTTTATATCATGCTCACTTTATAAAAGGTTTGTTGGGCTGTGCATTTCTAAATATAACTAACACTTGAACATTGTTGTGTATTAAATACATTTCTTGGCGAGAGTAAAAAGAGGGTTTATTAATATCTTTGATAATAAACAAGTTACACTTATAAAGTATGCTGGGCTTGTTTTATAAAACATAAACTGAATAAACAGTATCTTTTTCTGACTATATTAAGACTACTAAAATGACTAGTGTTCTGTTTAAAAAAAATAATGAACTAGGCATGTATTATAAATGTAGAAAATATATTTTAAAAAAGACTTCAGAGAGAAATTCTTTGTCCGCACCTGAAATTCAAGGACAATTTTACAAAGGGGAGTCAAACCAGCCTCTGAAACTATAAGATAAGAGAGTTTCATTCTCCCCAATTGCCAAGAGCACCCTTTTTTTCTAGGGTGAGTTAAAGTTCACAAAAACTTCTAAATGGAGTTTGCGTAATAAACATAGTCCTGTACCACCTTCGAATAGATAATGCCCAATTTACATGAACCTGCATTGTATGTTGTATATGAAACAGGCGTGGAAAATACACGTAATGGGAGTTTCTAGAGTTTGTACATCATCCAATGAAAATTCAGATGAAATATTGTAACAGAAAATGTCTTATAAATGTTGTGCAAATCATCAGACAGGGGCCTACTTGCCTTAGACACCCCCCTTCTTGCAAGATTGTAATTAATAAATTGGAAATTGCTGCTTCACTTGTTTGGCCCTGATTAATTTGATTTGGTACTTTGGTACTCAGAAAAATCTATACCGTCACAATCCTATCCCTTCAGTCATTTTAAACACTCTTGTAAACAACTCTGGCGAGATTCCAGCCGACTGGAAGGATTCCATCATAATTCCAATCTTTAAAAAGGGGGATAGACAGGATCCTGGTAACTATCGCCCAATAAGTCTTTTATCGGTAGTGGGTAAACTGTATGCCAGTTATTTGGATTTGTAATTACAGAGTTGGATATGAATGCACAAGCCTTGATAGGTCCAGAGCATCCTCATAAACAAATACCTGTCACTCCCTAAAAGTAAACTATATGCGGCTTTTATTGATCTGAGGCTGCTTTTGATTCACTGGCCTTTACTTTTGGACAAGTTGGCTAGGCTTAATATAGATTCTCTATTGTTGTTTCTTTTAAGCCAATTCCATACAAATAATCATTGTAGAGTGAAATTTTCTGAATCAGGCCTATTAACAGACCCTATCTACTCTGGTACAGGAGTCAGACAGGGTTGTGTGTTGGCTCCTCATCTGTTTAATCTATTTGTGACTGATCTACCCGCCTTAATGACCACAGTAGACTCTCACCCACCTTCATTGGGAAATCGTCCACTTTTTGTACTCCAATATGCTGACGATACTTTATTACTCTCTCTATCTCAGGTGGGTATGGTAAGAGCCTTGAAAAGATTCTCTGAATGTTGTGACAAATTTCACCTACTGGTAAACTTTGAGTAATCCAAAATATTGGTATTTTCTAAGAGATTTGTACCAAGAACGTGGAAGTTTGGTAATCAAACAACTGAGCAGGTCAAAAAGTATGTTTACCTTGGTGTCCTTTTTCATTTTAACGGGCAGTGGAGTAAACAGAGAGATAAATACAAACAGGGAAAAGATCATTGGCGGTTATACAAACTTTTTATTATAAAAAAGGCAACCAGGATATTCTAGCGGCCTTAAAAATTTACAAAGCCAAATTAAGACCGCAATTACTTTATAGCATATTCACCTGGATTCCAGCCTTTAATAAGGAGAATGAACGTTTCAGACACATTTTTTCAGAAGACTATTATCTGTAGCTCCATGTGTACACCATCTGACTCTCTATGCGGAACTGGGATTGAATGCTCTCGAAACCGAAGCCTGGTTGAGGATTCATAGGTTTTGGTTTAAGATACATTTCAGGCCTAATAGATCCAGTCTTTTATGGTTCCTACTATCTGATGTTTACTATGCCAGTTGGGCTAAAATTTATGAATGTAAAGTAATTTCTGTGGGTTTAAATTTTGATTCTCTCTTTTTACTAACTGAAAAGGAGTGTCTTGAATCTATTAGGGTCTGCCTTGCAGAGAGAGAACATCAACTGACATATCCAACTCCTCCTAGAGTGTGTTCTCCAGCAATGTTCAGTATCCCCCCTTTGCAGGGTAGGATTCCAGACTATTTTCAAACCCTTTCACTGCTGGTGTCAAGGAAGGCCTTTTTGTTTGCAAGACTGAATGTACACCCCTCAAATGTGACCAGGGGCAGATATTTGCAGACCCCGTTTTTGAATCGTGTATGTCACTGTGAGTCTGTGATCAAGCTCAGGATGTTCTCCATCATATTGTGTTGCTTTGTCCATTGGATATAATTCTGAGGAGAAAATTGTTAAGAAGGTTGTTGGAAATGATTATCTGTTTGGATGGGTTATCAGTGGAATACTTATTGGAAGATTGGAACCCACATATTACCAGGCTAATGGCCATTTTTTTTTAGTAGAGGCAACAAGATTATGGCTTAAATTTTAATAACAATGCTGAAGTTTTTATTGTAAGTGTTTGCTGTTGTTGTATGCCTAATAAAGGTTGGTTGGCTGACTGACTGACTGACTGACTTTTAGCTTTGCTGTAAGTTATTCAAGTTTTTCATAATGAAGATAGTTGAAAGACTTAAAGCATATGGGCATAGTGCATTTGTGTTTGTGGCCTGGACTAATATTTATTTGAATAATTTAATTTTAGTTTATTTTTATTCTCACAGGCTTGCCTTATTAGAGAACTTCACACAAAAGCTCCAGTATTGATTAATAAATGAAGCAGTATTAATGCAATATTGTCACAAAAAGGTTAATATAGTTGGCACACATTCTTCCGCAGTTTAAAAATATTTTTTTTAAAATTCCAAAAGCAAACCTTGATTTTTGCCATTTTATATAAGGGATACCATTTTTTTATGCCACTGTATTTAATGGGACTTGTCTCAGCTTAATTTAAATCCATTTCAAATGGTACCAGACCTGGTTATGGGCCAGAGACAGCTTTGGTGGCCTTGGTAGATAACCTACACAGGGAGATAGACAAGGGGAGTGTGTTCTTATTGATTCTGCTGGACAAGACTAAAGACTCTGCCACAACAAACTGTAAGATCTGAACAAAGAAGTATATTAAACTGTTTTATTAACCACAGAAATAGTAAGATTTTTTTACTAATGGTTTGCCACGAAGTTCAAGTGAAACATTCCACTCAGATGAGGATTTTTCTTAATCCTAAAAGCAAGGCTTCACTGGCTTGTGAATCTGCCAATGTAGAGAGTATACAGGAAAAAATAAATTAAAAAGTTAGTTCTGGAATCCCCATAAGATTTCTTTTCTTCAATGGGGGAATCAGCAATGTTATTTAAACCAATCCTAACCCAAGAGCTGCACCATTCTGTCAAACCGCCCCCCCCCCCAAAGAAACTCATATTTTTAATCTGGCACTTTGCTTCTCTCTAATTGGAGGTGAACAACTTTCAAGAGCTGGTTTTTAATTTAATTTTATTCTTATTTTTGTGCAGAACTCCCTAGAGTCCTAGTCATTATAGCTAATGGTGAGGGATTATAGGAGTTACAGTCCAAAACCATCTGGTTGTTGCTTTACCCCTGATCAATAACAATATAAGCACAAACATCCTACATCCCACCATTTCGTGGCAGCTTCACAATCACTAGCATATCCACACAATCAACTTTGAAACCACAGATTTATTTTGCCCAGGTTTTTAATCTTGTTCTGTTAATCTCTTCTCTCACTTTGTCATCCTTAGAATGCCAGATTTGGTCTTCTCATCTTGATATTTGGTGTATGTACAGCAGGAATGGTGAATGCATTGTCCTTCCAGGTAATGTTGGAATGCAGCTCCCTTCATCATGCATCCTTGGGTATGCTTTCTTAGAATGATGGGAGTTGTAGTCCAATAACACCTAGAATCATAGAATCAGCGTTGGAAGAGACCACAAGGGCCATCCAGTCCAACCCCATTCTGCCATGCAGGAACTCTCAATCAAAGCATCCCTGACAGGCCATCCAGCCTCTGTTTAAAGACCTCCAAGGAGGGAGACTCCACCACGCTTGGAGGAAGGAGTGTATTCCACTGTCGAACAGCCCTTCCTCTTAATGTTGAGGTGGAATCTCTTTTCTTGGAGCTTGCATCCATTGCTCCGGGTCCTAGTTTCTGGAGGTCCAGAAAACAAGCTTGCTCCCTCCTCAATATGACACCCCTTCAAGTATTTAAACTGGGCTATCATATCACCTTTTAACCTTCTCTTCTCCAGGCTAAACATCCCCAGCTCCTTAAGTCGGTCCTCATAGGGCACGGTTTCCAGGCCCTTCACCATTTTAGTCGCCCTCGGGACACGCTCCAGTTTCTCAATGTCCTTTTTGAATTGTGGTGCCCAGAACTGGACACAATATTCCAGGTGAGGCCTGACCAAAGCAGACGAGTGGCCATATTACTTCCCTTGATCTAGACACTGTACTTTTATTGATGCAACCTAAAATAGCATTGGCCTTGTTAGCTGCCGCATCTCACTGTTGACTCATGTTCAGTTTGTGGTCTACTTGATCCCTTTCACATGTTGTCTCCTTAAGCCAGGTGTCCCCCATCCTATATCTGTGCATTTTATTTTCCCGCCCTAAGTGTAGTACCTTGCATTTCTCCGTGTTGAAATTCATTTTGTTAGCTTTGGCCCAGCTTCCTAATCTGTTCAGGTCATTTTGAATTTTGATCCTGTCCTCTGGGGTATTAGCTCCTCCTCCTAATTTGGTGTAATCTGAAAATGTGATAAGTGTGCCCTCAATTTTGTCCTCCAAGTCATTGATAAAGATGTTGAATAGCACTGGGCCCAGGACAGAGCCCTGTGGGACCCCACTGGTCACTTCTCTCCAGGATGAAAAGGAGCCATTGTTGAGCACCCTTTGGGTTCGGCTGGTCAACCAGTTACAAATCCATGTAACAGTTACTGTACTTTGTCTAGCCCACATTTCACAAGCTTGTTTGCAACAATGTCATGGGTAACCCTTTTAAAGGCCTTACTGAAATCACAGTTGAACCTTGCCTTTCGCGGGGGATCCATTCTGGAACCCCCCCCCCCGTGTAAGGTGAACTCAACCTATGCTGGAGACCCATTCAAGTGAAAGGGGCTTGTGTGTGTGGTAGTACGGCAGCGTGTACACGCTGCCCCTTGCGCCCAGCGCCGCTTGAGCACATAAGCTCAAGACCGCATATAATGTGGGCACACTGTACTATATCCACAGCATTTCCTTCATCTATCAAGCTAGTAATTTTATCAAAGAAAGAGATTAGATTTGTCTGGCATGACTTGTTTCTCTGAAACCTGTGTTGACCCTTTGTGATTATGGAATTGCCTTCTAGATGTTCACAGACTCTCTTTTTAATGATCTGCTCTAGAATCTTTCCTGGTATTGATGTCAACTGGACGATAATGTGTTGGGATCCTCTTTTTTCCCCTTTTTGAAGCTGGGGACAACGTTGCCCTCCTCCAGTCTGCTGATTTCTCCTGTTTTCCAGGAGTTCTCATACGTTCCCCACTTGTGATAGCTTCTTTTAAGAATTGTCCAAACAACTAAGACACTTAACCTTTATTCCATACTCTGTTCTAGCACTCAGCAAACCATGTTAAATCTCCTCAGTGCTGTCACTGTCCACCTCCATGTCCTTCATCTCTGCTTTTAATCTGAAAAAGAGATTAAACAATTAGTGTAAAGTGGAAGCGGGGAGGTGCAGGCGGGGAGGGAAACAAACATAAAATAACAGAAAACTTAAAGTGTTGTTGAAGTTTGTGGGGAACTTTTTAGCAAAATGACTATGGTAACATATTTCTATTTCACCCTTCCACAGGGATAGATAATAGATGAAAGTGCTTCAATAAAGGGGATCAGCTACAGTATAGCCACATTCTATTTATATCATTTTTAGTAGCATGAATGTGGAGCTACATCAAAATAGGTATGGTGATATCAAGTAATGTAGTCACAGCTATCACTTTCTATTTTTTACACAGAGAATGGAAAATGTTATATGAGAACCTTATAGGCATTTTTCCAAACATTAAAAAAAATCAGGTTAGAAATCTGAGTAACCAAGTGAGTGAAACTTTATAAATTTAGGATCATTGTTTTGCCAAATCCTGTTGGATCCCAGATAGAATTTAAAAGTAAAAACATATAATATTTCATCCCATTTAAAATCTTTTGATCACAAAATTACCACAGCCCAAATACAGAGAAGCGGTCATCACTTGTTTTCCAGATGAGAAACCAAGAGCAGGGTCTCTGGTTCCAAAGTGCCAAAGGCATTCCCAGTTTCTGCGCACCTACTACATTTCTGCTGCAAACTCGAACTGCATTTAGTGGTTATTTCCAGATACTCTTTTGCTTTCTTGTTTTCTTCTTCAAAGAGCTCCCTAGAGATGTAAGGGAAGAAATGACCATTTTCTCTAGCCACATTTGACAGGGTATGACTTTCTTTCTAAGTGAGCCACACACTTTCAGAGCCATTTTAAGAGTCCCCTGATGGACAAAACAAAGTACAAAAGAATCTTCCAGTGGGTTTCTATATTATTTTTCTCAAAGCATTTACAGAGCTTATGAAGCTATTTCTAGCCTCAACCCTTCTCCCAATCCTCTCATTACTTTTTAAAGGAGTCAATACACTGCTCATTACTTTTCTATTATTTTTAATTATTGCGGGTGTAAAATCCACCTAAAAAGAAGATACCTGGCCTAAAACTTGGGGAACCACTGAACAAATCCCTAGAAAGACATCTATAACTACTCTTCCTCTAGTAATAAGAAAAACCTGCCTTATTGACTGGTATTAAAGCCAACAAAATTGCCAATTGCAATAGCAAAAGGAATGGTCTTCTATACACCCTCCTTACCTGAAAAAGTAACATGTTAGATTACCAACATTACTTGTACATATTAGTTCCTAGCTCTAGGTGGCCCCCCTCTTCCCCATTTTTTAAAAGTAATTTACAATTTAATAGTTTTATTGGATATTCTGCAGGGGTACCACAGAATGTTAGGGGGGGGGTCTGATCACTGTTGTCCCAAAGGAGAGTGTAGCTTATTCTTCACCTACAGGGTAGCTGCAGCCTCCTGGCTCTTCAAGAACTTCCTTTCCTCACTTAAGGTAGACTGGGTCAGAAAATCCAGTTCTTCCTGAATATTGTCCAGTTTCTCCTGGAGCAGTTTCTCTGCAGAAATATTACAACACACTGGTGGAAAGCAATTCACAATCAAAAAATTTAAAAAAATCACTTGCCTCAGAACAGCGGTTCCCAACCTGTGGGTCGCGACCCCTTTGGGGGTCGAAAAACCCTTTCCCAGGGGTCTCAGAGGAATTGCAAAAAGCCACTGAGGCAAGCAAGCAGAAGAAGTGGCGGGGGAGAAAGAAGGGCACCGGGTTGGGCTGGGCTGCTGGGGCTCACTGGGGAGATAGAGGACAGCCTGTCTGGGCCTTGCCTGGGCTCAGAGGAGGGGGGGCAGGGGACAAGAAGGTAAAGCCAGAGCATGGCCACTGCCTGCTTCCCCTCCATCTCAGAGAAGTGGGCCAGGAGGCAGCCCAGCTGGGGACAGAGAGTGCCTGGCTCGGGGGCACTGTCTGAAGGAGGGCTCCCCCTGGGCCCTTTCCTCCTTGTCCTGCTCTGGGGACTCGGAAGCTGGTGACAGTGTCCTCCGGGGAGGTCTGGTGCTGCTGCGGCTGCCTCCTCATGCATGGATTGAAGCATGCAGTGGGAGCCAGCATCTCTCTCTCTCTCTCTCTCTCTCTCTCTCTCTCACACACACACCCATTCCCATGTTTTTTGTTGTTGCGTGCCTTCAAGTTCTTCTTCTTATTATTATTATTATTAACCTTTATTTATGAAGCGCTGTAAATTTACACAGCGCTGTACATGCAATCTTTTTAGTTAGACGGTTCCCTGCCCTCAGGCTTACAATCTAAAAAGACATGACACAGAAGGAGAAGGGAGTGGTGGCGGGAAAGGGTAAGAGGTCCAGCAGTTCCTCTCAACCTCCGAGGCCTGGACCAAGACAGATGGACTGGAGGGAGGGCTTGACTTCAAAATGGAAGGTTAATCATTTTCCAGGGAAAATACATACTCTCAAGTAGGATAATACATATACAATACATAGGAATACAGGAAATGGATCGATAAACAGGCAACAAAAGAACATCAGATAGTAAGCGACAATTATGCAATGCCTGGGAAGGCTTCTCTGAACAGGATGGTTTTCAACTCCGTTCTGAAGCTGGTTAAAGAAGTGATGGCTCTTGCTTGTGGGGGAAGAAGGTTCCAGGAGTGAGGGGCAGCAAGTGAAAAGGGGCGAATCCGGGATGGGGCAGAGGAAATCCTGGGCTGAGACAGGAACCCTTGACTACCAGAACGGAGGGCCCTGGTGGGAAGGTGAGGAGAAAGAAGGTCTGATAAGTAAGGAGGGGCCAGTCCATGGAGAGCTTTTAATGTCAACAGCAGGAGCTTATACTGAATGCGGAAAGGGAGAGGGAGCCAGTGAAGGGATGCCAACACAGGAGAGATGTGGTCAGAGCGGTGGGTGGAAGTGATAATGCGTGCAGCTGAATGCTGGACAGAGATTAAAGGACGGAGGTGAGAAAGAGGAAGCCCAGCCAGGAGGACATTACAGTAATCAAGTCGTGAGATCACTAGGGCATGGACCAGGATCTTGGCAGTAGAGGCGGAGAGATATGGTCGGATTTTGGCAATATTGTACAAAAAGAATCTACAAGCCTTGGCTGTGGTCTGGATCTGAGGGATACATGACAGAGAAGAGTCAAAGATAAAACCAAGACTGCAGGCTTGCTGGACTGGTTGAATGGAAATGTTGTCCACAGAGACAGAAAAGGAGTGGTGAAGGGTGGGCTTAGGAGGAAAGACAAGAAGCTCCGTCTTGGACATGTTGAGCTTCAAACGCCGATGGCGCATCCACTGCGAGACAGCTGTAAGGCAAGATGAGATTTGCTGTTCAAGCCTTGGAGAAAGGTCGGGGCAGAAAGATACAGCTGGGTGTCATCGGCATACAGATGGTAGGAAAAGCCAAAAGAGCTGATGAGTTTTCCTAAGGACAGTGTGTAGAGAGAAAACAGAAGGGGACCCAGAACAGAGCCCTGGGGAACTCCAACAGATAAGGGAACAGGAGAAGAAGTCAGACCCCCTGCAACTACTGCAAAAGATCTGCCAGACAAGTAAGATCTAAACCAGTCGAGAACAGAGTCTGAGAACCCACGGTCAGAGAGTATGTCAATTAGGAGACAGTGATCAACAGTGTTGAAGGCTGCAGACAAATCGAGAAGAATGAGAACAGAGTAAAAGCCATTAGCCTTGGCCTGTAAAAGGTCATTCGAGATCTTAGTGAGAGCTGTCTCTGTGGAATGCCTTTGGCAACCCTAAGGTGACCCTATCCATGGGAGTTTTCTTGGCAAGATTTCTTTGGAAGAAGTTTGCCATTGCCTTCCCCTGAGGCTAAGAGTGTGAGACTTGCCCAAAGTCACCCAGTGGATTTCACAGCAGAGCAGGGAATCAAACCCAGGTCTCTGCCAAGCTCCTGGAAGGGACTGGAGGAGGAGGTTCAGGCGGCGCCCTTTGCTCTGTGGTGATGGAGGAAATTTTCCTCCCCCATTGTCTTCTGTGACTGTAAGTTTGCTCCCTCCCCTCCCTCTTTGCTCCCTCCCCCTCTCTTCCCTCAGCGTTGGGCACTGCCAGCTCTTTCACCTCCCTCTGCTGCCACCGCTGCCCCCAGGCTCTCTACCCATGTGAGTGGCTGCATCCTGATGTGTTGTAGGGTGGTGAGCTCCTCTTGTTGTTGTTCTGTGCCTTCAAGTTGTTTCTGGCTTATGGCAACCCTAAGGAAAGCCTGTTGCCACAATTTATTTAGAAGTAGTTTTGCCAGTATCTCCTTCTGTGGCTGAGAGAATGTGACTTGCCTATGACCACTCAATAGGTTTCCATGGCCAAGTGGCAATTCAAACCCTGGTCTTCAATTCACAAATCACACTGGGCAAAATTTGCTCAGAGAGTTTGCCACTGCCTTCCCCGCAGCTGAGAGAGTGTGACTTGCCCAAGGTCACCCACTGGGTTTCATAGCAGAGCGGGGAATCTAACCCAGGTCTCCAGAGTCCTAGTCCAACTTTCAAACCACTACAGTGCACTGGTTCCTATTCCTATGAAATAATTGCAAACTTTTTTGCTGTTCTTGTGTGTCTTCAAGTCCTTTACAACTTATGGCAAACCTAAGACAACTTTATGAGGTCTTCTTGGCAAGATTCTTCAAAGAGGGGTTGCCATTACCATCCTCTGGGGCTGAGAGAGTGTGACCTGTCCAGGGCCACTTACTTGGCCACAAATTGTACATACCCCAGAATGCATCACCCAGTATATTGGCAGTCCTTCCCCCAACACTTTCTCATTTCCCTCCAACCATCTCATTGCTGGGAGATGGAAATAATTTTTAAAGCAACATTTAAATCTTGACTATTTTTTTTAAAGTAAGGTCCAAAATACACTGCAGAAATAATCCATTTTGAGACCGCTTTAACTGCCCTGGCTCACTGCTAGGGAACATGGGAGCTGTAGTTTCTTGTGGCCCCTGAACTCTTTGACAGGGAAGGCTAAATGTCTCACAAATTACACTTCCCAGGATTCCTTAGCATTGAACCAGGGCAATTAAATTGGCCTCAAACTGGATTATTTCTGCAGTGTGTTTTCGACCTAAATGGCCCATATGCTGTTACCATTATTCAGTTTTGTAGCTGTTGTTATAAATTGGAAAGACATAGAGTGCAAACTGCTCAATATATTTATCTTCTGAAGTGAGATGTGCTTTTCCAGCTGACTCTCACCTCTAGGAGGCAGCTGCCAGGAGGATGAGTGGGGTGGGAGCACAGTGCCATGGGGGGCATTTGGAACCAAATACTTTTAAAGATAACTCGCCTCACTCTAGAAATCACACTACTACCAAACAATGTCAACAATAGGAATAAATGTTTAGGTAATGTTGTATGTGTGCTGCTTGTATTCAGTACTTGTAACACAAGATCTAGGATGAATGCAATGGATAACCTTCTCTCTGACCAGCAGCAGAAAGTTCACTCTCTCTCTAAACAACTCCTGTCACCACAATGGTTTTGGCTACTTCTGCAGAGAGAATGAATCCTCTTTTATTTTCTTTCTAAAGCAGGAGTTGGGAACTTCTAAAAGAAAATTCCTTCTTTGTTTTACAAGTGTAGTATTAAAGACAAAGCTATGTATAGTCATACTAGCTATTATAAGAATATGTCACACACACACACACACACACACAGAAAGAGAGAGAGAGAGAGAGAGAGAGAGAGAGAGAGAACCTTGAACCAGCCTCTCTGATTTGATTAGCACATGATTTCAGTTCAGGCTGACATTGCCCTAAAGGAAAGTTGCAAGCATGGTAGGCCTCATCTGTAAGGCTGACACATGCCATAATTTCCAGACTTGAAAAATTACTTTTAAGAAGCATGGATATAATAACATGCTGAAGTCATCCATAGCTGGGACTCAGAGGAAATCATTTTGCCACAGCACTGGATTACTACAGAATTTGTAGTTTGATAAGGCACTTAAGTTTTCTGGCATTGAATTCTGAGTCCAACACCAAACCACAAAACCCAGGATTCTATAGGTTGGAGCCTTAGCAGTTTAAAGTGGTGTTGAAGTGCTGTAATTTTATAGAATGAAAAAGACACACAAGGGTGGGAGTGGGAATAATATTTTTCAAGCAACAAGAAAATTAACAACATTCAATATTCCACAATAATTTGATGTACTTGTATACTACACAAGATTACATGATAATGGGTAAGTACTTACATTGACCCATGGATAAGTCAACTCAGGTTTTTGGGTTAATTTTTTGACCTAAATTTCTAAACTTATACATGAATGTATACAGTAATTATTTAGAAGAACCATTGGTGAGTTAAGAAAGAGCCCCAAAATGCTTCAACTTCTCACCTTCCTTCAGCAAACGCTCCTTACTCTCTTTCATGTCAGCCACTGGCTTCTCCCTGGACTGAGAAGACAACAAACAGAATACAATGGAGTGGAAAAGGAGTCATTTTCCCACTGAGGGCCTTAAGTAAAAGTAATGCAGAAGATCCATTAGTAAGGAGTCCTGAAGGTCTTTTAAAAGTGCTAAAAGCTGTCATGGTGTGGGGGAAAAGGCTAGAATTCAAGGAGGTGATTTTCAGAGTGATTCTAGACACAGGGTTCTTTAAACTAAAATTGAACAATGCAGTTACTCTATCCCTTTTCTTCTTAAAAGATCTGATGAGTTAAGAAAAAGTTGGAAGTAATTACAAAACAGGATGTTATCATCCAAAGCCCCTGTAAAATTAAGTGAATGAGGCAGAGCAATGGCATAATAGAAAGTCTCACCTAAAAGCACTCTCATTCTGATAGCTGAAAATGTCAATTCACATGTGACAATATGCAAAATCAGCCTTACTCAATCAGTATGACAGAAGTATAGTTCAACCCAAAATCAAGGGTCTTGATCTTACATAAAGCTCCCAAAGACTCTTGTGCTTCTCCATTAACTCATCAAGTAGCTGCTCAAATTCCATTCTGAAATAGAAAAAAAAAAATGAGGACAAGAGTAGAAGTAAAAGTTGCAAGGTAGACAGCAGCACATTCCTGCAGTGAGGAACACAAAACCACTTGTTATGCTAAGGCCACAGGTCCAACTATTCCATTGCTCAGTATTCTACAGTAGCCATCCAGATGCGCCCCAGGGAAGTTCACAACTAGAGCAAAATAGAAAGTGCTGTTGGTAATGTTGGCCAGAGGGATTCTCAGAATTGTGTCCCAAACAAGTAACTCTTCTAATCTGTCTTCTGAATATACAGCTTGCATAAATCTTTCATGGTTGATTAAAAGTGCTAGGCCAACCTACAAGAAGTCAACCTGCAAGAATTGCCTAAAACCCCTTTTTATAATTACTTATGCTAGAGGCCATCACTACCTCCTATGGCAAGGGAATCCATACACTTAGGTCTAAGTTCAACTGTTAGACCCAAGAAATCAGCAAGGACTTGGTAAATCATATTAATTTTTAGATTCACTTGGTCTGTACTAGTAGGGACTAATAACTGAACAGAAGCCTATGAGTGTGTTAATAATAATAATAAAATCCTTACTCCTAATTTAAAATTCCCTCATTCCAATCTGGACTTCAATTTCTTGGAAGGGACAGTCACGGAAGCTAACCCCTGACTCCAAAAGTGTGAAAGATGGTCAAGATCCCACAGTAGTACATCCAGAGTTCCTCAATATGTGGCGGGATACTTTCAACACAAATGTTTTGCCGTTGTTACAGCAGCATGGCACCATTAAAGATACAGCTACTGGTGTAAAAGTGGAAGAGGCAGCAGAGGCAGTGTCCCACCTGTCACCTTTATCTACAGCACTGCCACACTCACCACTGTTGTCACCCTTATGTCCTCAGAGGAATGCAAAGAAAAGTGGGAGCAGAGCCAGACTGACTACATGGGAGCAGACAGCTTTGACAACATCAAGAAAAAACTTGATGCCTACCCCCAGTAGAAGCACTTGTATCTGCTCTACAGATGTCAGCAATACAAGGACTTTTCAGAGATAAAGCAACTAGGAAAGTCAGATAGGGTCATTTAGACTTGATAGCAGCTTTGCCACTGCTCAGCTGAAGACAGTTGGCAGTACTGGCAATAAGAAGTGAACAAAATCTGTTTTAAGTATGAATCCTTGTGCCAATCTTGTGTCCAACAGCCAGATCTTTTCCTCTTGCACAAAACCTAATGAACATGGCTGAAGAGAACTCAATGGGAACATGGCACACAACTGTCTTGAATCTTACTCTTTAGATATATAGGACTATCCTTTATCTCCTTCCTTCACCTCCTCGATTTACAAGTGTTAATTACATTCTTTGATTACATTCCTTGTTAAAGTGACATATTCTCTGATGAAAATAACCCAACGTTTCTATTGATTTTCACATGTTGTTTGCTCAGCACAAAGCTGGAAGTGTTGATAGATGGCAGATAGAGAGGATGCACTTTGAAATAGTTGTTAAAATTCTTAATGTTTACATTGGGAAAACAACCGGAAAAGGCTATATAAGGTGGGCTCTAAAAATATTTGGCTGTCTCACTTTGGACTTCACAAAGTGTATACTTATTTCTGCTACAGAAATAAACAGTGATTTTTACTCTTTGCTCACATTGTTTTTGCTAATTTGACCCAATCTAGGCAATTAAGCTTACTCTTGTAACACAAGTATCTGTGTGAAGTGGGTATCAGCAGTTTTTGCCTGCAGTGGCATTTGATGAATCTGAATATTATGGGTTTTTGTTTTTTTATAAAATAAGACCTTCATTGAAATCAGGAGATGATATACATAGCATTCTTGTAATTCCATGTTTCTAGGAAATACCTCTGCTCACTTTGCTTCAGTTTCTCTGCATGGATCTTGGCTGTGACTGCCTCAATTCGCTGCTTACACTCTAAGTTCAGCTTCTGTTGCCTGATAAACAAGACAAAGTGTAGTTTCAAAAGAAGCCTTGCTCAATATTTTGTAGTAATAGCCTCCTCAACTGTGCAGTACATATGAATGGTAAGATATAAACATTTTAGATTAATTCAATTTGACAGCAGTCCTGGTCCTGAAATGCTGTCAGCCTGGTTTCCTCATCTGCTGCATTTCTGGCTGCAGCTTTGACAATTTGTGTAAAACAGAAGTTGCATTTCTTTGTTCCTTTCTGTGGATACTATCTTATGTGGATTATCCTATCCTAAAATATTCTTAGTATCAATACACTTAGGGCCAAACTACATGCAAAGTTTGACATGTGTATACCAAATTTCACACGTAGTTTGGTCTAAAGTGCCACATTTCACACATTTAGCTTTATATATAGTTTGGCCCAAGGTGTCTGGATGTGAATTCCAGAGCCTAGAGTACCATCACCACTCTTATGCACTTAAATGCTCTTTCTTTTCTTTCCTATGTCATTTTAGGCACTGTGGTTGAATGAAAGTCAAATGGTGCATAGGGTGATTCCTGGCTGCTTTTGTAGCATCCTAATATCTATTAAATATAGCTTATAGGTGGGTGGGAAAATAGCCGTCCAGGGGGTGATGCCATTAGGTTACTATTAAAGAACATAATCAACGCATCCTTTAGGGAGGGCTATCTTCCATCTTGCCTTAAGCAGGCAGTGGTTAAGCCACTTCTAAAGAAGCCTACCCTTGACCCCCTGGACAGAAATAATTATAGGCCTGTTTCATTGTTACCATTTTTGGGAAAGGTAATTGAAAGAACAGTCGCCATTCAACTCCAAGCAATCTTGGATGAAACAGATTATCTAGATCCATTTCAAATCAGTTTTAGGGCAGGCTACGGAGTTGAGACGGCCTTGGTCGCCTTAGTCGACAATCTCTGTCCAGGCACCGACAGGGGAAGTGTGACCCTGCTGGTGCTCTTGGACCTCTCAGCGGCCTTCGATACCATCGACCATGGTATCCTTCTGGAACACCTGAGAGAGCTGGGAATTGGAGGCTCTGATTTGCAGTGGTTCCAGTCCTATCTCTCAGGTAGATTCCAGATGGTGTCGCTTGGGGACAGTTATTCCGCCAAGAGGGAGCTCAGGTCGGGCATCCCTCAAGGCTCGATTCTGTCCCCAATGCTGTTCAACATTTACATGAAGCTGCTGGGCGAGATCATCTGGAGACATGGGGCGGGGTGTTATCAGTACGCTGATGACACCCAAATATATTTCTCTATGTCTCAGACTGATGCAGTGACTAAGGAAGCATCTCTCCTCTGAATGCCTGTCTTGAATCAATAATGGACTGGATGAGGGAAAACAAACTCAAGTTGAATCCAGGTAAGACAGAGGTAATAGGGACTCCCAATCCGGAGTTATGTCAGCCAGGTCTGGATGGGGTCACACTTCCCCTGAAGGACTCTGTCTGCAGTTTGAGGGTGTTCCTAGACTTGTCTCTCCATATGACAGCTCAGGTGGATGTGATAGTCAGGAGCACTTGCTTTCAGCTTCGGCTGATACGCCAACTGCGCCCCTTCCTGGAGTGGGAAGACCTTGAAACAGTAGTACATGCACTGGTAACCTCTCGGCTCGACTTTTGTAATGTGCTCTACATGGGGCTACCTCTGTGTCAAGTTCGGAAACTTCAACTGGTACAGAATATGGCAGCCAGCTGGTTACTGGCACATCTAGATTTGCCCACATTATACCAGTTTTAAAATCCCTTCACTGGCTGCCTGTTAGTTTCTGGGCAAGATGAAAAGTGTTGGTTTTAACCTTTAAAGCCCTACATGGCTTGGGTCCTGATTTCTTGCGGGAACACCTTCTCCCATATAATTCTCCCCACACTCTTCGTTCTGCTGCGAAGAATCTGCTTCAACCAAAGAGGACTAGACTTTCAGCAGTGACCCAGCGCTCCTTTTCAGCAGTTGCTCCTAGACTCTGGAACGACCTGCCGGATAAGATCCGTCAGATTACCACCTTGGAAACCTTTAAGAAAGCTATTAAGACGGATCTCTTCCAGCAGGCCTTTCCAGACTAGGTCCACCTCTATTTTCCTGCCTCCCCCCCTCCACTTCTCTCCCCTTTTCTCCATCCCTTTTTCCATCCTATCTGGTCCCCACTATACAGTTCTTTTTTTTACAGATCTTCCATTGATTTTAATTGTGATTTTATACTACTGTTTTAATATCTGTCTGGTTTAATCTCTTTTTAGTATTACTATATTTTTATATTGGGGGGGGGATAGGGGTTTTAGAATTTTAACTGTATCCTCTTTTATTGTTGTAATCCACTTGGATTCCAAGTGATTAAGCGGAATATAAATAAAATAAATATTATTACATTTTTATTTTTCCAAAGACTGTATTTGCATAATCAACAAATCTTGAATTAACAGACAAATTTGGTGACAACTGCAAGATTAATTTTAAGTTTATGTAGCTTTTCTTTGAATATAAATTCTTCACTGTTTTATGTTATTTCCTTCCAAGCTTTTTGCTAACAGTTTTCAGTTTATGATAACAGATTTATTAAAAAATATTTAAAATGAAGCAGAATATTTTGAAAAATATGACACACAAAATAACCAAGCAAAATAAAAGGAGAGGGACCAATGTTTCACTTTTAACCAAATGAACCATAAATCTCACCTTTGCATTTTGGCTTCTGTCTCTTCACAGTGAAACTGCATAAGTTTACGAGTCTCTGGAAGGAACAGCAAGAGAGAAACACTCAGATATTGAAGAAAATTAAAGATCTGAGAGGATGAAATATTAACAAAAATGGATAGTACTGGGGAAGAAGTATTGGGGTTAATGGAAGGGTGGCATCTTAGTAATGTACAGAAAGAAAGACAAGGATGTCTATCTGAATGTTCCTGCACAACAGTTGCATCATTGGGGGGGGGGGGGGGGGGGAGAGAATGAACATCCAGTAAGGTTTTTTTTCTTTAAATTAAACTGGAAAGAAGAAGTGCAAGCAAAATGGTACAGGCCCCGAGGAGAGGGAGGACTACACTGCTCTTCACTAACAATGCCACAGACAATACCCAGTCAGTATCCATGGAACACATTCAAGACCACATTTATACCACAATCAGAATAATAACTAATGCATGTTCTGGAGGAAATGTTTTGTAATGTTCAGATTAAAATGCCTATCAAATTTAATGCTCAGGAAAATGGCTGTCCCTGAAACAAAGATGTAGCCTCAAGGGTTATGCTTTGGATGTGTTCTGAAATGCATTCTGCTGAAGTCTTCAAATAATTTTCCTCAATCCTGCTGTCACCTCTCTTTTCATTCCATATTTCCTCAAGGGATGACTTCTCGGCATTCACTACAAGACAAGGAGAAAAACTCACTCAGTTACTAGTTTTGTCATATTACAAGGAAGGAACATGCAAGAGGTCCCAGCTGGTGCTTCTATGCCACATGAACAATGCACATTAATGCAACATTAACCCATGCAGAAATCTGCAAAAATTGTGTCGAAAGTGGTGCGATTTACGGTTTTGCACAGTTAATGTCGCATTAATGCCCAAGTTGTGCAACGTTGTCTTAAAGCAATCCCACTCTTATGGGATATTCCCGAGTTTAAACTCCGTTTATCCATGGGCTTGGTCAATCCCCTCCTGTGTGATAAACTCTGAAGTTTGGGATGCACTCCCAGGTGACAGCCATATGGTACAGTGATTAGTATTGGATTGGGTTTTGGGAGACCTAGGTTCTAATCTCCACTAAGCCATTAAACTCATTGGGTGACCTTGGGTCAGTCACTGTCTATCAGTTTGACCTAAGTCTCAGGAATAGTGTTGTAAGAATAACACGAGTAAGGAAATAAATACAAGTAATTAATAATGGGATTGCACCTAAAAACCCATTAAATACTTCTGTGAAATATGATAAAAGATAGCAACAAGTACCAGAATATTTTATCATACTGGTTTCAGACTACAGCATGGTCTCTGAGCAGTAAAAACCTGAAATATCTGCAACAGAACTATGGGGGAATCAGTGACAGAGCACTTTAAATCCACAACCATGTTTAAAAGTGTGCTCTTGCACTGATTTCCCCCATAGGAAAAAGGAAAGGAAAATTATTTATTATTAGAAGCGGAGTGTAGTGATGTTATTCCCAAACCACTGCTCATCTGAAAAGGGAGATTTGCATTTACTAGGAGAAACCTTTCAGTTTCCAACTGTGTGTGTCATAAACAAACATTTACATGTTACAAACCAATCTAGACAGCGTCTTTAAATACATTTGTGCAAGAGAAGTACATGAGTTATTAATCAAGTAGTTCCAGTACACAAACACACAAGGAGATTTATAGCATAACATAGTAATTATGAGTGGACTAGGTGAAGAATATAGGGCCCATATGCTTCAGATCCCACACGCTGTCATCACATAATGCTGCATTATTACTACACCTACATTTTTCGAGCTCCCTCTGCAATGACTTGCTATGCTCCTTTGCCTCAGAAAGCTCCTCACTCAGTATCTTCTTGGCTGAGAAAGAAAATGTATACGCTTAGAATAAATTAAAAGATAATAGCAGTGACTGCCAAATGGGCATGTGAAGCCCAGAATTCAGTGCTTCTGGATAATATCATGGGGGAAAAGCCTGAATGCTGTTTTAAGTGGTAAATATGTTTAGAGGCATGGCTGGTATTAAACTATTACCTTTCCTTTCCTTATCTTTGATGCTACATTACTATATTATGTTAGAGTTAAAACATGTTAACTATCATTAATCATTTGTTACTCAAAACTAGCAGAAATGAACTCACGTGTCTTTCCCAAACCACAGAGAAAATGTTTCCTATTATTTCATATAGCAATTATGCCAAAGTTAAGAGGATGAGAGTCAATAGGAGAAAATGAGTATCATGAGCCTGGTCAAATTTCCAGAGAATTATAAGAACAAAGACTACTGTTGTATTCTAGTACCATCACTAAACTTTCTACCATTACAACATAACTGACCATTGTTACTTTCACCTTCCTAATACAGAATCAAAAGACAATGCCACTGAAATCAATTCAATTTGTCCTGATTTATATTATTAGTAGTGGGAAGGGGTCATGCACACATGCATACATTTCATCTGATGAAACAGACTGAGTCTATGAAAGTGTATGCTACAAACTTCCAGGGAGTCTAGAAAACGTGAGGGCCACATTTTCTCCACCCCACTGTAAAATTCTGTTCAGTGTAATTTGAGTTAGGGAACAGAAACTAGAAAAATATGAATTACTAATGTGATATAACTTGTGTGTAGAATTAAATCAGAGGAATCGGTGCATGCAGGGAAAAAAAGGAATAAGATCAGGAAAAGAGGATTTCAGAAATGTTGGCTGTGCTTCCTTTGTTCAAAAGGGGCATGGGCATGATGAGTTGCTGGTGACTCTTTACCTTTTCCCTCTTTTTGGAAACCACATTCTGGAAAGTTCAGCCTTTGTAATACAAGAGTTATATCAAGGTTTAGACTTGGCAACCTTTGCCCACACATATAGCCTGCTCAGCAAAGATTTTAACCTGACAGGTAAACAAGACTAGCCTCTGTCTTTTCCTTACCTTGCTGCAGTTTATTGATCCTTTTTACTAAGTCTTCAATTCTTGGCTCTAAATTCCCCACTATAAAATCAAGTAGAAATCAAATAACAGCTGAATTATCCATGTTATGCTACTAGAACAATTAATATGTTAAAAAAACAGTTGATACCAACATCAGGGTTGGTTAAAGTCACTTTTCTGCCTGAGGTGAAGGTCAAGATGGCACACACTTTCCTTCTGCATACAAGTGCAGTCAGAAAGTTCTTCTTCATCACTTCCAATGCAAGAGCACACCTGGAGATATCAGGCTAGTATAAGCAGTGCTAGGCAGTTCTCTGGGACCTGAAGCTTTGTCATCTCAACATTTTAATGAAACTCCTTGTCTCACAGCATGTGCTGCCTGAGGCAGTTATTATATCTAATGGAAGGATATTCTAACCCTGCCCTCACACACACACACACACACACACAATTATGCACCATCCATCACACAGGGCCAGAATTGGGACTCAGAATCTCCACCATAAACAATATACAGAAAAAGTCTAATAATTTTGATATCATATTTGATGTTTCTCCCATGCCCCACATTACTACCACTAGTTTGTTCATCCAAGAAGTTTCCTCTGACCTCACCATCCTCCAACTGTGTTGTTGCCCCAGGCCCAAAACAAACTTTCTCCTTTTCCTTCCTGGGAGGCTTCTGATCAAATCAGTACTGCCTCCCTTTCTGTTCAGGGCTCACAGCATCCAAAAGCCACACATTAATTTTCTAAGAGCTACATGGGGCCCATTAGCCTAAGTTTAGCCACTGCTGACATCTAAACAGTTTTAAAATCATTATGTACATATTAGTAATTATGCGCAAATTGTTGTATGTTCCTCTGTGAAGCAAAAGATAAATAATGCAGTGATGTTCATCTGTCTCTCTTGGGTTGTATAGAATTGCTTCTTACCACTGTATGGGCATACAGCTCTATGGCAAGAACAGATGTTCTAGCAGGGATAGCCCCTAGGATTAGGCAGATGGCAGAGCGACGCAGATGCATCAGGGAACAGATGGTGAAGCCATGAAACCATAAGGTACCAAGGCAATATATAAAATCCATAAAACAATGATATTGGCCAACCAAAATGCATGGAACACATCACTCAAGCTTTCAAAGCTCCACTAGCTTCTTCACTGGGCAAAAGGTTTATATATAGACAATAGGCCTACAGTTTGTATTAGACGTTGTTTCTGTTATACAGTGAGTCCTTGGTATCTGCTGGGGTTTGGTCCCAGGACCCCCTGTGGATATCAAAATCTGTGGATGTTCAAGTCCCATTAAATATAATGGCACAATAAAATGGTGTCCCTTATATACAATGGCAAAATCAAGGTTTGCATTGAAGCTTTTAAAAAATATATTTTCAAACCATGGATGGTTGAATCCTTGGATAAAAAATCCATGGATATGGAAGGCTGACTGTAGTGCAGTTGGCTTGGAAGGATGTCAGTGCAGGCAAATGCCAATTCCCTCTTGGCCGTGTGGAGAACAAGATAAAATTTAAACTCCATTAGCAACACTAAAATAAGTGCTCTCGGGATCCAGGTTGCCTATTTTTATGAAGCCACATGCCCCTTTTTAGACAGAAAACATTGAATTTCTCAAGAAGTCTCTGTACTGCTACATTTGAAAAAAAAAGTTTAGGTGTATAGGTAAAACTCAGCCAATCAGGGTCCAAAAGAAAGGTTTTACTTTTGATGGAGACAGATCCCTCCAAAGCCTGCATGATTGTGTCTTATTTTGCTGGATTAGTTCCGCAGTTGGATGTAGCCACAGAAGATTCAAAGTCAGGGTTTAGGGGGTGACAACATAACTACCCCTGAATATGTTTCAAGATTTGAAGGTATTGAGCGAGAGCTGTGTACCACATGGCATGTCACCTAAGCTAGCCTGTTGCCTTCATAGGTGGTGGCCAGTACTATACTTTCAATCAACATTAAAGTGAGATTTAATTAGTTTGGTCAGTTTCTGTACATGGGCTGTGAGAGCGGAAGTGTCATCTTGTCCTTCACCCCAGCTGAATCCACATCTACAAAATAATTCAGCTCCAGTGCAAAGTATCCTGCTCTGGCTTGACCCCATTATTGCCACAGTCCCTGGTTTTAATCCAAACACAAATTGACCTCAAAAGTCACACACTTCCCTCCACTCAAAGTCACACAGGTACAAAAGGGCATTTCTACCACTGTCCATGTATTCAAAGAATCAGATTATTTTAGGCCTCTATGTTGTCGTTTTATTCCCAGTGTGTATAGCCAATAGACTTCCTTGTTTTCTTGTCATTTTTATGGCCCACGTGCACTCCCACATTGAATGATTCCCTCACCCAGGGAGAATTAAATGCCTCCTCATTCAGTTTATCCCACATTTCAAGTCCCCCACATGATCATTTATTCCTCTAAATTCAAAATACCATTCTGCATTTGTTTCACAAGTGACAGTATCTCCTCCATTTTCAACGCAAAGTCCCAGGGATCTGGAGAGAGAATAAAAGCAAAAACAGAATTGTCTGGATGTTGTCATACCCCAGAATCTACCTCATAAAGTCAGTCACCCAGGTCTACTTTAAACCGGGCAAAACCTGGGCATCACACAGCCTTTGTGTAACTTGCTTGGTACAGAAGAGTTCTTCTCTTCTGCCTCAGCTCTCCATCTTTTAAAGTGGAGATAGTGGTCTATTTCATATTATTACGAGGCAGAGAAACAACTGGAGAGAATAAACATAACAATAGTTAATTCATTTATTAAGTTCAAGGATTCTTAGTAACTGAGCCCATCTTCTGAGACTCTTTGTGTATCCCTATCTTATAAGGTTGGTCAGGTGCCTTTGAAGGACTCGAGGATTTTTTGTGTCAGTGCCCAAAATATGCAGTTTACCTGCCACTTCATTGTAATCTTTCTAAAAATGAGTACCATTCACCCTGTTCATGACATGAGCATTTGAAAGTATTCAAGATATTTTTATTGTTGTTACCAAAGTCCTGGAGGCGGCAGAAAATCAAAAGGCTGGTAATAAATTCCTTAATGCTAGCCATGGATTATATACCTTTTGAAGACTGCCTGTTTGTCTAGTAGATGTGTTGATAGCCCTCATTTGTAGAACATACCCATTAATTATGCCTATTTGACAGCCCAAATAGGGCCTGTTTTACTTGTTAGCCAATTGTCAGAAAAAAGGTTGAATGCCCCTTTCTCGTCTTTAGCAAAGTGATACTTCACCACAAAAATGACCTATTGGGACTTTATGTATCAGAATAAAACATGGAATTTGTCCCTTTGTTTGGTGACCTGTGGTGATCGATTGTACTTCTGCTGCCCGCTCTTTGCACCTGTTTTCTGGACTTTAGTACATAGAGCTTGCTTGGAAGACCTTATTATTACATCAGAAGGGATGATATGTTCCCCAAAGCTAAACATATACATACAGTACATGGAGAAATAAACACGACATCCTTTCAACTAATTCAGGATCACATTGGCCCTTCGTATTTACTACTTGCATCACCTCCTGTTGGATTTGCTATCTTTCCAACTGCTGGGCAGGTAGACCAATAATATTCTGCAGTTTCTAATTTCTTAATTCTAAACCCAAGCTTTTTTTTTTAAATTAAAATAAAATTAGAAAGTAGGCTGAGGGGAGAATATTGCTGTAATGTCCTGACCAAATAGCTGATTTGTAATGAAAACACATCTCAAACACAGTGAAGGAGTTATTCCTCTCTTGTCTTGTTTCCCTTCCCTTCCCTTTCCTCTTGGGAGTTGGGAAATCCTTTCATCCCCAAAACCCTGACTTTTGAGTCCTCTGTGGCTACATCCACACTGCAGAACTAATCCAGTTTGACACCAGTTTAACTGCCATATTGAGATGGAATCCTGGGATTTGTAGTTTGTTGTGGCACAGAGGCAGCTAAATGTCTCACAAAACTACAGTTCCCAGGATTCCGCAGCATTGAGCCAGGGCAGTTAAAGTGGTCTCAAACTGGATTATTTCTGTAGTGGGGATGAAGCCTAACTCGTTAGGTTGGGGGGCTACAGCTCTTACAAATAGCAATGGTGGGAGTTAAACAAGGTCACTTGCTCTAAATACTTTGCATTCTTCCCATGTTCAAGTTATCTGTTATATATTTTGGTTTCTGCTTCCTTTTTTTGGTCCTGTTCCACAATCTCACCTGGATTATTTCCCTCCATAGCCTTGCCACTAATTCCCCCCTGAACTCCAAACTGCCTCCATCTAGATCACCATCCCCCACAAACTGTCTTTTATGTTTTCCCGCCTTTTTTCAACTGCCACTTTTCAGTGGGACTCTTCAGAAACGGGCTCCTGACTCAAAATGGAGCCTCTTGTGAAGTTGAAGGCTCCCATGGCCGACATCCATAATTTTTTGTGCCGTTTTCGGGCTACGTGGCCATATTCTAGAAGAGTTTATTCCTGATGTTTCGCCAACATCCTCTCTGAAGATGCCATCCACAGATGCTGGGGAAACGTCAGGAATAAACCCTTCTAGACATGGCCACATAGCCCCCAAAACCCACAAAAAACTATGGAGTCTCTTGTGATCGTGGCAGATATTACTCACTGTAACCTGAGGGAATGTAGCTTAGTCCCAACTTTGAACCCTCAGGGAGATCTAGATCTAGGGCTTTATTGTCTACATGGACAAATTACTCCAAATTACCTCCCGGATCACTGCATACTGTTTATATGATCATGTTGTTGTGTGCCTCCAAGTCGTTTCCAACTTACGGAGATTACAAGATTTGTTCAGAGGTGGTTTGCCATTGCCATACTGAGGCTGAGAGAGTGTGACTTGGCCAAGGTCAACCATAGGGTTTACACAGAAACTGGTCAAAAACAAGGAAAGAAGGAAAACAAAGAGTGGATACACTATATATCTCTAAGTACAGATATCAACAAATAGAGATACTGCACAAATCCTTAAACAATATCAAGTGTAATTAACCAATTGTCAATGAATACAGGAAAGTTTGATCATCATATTGATAGAGAGCACTAATGTCCATAAAGAGTTCAAACTGAAACACCTTGCAAGGATATAGCTGCAAATGGTATGCAGTGATAAGAAGCAAATATTCTTCTCGCTCAAATGAATCCATGGTGGCCAATAAAGGATAGCCATCACAGTAATTCAATAAGATGGAAAATAATCCTCTTCAATATTTAAATATTCTCTCCTTGTTTTCAACCATAGGGTTTCACAGCTGAACAAGGAACCGAACCTTGGTCTCAGGTTGTGGTCCAACACTCAAGCCAGTACCCCACACTGGCTGCTTACATGACGCACAGCCAAAATCCCAAATCAATGCCATTAAATATTTGGTTATTTGTCTTCCCACATCATCATCTTATGAAGGGTGAAATGGTTTTGAAATGCGTATATTATACCCTATCAACTGTCTTGTAATATTTATATATATATTTTTTACTCTGCCGGCTGTTTGCCATAATAAATGAAATGAAATTGGTGCAGACTGTGTTCACAACACCCACAGCCAATTTGGGGCTTCCTCCCCACAACCTACATTTAAATAACTCACTTTTCACTGTGGGTTTTCAAGCTTTCTTTGCAGTGATGACAACGTGACTTTATTTGCTGCAGCACAAGTTATTTTAAAGCTGGATGCATCTGATTTAAATCACAATTCAAACCACTATTTAGAATGACTCAATGTAATCATCTATTTAATCACTATTTAGAATGACTCAATTCAATCATCCCTCCACGAAAGGGCACTATTCCTAGCTATAAGCTTAATATATATTTAACACAACTCATAGTTACTGAAGATTAATCCTTGCTAGTATAATCTTAATATTTACAACCCGATAAAGGTTTCATTTTTAGAACAACTTTTTAGATTAGTTTTACAGTTTTATATTTATATATATGTATGTGTATGTATAGATAGATTTAATTTTACTATTAGAAATACATCACAGATAGATAATTATGAAATTATTGTGAACTATCTCCTGTTTAATAGGTTTTGAGAACTGTTAAACCAAACAACCGTTGTAATATTCTCTAGAAATAGAGAAGTAGAAATAAATAAAACAACTAGAAAAAACCACCCAATAATATTACAGAAACCTCTGGAAGAGCATGACCTTGTGAATGAGATAACGGAATTAATTTATCAAAAAATGTAAACACTGCATGAATATCCATTTTCATGCAACGTAATTAAAAATTAATCTCAATTTCCTAATGAATAACCTTTGGACCATAATGCATCTTAAATAGAATTTTTTTCCTGCAGAAAGTATTTAATTTAAAATATCGGATTTCAATTTTAAAAACCCTATTTAAATTTTTTAAATCTGATTTTTAAATTTATTTATTTTTAAATCAATGATCTTTATCCACCTGGCTCCGAGGCCAGAACAAGGTACCCAGCTTTGATAACATGGCTGGGTAATCCAGTCCAACCTCAGCAGCAACACCAGGCAATAAATGGGGACCATGTGGCAAGAGCCAAAAACCCACAGCAAAAGAGAGCAGAGAGGGAAGAATTTGGGGCCAGAATACTGTGGGGTCACCCCAGAGTATTTTGACAAGTGAAAACAAGGCTCTAGATATACATACAGTGCTCAAATATGGCAGATTATCATGTGCATACAAAAAGGATGTTCAGACATGTTGCAGTGCTTCTAAAAATTTGGTCATTCTGGTGTTTTGGACTCCAGCTCTCAGAGGCCCCAGCCCATTGGGCAAATAGTCAGGGATCCTGGGATCTGAGGTCCCAACATCTGGATAACCAGAGCCTGAGAACCACAGGATTAGGATAGACTTCTGTGCAGGACTTCTATCAGAAAGGAGGGAAAGTGCTTAATTTTTAATGCTCATTTTTGTATGTAACTGCATTGTTGCTTTAAATTGTAAGCTGTGTTGAGTCCCAATTTTGGGGGGAAAGAGGTACTGTATATAAATATAATTAATAATAATAATAACAACAAGAACAACCTATCATTGGTCACCACCTGCCTTGCCATGTTTCTTTCATATAAAGAAGCCACTGTGTCCATCTGCACCACCACAAGCAAGCAAATTTAAATGTGCTACTACTCCTACATCTTGTTGCCTAATACATGTACAGCACAAACATTATGAAACCCAACTCCACGGAAGAGATCTAATACTTTGTGACAGAGGTGGGCAGATCTTACATCTGCAGGATCTACTTTATTTTTGTGCTAGAATATCAAGATCCACCAGTCAAACCCTGCTGTGAAAGAAACATCCACTTAAATTTAAGAATTCTGAATCCAGGAATATTATCAGAAATGTACGGCCCTCACAGTCCTTCCACATAAATAATCAACTTCTCCTCTTCTTTTGAGATGCACAATTTGGAACAGGATAAGGAGTCAATGTGTTGCTTCTACTAGTAAAAAAAATGGGTGCTAGAAATCTTTGCTGATCTTCTGCAAATGACAGTGAGAAGCTGGGTCCACATTACAGAAATAATCCAGTTTGGCACCATTTACCTACCATGGCTCAATGGATATGAAATTCTGGGATTTATAGTTTTGTGTGACATTTAACCTTCTCTGTCAGCTCTGGTGCCACAACGAACTCCAAATTCCAGGATTCTATAGCACTAAGCCATGGCAGTTAAAGCAGTGCCAAACTGGATTATGTCTGCAGTACAGACGTAATTCTCTTCTTTGGGAATCCCTCCTTGATCATGGAAATCTACTGGGTGATCATACCTCTACTGGGTGAGAGGAAGGCTATAACAAACTGCCTCTGAAAATATCTTGCCAAGAAATCCTGGAACAGGTTCACCTTAAGTCAGAAACAATGTAAAGTCAGAAACAACATAAAGGCACAAAAACAACAAAGCAACAACATTTTCATTCAAAAATTTTAAGTGAAAAAAATGGCTTAGTTATGTTTTATCTCCCTATTAAAAGAGGTGGACAACCGCGGGTCTCCAAATATTCTTGTAATGCCGCATCCAAAATCCTTCATCACTGACTATGAGAACTAGGGATAACTGGACTTGTAGTCCACTAACACCTGAAAGGCCACAACACTCCCACTCCTATTTTAAAAAAATGCAACTTGGACAACTATTAAAGCTGCACCAAAGACACAAAAAACAGATGATCCAAATCTGTTGATGAAATCAATATTGTCACTTCAGCCCTGCGCCAAGGTAAAAGTCAACAATAAGTAAACAAACAAATGAAAAAATAAGATGCTAATTGTTTTCGTAGGGCATCAACATTTCATAACTTCAACAAGCGCTACCAATTAAATGGGTAGGAGATGTTTTTAATCAGTATAAGTACTAATAAAGCAGCGTGGTGTAGTAGTTTGAGAGTTGGACTAGGACTCAGGAACACCAGAGTTTGAGTCCTCGCTCAGCCACGGAAACCCATTGGGTGACCTTGTGTAAGTCACACTCTCTCAGCCATGGAGGGAGGCAAAGGCACTTCTGAACAAATCTTTCTCAGAAAACCCAGTGATAGTTTCTTCCTTTGGTCACCATATGTCAGAAGCAACATAAAAGCACACAACAATAGCAGCAAACAAGAACTCATAAAACTGAAGTTGCAAGCAGAAAAGTCTGGTTCAAAAGGTTGAATGTCAATTTTATGGTGCTACCTGATAAAGCATGTGTTTTTAGAACTATTCTTTAAAAAATTGCCCCTTATATGCAAACTAATCAAGGCAACAGCCCTCCTTTTCTGCAGGACTGCCACTAAGGATTCCTGGAAACAAACAAATGAAATACAGTTGGTTCTGTTAAACAGAAGATCTTTGGCTAAACATACTGGCAAACGGAAAAAAAGACGAGACACATTCCAAGATAGAACTGATTTTAAAATGGGTTGTGTTTGTATTTAATAAGATGCTTCCAGTTCTCAGCATATCAATTCAGCCAGATATATCTACCCTCATTGTCAGTCAGCCACATGATGCATAGAATAACTGCTGTTCTTTTTTTTTTCAGGGCAGGAGGAAAAATGCCAGCCAGAAGCAAGCTGAGCAAGCAAGCACACACCAGGAAGGACCCAACAGCAACAAAGATACCCTGCAAATTGCACAATTGCTTCAGTCACTGCAGCACAAGCAATGAGGGCAGAATCCAGTTCAGTGCTCTGCTGACATCATAACTGGCAACAGTCATCAGCACCCTTATGCAAGCTTCTCAGGTTAAATCCAGCCTTCCCCCACAACAGCAACACACACACACACAAATCACCCATCCCATGATAAGAAATCACAAGTTGGTAGGTTTACCCACAGGAGGAAGAGAACAGGTGCTTCCTCTTGCTACCCACTGGGCAAAAATTTGACATATTTTTAGCCAAACAAGAAGGGCAGGGACACAGAACAGACCCAGTGGTGCAGCAGCAAGTTTATACAGGGCACATATTTGCAAATTAGGTTTTCAAGTCTCCTTCTGAGAAAAACAGCTGTTCTAGCTGTTGGTACACCCAGAGAAAATCTGGAGTTGACAGGAGGAATAGGAGTAGAGTTATTTGTCAGTACCAAGCCCTACAGGAAATTCACCCTGGGTCTGTTTGTCGTTCCCTAGCTCCAGTTCTACAAAAACCATACAGAAACAGGGATACAGAGTGGGTGGAAAAAGAAGGGTGGCACCTCAGTACAGGCAAAGTGACAGAAGTGTTCCCAGGAGCAGTGTGTCAAGTCACACAGCAAAAGACAAATATTTTAAAACAGGAAGGAGAGGAATAAAGTCATGAGTGGGGAAAGGAAGACAGGAGGAAAGTTATGGAGGACAGCTTTCAAAGCCAGTTAGGTTCCAACTTAAGACATTAAAAACGACATCAAAACGTCATCATGATTATTACACAGTACAAACTGAGCCATCATATTTAGAAATCGCAACAAAATTCCAGAAGGATTGCAAAATACCCTTCGTACATACATGTTGTTTCTCATGGTGTCAGAGAAAGGGCTGAAGCAGCTTCCCCAATTCTAAAGGGAGCAAAGTCCGTCAGAGGAAGGAGATCAAGAATTTTAATTAAAAAATACTGTTAGTGCCAGGATATAGGATTCTTTGGACCTGGACCTCTTCTTCTCTCAAGATGACATTAAAGTGACCCAAGTCAACTACCTTTATAGTAAACATTCATCTCTCTAGGCTGGTGGCACCTGTGGGGGGGGGGGGTTTTTTTTCTATCCTTACCCCCCCCCCCCCAGGCAGGACACCCCCCCTAGCATTCTAAAACACAACAATTCCCTCCATCTCTTCACCAAAATAGTGACTGGAAGCAATGTCATCACTTCCTGTTGCCATTTTGGAGGAAAAACGGGGAAACTGAAATATTTGAGGGAGTACAGGTTCTGGGGAGGGCTTTTTGCATGCTTTTGATGCAATGTTGAGGTGAAAATCATACTGACTTTTTTTTTTTAAGTGACTGGTGGGACTTCTGAGACTATAAAAGTAGGGTGCAGACACCACATATAGCCCATAGTTTTCCCTGCCCCAGGTTTAGACTAGACACTGTATGGAAGTACCTGCTTCTGATAAACCTGTAGTACCTACTAGATTGGCTTTGGACAACTATTCATGAAGAAAAACAGATACAGATAAACAAGGAGTTTATCAAAAGGCAAGTATTTTCAGGCAGTATCAACATTATCTTTGTATCTCACGAGAGCTCTTCTATTTGTTACTCTTTTCCTTCCATTGTAAACATACTACTAGAGATGCACAGCCAGAGGGGTGTGTCCTCGCTCCTGAATCTTTTCCATGGGCATGAACTGATGAGGAAAAGGAAACAGTAAAAAGCAATGTGGCTCCCAGGGGTATGAGCACGTACCAACAGAGAATATTAACTGTTGAGCTCCAGGATTTGCTGGACTGAAAAACTGGAGAGGGCTCCAATACATTTCATGGTTGTGTAAAGGGAAACTTTCAACAGGCATTGCTTGACATGCAACCTGGTAACAAGCAAGGCCGGTCGAAATCCCCTCTTCTATGCAAGTTTTAAAGGTACAGGTGCCCTTTCCAGTTTTCATGCTGGCAACCCTGTCTAGAACAGATGTCAGACTAAACCATATATTTAACTAGAATTCACGTGAACTCCCAAATCTTCCACTTATAGGCTACTTCCACAGATCTAAGAGCCACATCCCGTTTCACTCATCCACAGGACCCACAATTAGGCTTGAGGCCTCCTCGTAAAGCATGGCACCAAAGTCCATAGGTGAAGTAAAAAAATTAAAATAGCAGTCCCAAAGCTTTGGGGATTTCATCTCCAAAGGAACAGGCTTGGCCTGAATAAACTGTAGTTCTTCTCACACCCACACAGAGCCTGCTCAGCTTGTGGAGTGCAAAATCAGCTCTTCCTCCTCACAGAGAAATCCCTGTCAGGAGGTGCAGACAGGATACAGTTCATGATGGCGCTCAAGACGAAAGAAGACCTAGAGACCTCCAAAGAAGCCATTCTCAGCACCATCAGTTCGGGCCCCTTTGCCTCCTTTCCCCGGATTGGGTGTGGTGGAGTACTTGGGTGGGTAACGGATAAAGAGACGGTCTTCTTCCTTCTTTATCCAGCGTAGTAGTTTAGTCAAGACATTGATGGCACCAGCTTTGGTCACCAAGGGGCTGAAGCAAGTATATAATTCAAATTTACTGGTGACCTAGATGGACAGAAAGAAAGAGCGCATTCAGTATGCCGTCAGTAGTGGGCTCTCTACAGACCACTGAGTTTCATCAAACAAAATATACCTAGGGTAGGGGACACATAGCCACTCCAAATGTTGTTGGACTGCACTCCCCATCAGACCCTGACAGCATAGAGACATCATGGGTACTGCAGTCCAACAATATAGGGAGTGTGATATCTTTCCTATCTCTGACCAATACAATAAGATACTAATTATGGACTGACTAGGAAGTCAAACAAGATGTTTTTTTTAAATTTGTGTTTCTTCCACTTTCACAGGGCTCCCATGTCCCTAACCACAATGAATGTGGAGGGCCCACTGTATATACATTGCCTTGCAAGTACAGTCTTCAAACACTTGTAACTGAATTGCTGGTATGAATGAACCTATATGTAGGATTTCCTTTGTGATGACTACAATCGCTCCTCCGTTTCTGCAGGGGTTTTGGTCTGAACCTCCCACGAAAACGGAAACTTGCATATATTCACTCCCCATTGGCTTGAATGACCACGCAACACAGGCACGTGCCCCATTTTAGCCAATGTGGCTTGCCCCTCCTTGAATAATCAAGACTTCAAGTCCGTGAAAACAGAGGGGCGACCATAAACCCTCAGTTTCAATTTCAGTTTCTCCCTCTCCCTATCTTTCTCTCCCCTTGCTGTTAGATTCCATTAATACAGGCAGCCTTCCGTATGAACAGGTTTTTCATCCATGGCTTCACCCATTCATGGATCTAACCATCCATGGCTTGAAAATATTTTTAAAAATATAAATTCCAAAAAGCAAACTTTGATTTTGCCATTTTATATAAGGGACACCATTCTACTATGCCACTGAATATAATGGGACTTGAATACCCATGGATTTTGGCATCCAAGGGGGGTCCTGGAACCAAACCCCAGCAGATACCAAGGACTATATTCTTTGCAACATGTAATACTGCCGAGGAGGGAAGGGGGAAGCAAGTGGCTTGTTTGAAGAAGCCACAGTGCCAGGCCTCACCCAAGCCAAGAGAGTCTCTTTTTCAGCCACATGGTAGATGAGACGCAGAGGACGTGAGGTACTGTGGATACGACTGTACAGGTAGTGATAGAGGTCGAAGAGCCGGTGTCGTTCATTTTCACTGCAATAAGGCCCCTCTAGTTCTGGGCTGTAGCAAGTAAACAATGACACACAAGGAAATCAGAAAGCACAGAGCTCACCCATACAGCTTTAGTTTATAGACCAGACTGCAGAAGTCACACATAATATTAAAAACACTGTCAAGATTTGTTCACATCAACCACTGTTCCAAAGTTACTCTGCTGAGAGCTTGGGAAAGGAGGAAATATTAACTCCAGGGCATACCTCTAAAACATCTTAGAAACACAAAACATATAGGTCTTGGGCTTTTTCACATGACTCAAATCCACTTAGCAGCCCCTGTCACAGGCTGCCTCACAATCCAGCATATGCACAGGTCTCACTTATGCACCCACTAATATCCAACAAGTAGGCTTTTCAAAACTTAGGCTGTCTTAGGGCAGAGATGTGAAACTCAAGGTTCTGCAATTCCCAACATCCCTCATGAATGGCTATACTGGTTAGTACTGATGAGAGTTGCAGTCCAACATTATATGGAGAGCCATGAATCCCTCTCCGTTTTGGAGGGGAAGATCAGAAAGACAAGTATCAACCAAAACGAAGTGGCTCAGACTCTTTGAAATGGAAACAAGGCTGTTTCTAATGCCACTTCCCTGCTCCACACACAGACACACCAAGACAGAACACGGTCTTCTCACCCATTAGAGTTCCTTTAGCTTTTCAAGGTGTAATCCCACAACCTAGTTTCCCTTTTTGATGATCATGCCCAGACCACAAGAGTCTGGCAACTAGATGAGATCTCATGATGCCCTCCCTCAAGTTCCTTCCTCTAGTCCCATGAAGAGCTCCTGCTTCCACACAGAGATCCTTGTTGATAAACGAAGGCAGAGGGAAGAGACACACATGACTTGAACTATTTAAAGCTGTAATTGAATAAGGCCAGCTTAGCTCTCCACACAGCCTCTGGCTAGGAGTCATCATGAGGAGAGAGGAAGGGAAAGGGGGCATGCCATATGTATAGAGCCTTCTCTCAAGAGCCAAGTCTAGGTGCCTCAGTTCAGCAAATGTAAAAAGATGGAGGGGGGAACGACACACACATAAACAGGACTGCTGCAGTCACAGGTCATGGAATGAATCTTCTAAGAATATGAAGTTGTTTATATATGTATGAGAGATTATCTCTGCTGTTCTGCTTTATCTCTCCACCATTGGCTGCTGCAACATATCACCATACTACCCATCACTTAGTGACACATATAGGTTTGTCACAAAGCTACACTAGGATACACATTTTACAAACAAGTTTATACCCAAATCTATGTATGTCTGAATCAGAGGTTAAGGAGTGTACCTTAACGCAAAAGATATGAGTGGTGGGGTTCGGGAGAGGATGAGATATATTTCTGTATGCAAAAAGCAACACGATGTTAATTTCCCAAGTCCAACTCCCCACAAAACTAAGATTGAGCCTCTGACATATGGATTTCTGAAATCTCAAATTACTCTAAAATTGTCAGCATGGGTAGCGGAGACACTAAAACCTTTGCTTTCTGATGGTTAAGGGTACACAAACATCATGTACAAAATTATTAAAGACATTATCTATAACATTACTTTCAGGCTATGTATACAAGGTATACATCAAATTAATTTCATGATTAGATTTGGGTCCCATCTGCAAGATCTCTCATTATGTACAGTATATGCAAGTATTCCAAAACCTGAAAGAATCCAAAATACAAAACACATCTGGTCCCAAGCATTTTGGAGAAGGGAGACTCAACCTGTATAGCCCTATTCACAGATTCTAACTTGTTCAGGAGGGAATGCTTGAGTCATGCTGCCTCTAATGTCATTCTCCTCATGTGGAGATTGATAGTTTGCACAGAGAGTCTCCTCTATGCATGAAGACACTCCTGAATTTTGATTTTCCAGAGTCTAGAAGAGGAGAGAGAGTTCAGAGATGATAGATAGAAAGACTTCACTCTTCCACACATTAAACTAGTTAGAATGAATAGGGTTTGTATGCAGGATCATTCAATATTTTTTTTAAAATCTGATTGATTTCCAATGTGAAATTCTACATCCAAATTAAAGTCCAGCAAACTATTAATAATTTGATGATTTTGCATACATTTGCACAATATGCATAATATAGTCTATTACTGACTTTGGAATTATAATAATTCAAATTCATTTTCTTGGCAAGAACAATACAAGGCAGGACAAGCTAAACAAGATAAGAACAGTAGTGGCATCTGAAAGGAAGGAGGGAAAGGCATGGTGGCGCCCTGGTGGCGCAGTGGTTAAATGCCTGTACTGCAGCCATTCACTCAAAACCACAAGGTTGCGAGGTCAAGACCAGCAAAAGGGCCCAAGCTCGACTCAGGCTTGCATCCTTCCGAGGTCGCTAAAATGAGTACCCAGACTGTTGGGGGCAAATTAGCTTACTTGCTAATTAGCTTACTTGCTGTTCACCGCTATGATCTTTGGAATAGCGGTATATAAATAAAACAAATTATTATTATTATTATTATGGGAGACAACAGAGAACAACTGCTCTGTCCCCTGATGCCAGAACACCACCTATTAAAAAAAAAACCCTTCAAAATCAACTGTTCTAGTAATTTCCTCTGACTTCAAACTAGATTTTCAGAATGTCACCATCCCTTCCATGAGCACATGCAATTTTTCGTAACAGGGAGAAATTAAAACTAGTCCATTATTTCTTAAAAAATGAAAAAATGTACATGGATATTAGCTCAAACAGCAAGAAGCCAACATGCTACATTAAGACTCTCACAATCATCCAGGGAATCCAATGAGGTCAGTATCCAAGCATTGATGAAGCCATCCCATTGTATACCCACCATCAACAAACCCCCCTCCACTTGCTGAATGGAGAGCTCCCTTTAATTACCTAGTAAACTGTGGGAGCTGTCGGTAATTATCAGGTATATCCAAAGGCTTGTACATAAAGTGCCGGAGGTCTGGCACCCCCACCAGCCCCACACTATAGGAGGGACTTCTCAGGCCACTAGAGAGCGCCTGCAGGTAGTTCTGAGTCCTCATGCCTTCCTCAATGCGTTTCTTGCAGTCTGAGACAGAATAGAAAGACTCCTTGTCCGTGGAGAGGAGGATGAGGCAGACAGTACAGTCTGCATCCAAATAGGAAATGTAAGCATAAAAGTAACAATCTGGGTTGAAGCGGGGCAAGCAAATCGGTGTCCAGATCTCCCCAGTTTGGAAGGCTGAGGTCGCCCCAATGAGGTTGAGCAGGAGGTGCAAGTCTGTGGGTTCAAGCCGGCAATCTTCAATAACCGTCTTCTCTTGCACTGCAGTAACCAACTGACTCTGGGCCACCAGAATGGAGAAGACCAGATTGGGTGTGATGGCCTTCTGGAGTAATGTACCCAGTGAATCACGCAGGGAGGCTGGGAGGGGCAAACAGCGCACTGCGCTGAGCAGAAAACAAGGGTCAGACTCCACTAGGTTCAGTAGGCGGTCAAGGATCTTCTCTGAACCTGTTAGAAGGCGCCGGAGATCATAGTTCTTCTTTCGCTCAAAGATGCGGGTGATGCTGGCCTGGGTCAACATGCTGATGATCTGATGGTAGACATACAATAGCTCCTGGCGCAGCTGCTGCTCTGACTGCAGGGTGCGTGATACCGACACCAGCACCAGTGGGCCCTGTTGCACAAAAACCAGCTTGTGATCATCTGTGAAGGAATATAGAGAGGAGAAGACCAGTTATAGGTGTGGCAAATGGGTCTTGGCACAAAGAGTTCAGTGGGGTTGATGTCCAAGCAAGATCAACTGTGATGGGAAATACTCAGTAACACCATACAATACAATTTGCATCCAATTAATTATCATCACTGGAAAGCCAGCGTGGTGTAGTGGTTTGAGCATTTGACTACAACTCTGGAGATCAGGGTTCAATTCCCTTCTTCAGCATAAGATCCCACCGGGTGAGCTTGGGCAGGTCACACTCTCTCAGCCTCAGAGGATGGTAATGGCAAACCCCATCTGAAGAAACTTGCCAAGAAAACCCTATGATAGGGTTGCCTTAGGGTTACCACGTCAAAAATGACTTGGAGGCACACAACAACAATAATTACACTGTGGTCTAAATGCCCTAAAGGTACCAGATACTACTTGATCTTGGAACCTAAACAGGGCTAGCCCTGGTTAGTACTTGGATGGGAGACCACCAAGGAAAGCCAGGTGCTATAGGCTATATTTCAAAGGAAGGAACTGGCAAAACCACTTCTGAGTATTTCTTGCCTAAGAAAACCCTATGAAATTCATGGGGTCCCTATAAATTGACAGGCAATCTGAAAGTATGCACACACGTTTATGTAATAAGTTAGTATTACTGTAGAAGCTCTTTGCGTGAGTTCTTAAACTTTTTTCTACCCTCAACATAACTACTGTAAAATAGGAATGAGAACCATGCAGCCCTCCAGATACTGTTGGACTGTCAGCAGCCCTAGTCAGTAGGAGGAATGCCGGACTTGCAGTCTAACAATAACTGGAGGCCCCTAAGATTCTTACACCTGCCATAGAATTATGTAAAGCATGTTAAAAACAGTCTGCAAAAGATCACAAAATGTATAAACCAAGTGCAGTGTAGCCACCATATAATATGCAGCTGATAGTTAGGTGGTCATACACCATTAGCTTTTGGGTTTTTACACTCTACTGCAGGTTGTTGTATTTGTTATCCACGGGTGATCTTGGAACCAAACCCCAGCGTATAACAAGGGTCCACTGTACAACCTGCTGAAATATCCTCTTCGGTTCAATCATTAAAGGTACGGGATCCCCCTCCAGTGATCATTCTGGCAACCTATCTCTAAGGGTGAATCTACACCAAAGAAATAATGTAGTTTCACACTACTGTAAGTGCTGTAGCTCTATCCAACAGAAACCTGGGATTTGTAGTTTTACAAGGTCTTTAACCTTCTCTGCCAAAGAGGGTTGGTGACTCACAATACAACAAGTCCCAGGATTCTGGAGGATGAAGCCATGTTAAAGTAGTGTCAAACTGCATTATTTCTACAGTGCAGATAGCAGGTAGATCTCAGAAAGCACATTGCCCATGCTGGTCAAGGAAATCGGGGTGGTCAACTGTCAGAGGTCAGGGAGCTGAATGCGCCACAGGGACGCGGGGGGGGGGGGGGTACATCACCCTCCACTGTATTCCACCCCTGAAAACAAGCAATTCTATACTTCCCATGCTGTTTTGCCATCCCCAGAAAACTTTAGGGTGAGAAGCCTTCTTTTTTTCAATAGCATGTGACTGAAGGTCAGTTTCTGGGTCACTTGCTATTAGAAGAAAGACATCTCTTGACCCTAAAATGGACCAAAACATGGGGAAATTGCCCTAAACACCCTTGGAGGCAACTGGCGACAATACCATTTTAAAAATTGGGCTGGGGGGGGGGAGTTGTGGGATCCTGGGGAATCACAAATATGGCTCTTCCCCACTCCTGGTGTAGATGCATTGGGGCTATTCAATACAAGACAGCCACTTACATACTCTGTTCACATTCCATCTCAGTCTCTGTACAATGAGTGTGGTCCACAAAACAGGTGAAAATAGTCCAGATCCCTCTTCTTCCATTGTTTATTAATTAGGAGTTACTTCCCACCAGTCCTCCAGAGAGCTCAAGGTAGCACACATGGCTCCTGTCCTCTCCATTTTATCCTATGAACTACAGTATGTCAGGCTAATGAGAGAGTGAGAATGGTCCAAATTTATTTAGTAAGTTTCATGGCTCAGGGGAGATTTGAACCTGGATCTAACACCCTACCATTATAATCCACTGGCTTTCCAGGCTTCCAGCAATGGAAATATTGAACTAAAAGGCAGAGTGACTCTGATTCAGTCACTCTGCCTTTTAGTTCAATATTTCCATTGCTGAAGACCTCTTAACTTCAGCACAAAGATGGCACATTTTGATCCTGACAGAAACCTTACGGTCTTATAAGACTTGGAACAGCACAACAAAATCTCACAACTACAATCACACTTCACTCTTGAGTGCCAGCCTTTCCCATATGGAGTAAAGGCTGTCCCTTCCTTGCCCAGCATAATGGTACAGTTAAGTCTACAGAGACAAACAAAAGAATAACCACTGAGCTCAGTCTATCAAACTTAAGACTGGAATCAAACAAGTGCTTATTATTTCTGTACACTGTCAAAGCAGGCTGTTGTTCTTCAAGCGGTAATCCTCTTAGGCTTTTCTCTGAGTAAAATTAGAATACCATACAATGTTGCACATAGGGCATTTCATAGTCATTTTTGTATCTACTGTATAGACAGTAAAGCAAGAAAAATAATGAATCAGATACAGAATATCAGAACAGTGCATACTCTGCATGCATAAACTCAAAAGAAGATTGTAACTCAGCCCACAACAATGCTTTACCTAAATACAGTTGGCCCTTCAAATCCATGCGGGTTCCATTCTGGACCCTGCCGTAGATGCCAAAAACCACAGGACTTCAAGTCCTGCTGGTTGTAGTGGTGGTGCAGCTGCATGCATGTACCACCATTTGGGAGAATGGTGGTGGTGGGGGGAGAACCATCCACAGATGCTCCAATCCACACATGTCAAGTACATGGTTGAGGCGGTCCGACTGTAAATAAATGAGCACTGCTCCTTCATCTCTATTATTTTGCAGAATTTGTTCTACAAAGTCAAGAAGAACAGGTTGCATACCTATAACTCAGTTTCTTCCAGTGGTCATCTGCAAACACACAAACTGGGGTGTTCTGCATCTGCACAGCACATCTTTGGAACCTTCTAGACTAGATCTGAAAGCTTTTTGTTGGTAGCTCCGTCCACCTCCCACCCCATTACCTCCATTCCTGCTCACTGACTTCAGTTCTAGAAGCCTCCTCCATTCCTGCTCACTGACTTCAGTTCTAGAAGCCTTCAGATCTAGTCTAGAAGGTTTGGAAGATGTGCTGTGCAGAGGCAAAACATCCCAATGCGTGAGTCACAAGGCATGATGAAGAAGCAATGTGAGGCATGGAGGTCTGTCACTGGAATGTCCAGGGCATCAGGTCTAGAAGTCTTAATCATAAAGGCTAGAAGCTTGTTCTTTGCCTCTCTCACACAACACCCCTAACATGTTCAGGAAGCTGGATTTTTCAGTCAACACTTCATATAGGCACATGACCGGAGCTCATAATTAAAAGCAAAACATCTTCAAACGAGCAACAATCACATCAGTTGTATGACTTACAGTGTGAACTAACAATGGAAATTTAATTGCTTCTGAAGTAGTCTGGGACCAGATGTAGTATGGAGGATCAGTCCAACTGAAAAGAGAGGCCCAGGTTTACACTCAGAAACCAGCCAACATAAACTACAGGGAAACTGTTTAAGACTAAGCCAATCTTACTGACACTGATTCCAGTCTTGGAATTATGATAAAATTGGAGATCCCTAAAGAAATTTACAAGCCTATGATTTAGCCAGTTATAGACAGTATATAACTCCTGTATTGAAACAGCTTCACTGACTACTGGTTTGTTTCCGAACACAATTCAAAGTGCTGGTCATGACTTATAAAGCCCTACATGACTTAGATCCAGACTTTTTGAAAGATCATATCTCTCCATATGAACCATCTAGAGCCCTAAGATCCTCAGAAGGCTTTCTCTTGGTCCCACCACCATCTCAGGCTCGCCTGGTGAGGCCTTCTCAGTGGCTGCTCCCATCCTCTGGAACTCCCTTCCATGGGAAGCTAGGGTGGCCCCCTCCCTGCTGACCTTTTGCCGGCAAGCAAAAACATTTTTATTTTTAAAATCATGCAGGCTTGGTTTTATTGGAGGAAGGGGGTAGTTTAGATTATTATTAACCTTTGTATGTTTTAATTTTTTTAACTTTTTACTGTTTCATTAGGCTATTTTATGTTTTTAAAAATGTTCTCATGTGTTTTTATGTTGTGAGCCACCTTGGGTCTCTTTTTGGGGGAAAGGAGGGATAAAAATAAAAAATATTTAATCTCCCAACTGTAGCTAAATCATGGGATACTCCAAACAAATGCATGAAGCAGGGATGGAGAATGTGTGGCTTTCCAGCTGTTGCTGAACTGCAACTCCCACCATCCCATAACTGAATATGCTGGTTAGCAGGACTGATGAAAGCTGCAGTCAGTCAAATCTGGTGAGGCACATATCCCTCAGCCCTGACTTATGGGGTCAGTAATTCAACTACCGTCCCACTCCCCAGCCATCTACTATACCAGAATAAATGGAGCGGATGGAGTTATCGCCACTCTGAATGAATGACACCAGTGCCATCATCACGCCCATGGTGGAACTGAGAGCTTCCTCATTGCCGTAACGTGAATAAATGGGTTTCCCAGCCTCGCTCAAAACGAAGACATGTTTCCTGTGCGCCCGCCAACTGTCAGCCATCACATCCTCATCTCGGTGTGTCACTGGGCGAGGCTGAGTGGTCGCTGCTTCCTGTCCTGGTGGTCCATCACCCATCACCATAGGCCGGCTAAATTCACTGGAATCCTCCAAGGTGTTGTCTGTGGAGGCTGAATCAGATAGGTCCTTGTCACTCAGTTCTTCCCGTGCTTCACTCAGTTCCTCCTGCACATCTGCTTTGCCATCTGCCACACTCAAGGGACCATTATTTGGGATAGCAGAAGGCTCTCTCTGCTTGTCCAAGGCAGAATTGGGCTCACCGGCCCCTGGGGGAATAAAAAGGTCATTTAGAAGTCACAGGACACATCAAACAATTTGGAAGACCAACCTAATCTTCTCCTTCATTCTTCCACAGCCCTTAAAGAGCAAATCAACTACTAAGCTTGCAGCACTCATAATCAGCTGCCAATATACCTAACGGAGTCTCTCCCTGATAGTCTCAAAGCACTTTCAAAGAGTCCCCCAATCTTAACACTGATGACCTACCTTCCACTTGTGCTTGGAGCTAACTCCTAGAAGGCACAGACCTTTTTTGCTTTGTTTCCAAGCTACACATCAAAAACCCACCTTCTCTTCATTATTTATTGCATTTTTATTGCACAAGGCAAATGATTCTTTATTGCATTTTAAATTCATATAAAATGCAATAATTAACTTAACTTATTGCACTTAAATACTTATTTATTTATTGCATTTTTATTGCACTGGACACTACCACATTAGAAAAAAGCAATAGCATTAAGAGCCATAGGAAAGTTCAGAAAAGTGGCTTTTCAGCTACAATTCCCAGAATTCCCAGTCAACATGACCAAATTAACTTTCCCATGCTCTGATGCTAATACATCTTATTGCTTTTGCCTCTCCTATTGCTCCACCTAACACTAGACTGAAAGATACTCGGGAACAGGAATCCCATTTTTCCTGGTTGTCTCATGTGGTACAGTGTCATGTTTACTGGTGGTAGCATAATAAAAACAAGCTGCGATCCCATTACGGGCTTTGCTGGCTTGATCCAGATGGCAACCGCAGAGCAAAAAGGGCCCACTGTCAGCGAACACAACTCCATAGATTAACAGGGTGTGGATGACAAGTATAGACTCTGGTGCTTCAAGCCACTCACCTGTTTCTGCAGCAGCCATCTCAGCCTTCTGCTCAGGGAGATCCATCCCACCCTCAGCAGGTACACTAGGCTCTTCCGCCTCCATTTCTACATCTCCAACAACACCTGGAAAGGCAAGAGGCAAACATAAGGAAAGCTGTCCAAGGTTTTAAAAGAAACGGCAGGATGCAGGTGATATGCTGCCTACTCACTGGGCCAAATTAGGGACTGAACTTAGCATAGCGGCTCTCAAGCACCATAACAACCTAAGCCCACCTTCCAGCCTGAACAAATAAGCAGCAAACACAAGCTAATCCTTCAGTTTGGAGACGGTGCAAACATAAATCGGGGAAAAGGGCACAGTCAGCTCACAGCTCTTTGGGAAAGTCTTTAGAGAATGCAAGAGTCAGTCTGTCAGACATGTCTGCTCTCTCAGCTGTAATCTCAATCACATGCCTAGGCAGGGATGCCTCGGAGGAGACAGCAGGAAATGCCCTGGTTACTAATCACATACACACTCATCTGTATTTACAATGTGCACACACAGCAACAAGAGCTTAAACCTTAAAGCACCATTCCTCAGTTTCTCTCTCATCATCCATAATAAAATCATGTAGAGTGAGGATGATGGGAGCTGCATTTAAATAAATCAGGAAAGTGCCAGGTTGGAAGAAGGTAGACTTTGAAGGCTCCTCTTTTAACTACTGTATATACTCAACTATAAGTCGACCTCATGTATAATTTGAGGGCAGGTTTGGGGGCCAAAATTATGGATTTTTATATGACCCGTGGATAAGTCGAGAGTAAAACTTAGAAGCATGCAACAAAGGATCTAAATGATGAAGCACAGGAAAACAATGCCAAAGAACTTACAAAATTCCAGCAGACATAACTTTGTACAGTACTCATTTTAAAGGCTGGATGGATGACAAATAGAGGGAGGTCAGTGCTTCCAAGGACAAATTATACTCTTTCCTTTCATCAGGGGATGGTTCCCCTTTTGAAAAATGAGGTATCTACAATGGCCCATGGATAAGTCAATGCAGGTTTTGGGGGTTAATTTTTGACCTAAATTTCTAGACTTATACATGAGTATATACAGTAGTCTAAACAGGAATCAAAGTTGTTTGCACTCTTATTTAAGTAAGAGGATGGGAAAGAAACCATTCCATTGGTATGAACAGTTCATTTTCTTTAATTCTGTTTTTATGAGGGTTTTGTTTCAGGGTTAGGTTGTTGTGTCTGAAAAGCTACTAACCCAGCTAGAAAGTAGACATCAAACTAGCAAACAGTGGGTTAGTTGGGATCAACCCTTTCCCCCACCGTTGACCCTAGCCTTAGGGAGAGTCAAGGCAATAAACTGGCTGATTACTTAATTTACCAACAGCCTCTCAACAACATTTTGCAGATGAAATTGCTCAGATTCGCTCTGACTTAAGATGCCAGAGTTAATACAGTTCTGGTGGATGTTCACAAAGTTCTGGCTTTGACGTATAAAACCCTATATGGCTTGGATCCAGGCTATTTCAAGGACCATATCTCCTTTTATGATCTGAGATCATAAAGTGCTGAAATCTTCTGGAGATGCCCTTCCCATCACCCTCTCAACACTCATTTCATGGGAACTAGGGAAAGAGGCTTCTTGGTGGCTGATCCCAGGCTCTCTAAGGGGCTGTACAAACAGCCCCTAAGGCAGGGGTAGGCAACCTGCGGCCCGAATGCGGCCCAGCAAGGCCTTGGGACCGGCCCCAGCCCAGTCCTGCCGCCCATTGCCGCCGGAGACTTTGGCCTCTCGCATGAGGGCGTGGGGCCTTTGGCCTATCAGGAGGAGGCAGGCAATGGGGGGCAAGCGGTGGGCAAGGGGGGCAATTGTCTATAGAAGCCTCCGAAACATGCATTTATATTAACATTTTTTTAAAAATCAGCAAAAAAATTTGCGTGTCCTCCATTTTTTAAAAAAAGTGTCCTCCATTTGAAAAAGTTTTCCTACATTTGTCCTGGTTTATTTATTTAATTAATTTTTTAAAAAAAAAATATTTATTTATTTATTTTTTGCCTTCGGCCCCCCCAGTTATCTGAGGGACAGCAACCCGGGCCCCGGCTCAAAAAGGTTGCCTACCCCTGCCCTAAGGGGTGGCTCTATGCTGCCCCTCAAAGCACTGTGTTGGGGACACGGCAACCGAACGCCACACCCTCAATCCAGTACAAAAAGGAGCCCCCAAACGCGACTCCTATCTGTGCCACTACAGGGGTGCCATAAGCACAGTGGCGCAGCGTTATAATGCCCCTTGTGTGTAGCGCTGTTTGGACGCTGTACACGAACACCATCATCATGGTGCATGCCATCTGGTTGGGCACGTGCCAAGATGGTGCCCAGGTGCCAGCACAAGGGGTTCAAGGGTGTAAATGCTCAGCCCTTGCTGAACCCTAGTTTGGGTTCAGGCTGGCACAAAGTGCCGGTCTACACACCCTCTAACTCCCTCCCTAAAGAGCCCAGAATGGCCCCATCCCTGCTCTTCTTTTGACAGCAAGTAAAAGCATTTCTGCACCATCAGGTTTTTTAAACTGATGAAGATTGGGTTTTTAAATACCATGAAAGTCAGAATAAGGTCTGTATACAGTTTTTAAATACATTTTACTATTTTAATGCATAACCCTTTTAACTTTTTTAATTGATTAAATGATTTCATTGCTTTTCAAACTTTATACTTTTTAATGCTTTTGTAGCATTTTTAAATTGTACATTTTTAATTTTGCTGTTTGCCACCTTGAGTCCCTATATTGGTAGAAAAGAAGGCTATAAGTAAATAAAATGATGATGATGATGACAACGATGATGATGAATACTACATGTTTATTGCCCGGGAGAGGCTGGGTCACTTGGGGGATTTCCTGCTCCAGGAGCCAAAAATAAACTGAGCAATAGACACTTTGGGTGGAGCAAAAGGAGGAAATTTGCTTCAAGGAGCAAAATGTATGGCACTAACTCTGAAACCCAAGCTCTGAAAAAGGCATTTGCATTAAGAGCCAGCTGTATATGGCACTTCCTAGTTGATACTAGTAATGCCACCAAGGACTCACTCACAAATACACACACCACTTCCTTTGGTGCATTATGTATTTTAAAGCCTCCCTTTGTTATGGTTGTTGTGTGCCTTCAAGTTATTTCTAACTGTGGGTGGACTTATCATGGGACCTTTTTGTTCAGAGAGGGTTTGCCATTGCCTTCCTCTGAGGCTGAGAGAGTGTGACTTGCCCAAGGTCACCCAGTGGGTTTCCATAGCTGAGTGGGGATTTGAACCCTGGTGTCCCAGAGTCCTAGCCCAACACTCAGTCCACTACACCATGTTGGTTCTTATTAATAATAAGCACAACAAATGAATAGATAAATTACATTAAAAAAAACACTTACATCAGAAGTGTGTGAGGGGGGTAAGGGGAAAGCATAACAAGTAAACAATTTCATTTAGTTTGCTGATGATATAGTTGGGCAGACCTGACTATATATCAATAACCTTGTAATTTCTGTTGCAACACGGAAAGAAAGCAAGGTTCCCTTCACAGTAAATAAAACTCTCTGTGTATTTTTGTTTCACACTTATATAATTAATGGCAGGGTTATAAACAGCGATAAGCTTGAGGCAATAAAAAAGCCTGCAGGTGATCAAGCAGAAAGAGATTCTTGGACAGCAAGGATGTGACAGCCCTTTCCAGAGCATCAATATGCCACTGCAGTTCTTTATGGTAGCCGGGGGGGAAATGTAACATTATGCTGTTAATATCTGTTATAAGGTTGCTTCTCCCTTACCTGGAATTCCAAATCCATTTTTCATGCATGGCTGAAAGAATGACACCTCTGCTTTCTGATGGTTCAGTGTACACAAACTTTGTTTCATGCACAAATTATTAATGAAATTATTAATTAATGAAATTAATAATTAATGAAATCAATAAATTACCTTCAGGCTACGTGTATAAGGTGGATATGAAAGTTAAATGAATTTCTTGTTTAGACATGAATCCCACCTCCAAGATATTTCCTTATGTATGTATATGCAAATACAGGTATTCTAAAGATCCATAAATATCTGAAATCTCAAATACTTCTGGTCCCAAGCATTTTGGATAAAGGAGACTCAAACCCTGTATTTGTTTTTTTCTCTGCTGGGCTCAAACGTGGGATGCAAGTGGTCTCCAACTCCCCCCACATTACCCTCACTACAATCCTGTGAGGTAGGCCAGGCTGACAGGAGAATGATTGGTCCAAGGTGATATTTTTGGGGGTCCAGTGAGGGCTGGAACTTGGATATCCCAAATTCCACAGTCCAACACTTTTAACCACTACACCACACTGTCCTTCAGCTTATTTGCAAAGCTGAAAGATGAGTCTCCAGCATTGCCTTTTGGCCATCTCAGACTCTGAGACCGACAGACCAGCTGGTCTAGACGCTTCAGGAGTTCCCTTTTGGCCTATATATAGTCAGGTCTGCCCAACTATATCCATAATCAGTCTTGTCATATAAACTGGGCACCAGGCAAGCAAGTCCTGGCATAGGGAGCTGTAGTGACATAGCCTTACCTGTTGCACTCCCTTGAACTCAAATGTTCAAAGAAGAGAACATTCACCCAGCATGAGACTAGAATGTTACTTACTCCTCATTCAGGGCTTCTTATTCATAGCCACTCTGAAACTGTTAGAAGCAGTGTCCTGAAGCAGATGCAGCCCTAAGGCATAAACCGTTCTACTATCACTGTTGCTCATATGACTGTCCTCCTTCTCAAGGGATGGGCAAAGCAAGGTTTAAAAAATGGTTTCCCTACCTAGGATAAAGCCAGCATGGCTTAATGGTTTGAGCGTTGGATGGTGACGCTGGAAACCAGGGTTCAAATCCTGGCTCAGCCATGGAAAGACACTGGGTGATGTTGGGCAAATCACACTCTCGCAGCCTCAGAGATGGTAATGGGAAACCCCTCTGAACAAACTGGTAGGTTTGCCTTAGGGTTGGTGTAAGTCAGAAATGACATGAAGGCACACAACAACAGCATACCTAGATTGTTTTTAAAATATACCTAGATTATTATTTTTAAACCAAAGGGGAGTAAACAGATGAACAGGCACTAAAAGAATCGTCAGAGTTAAAATTTTAAAATAGAGAGCCACAATCAAAATAGACTATTAAAATAGTTATGCAACAATTACAGTGAGAGCCTGTCTGGTGTAGTGGTTTGAGCATGTTGTGACTCTGGAGACCAGGATTCCAATCTCTGCTCAGTTAGGGATGATCTTGGGCAAGTCACACTCTCTCAGCCTCAAAAGAAAGGAAAGGCAAACCCCTTATGAACAAAACTTGATAGGTTTGCCTTAAGAGTCACCATAATTTGGGAACAACTTGAAAACAAGCAGCAACAACAATGTTTGGATTAATGGGTTCAGCAAGAAATTCTGCAACCACTGGGTGAAATGGAGCACCACTAGCTTGCCTGGATGGACATGGCCACCACCATCATTTAAGCTAGCTCCAAGTAGGGTGGCAAAAGAAGAGTCCACTTTATGCTGGACCATTGTATGGAACCCAATACCATCTATCACTACATGAGTCATTGAGAATCAAGTGTTTGAATCCTCTTGTGCTGGAACAAAACATAAACTGAGGAAAGAACTCAATATTTTTTCTGTGCAGTCCTGTAACAGATGCCTCCAAAGGCAAATTTGTAGCATACAAAAGATTATGAGGGTGTTTTCAAGTTTTGTACAACCGATCCAGCCTGAAATTGGAAACCATACATGTCCTATATCAGGGAATGGTCATGCCAGCTACTTTTCAGTACTGTGTCTAAAGCAAACACTAATTGTGTCTAATGCAAATACTGTACTTATACAAACATCCTAAGAGACAGTGGTACTCCTAGATGCGATTTTTATGCAATCACCTTGCATCCAATACCAAATTTCATGGGGGGGAGGGGAGACATCTATATTTGCCATTCTTAATCCTCCCATTAAATATATGTGCAACACATTTTGAGAGGTAACTATGGCAGGCTTCCGTCTGGAAGTATCTATAAGGAGACACGTGCATTATAAAGAAAGCCCCGCATACTTTGATACAGCCTCTTTGTATTTGTACACCAACTTGGACCTACATATGCACACACAAACACAAGAGCCAGCATGGTGTAGTGTTTTGAGCACTGGACTATGATTCTAGATATCAGAGTTCTAATCCCCGCTTGGCCATGAAAATCTACTGGGTGCCCTTGGGCAAATCACACTCTCTCAGCCTCAGAGGAAGGCAAGGACAAACCCATTCTGAAGAAACTTGCCAAGAAAACCTTGTGACAGGGTTGCCATAAATCGAAAAGGATTTAAAGGCACAGAACACACACGCTCATATATACATAGCATCCCTGAATTTAAGACAGAGACTGGCCTATCCCAGAAATTGACAAAGTATTGCAAGTGCATCTCCACACTGCAGATTAATACTAGCAAGCACCCCAAATCTCAGAGGAACTGACCGAAAACAGCACAGTATACCAGATGCTGTAAAAGATTAGAGGCCCAAAAGCTTTTCTAGGCCTTTCTCTTCCATATGTAGATGCAGCCTAATGAGCACCTTCCTCTTTTATACACCTTCCACTTTTATAATAGTAGGACGTGGAGTGTCTTATCAAGACTTACCAGAGGAAGGATTTCTTCAGATAGCAAGTGGTCAGTACATAAATGTCTCTGAAAAGTCTTTAAACAGAGAGGTGCCAAAACCAGCTCTCCATGTTTCCAACAATAATCTCCCATAAAATGGGAGAACACAAAGACAGCTGTCCCTGTTCATGGCAAGGTGGTAGTGGGGAGAAGGAAGAATCGAACAAGCATTAGGGCAAACCAAAATCCCATAAAAATTGAGTCCTTTAGAAAAGTAGAACCTAAACAAAAACAGGGGAAGAAGAAGAAAGTACAAGAAATGAAGAAGAAACTGACCCCCCCCACACACACACTCCCCAAATCAGGTGCTGCAGCTATGAGATCTGCATCTAGACTCAGGTCTAATCTGCACTGCAGTTAATGCAGTTTGACACATCTTTAACTGCCATGGCTCAGTGCTATGAAATTCTGTAGATTTGTGATATTTAGCCTGGCAGAGAGCTCTGGTGCTAAAACAAACTAGAAATCCCAGGACTCCAAAGCACTGAACCATAAGAGTTAAAGCAGTGTCAAACTGCATTATTTTTGTAGTGCAGATTAGACCCAGGTCTCAAGATAGGGGTGTAGAACACATGAACCAGCAGTACGCACCAGCATATGAAGTGCTGAAACTCTTTGGCATGGGGTAGATCTGGTCAGACACCTCCTTGAATGTGGCAAAGAGGGAACCAAGCTTTCTAAAACAATAATAGTATAAAAGAACATCACCAATCTAAAATACACGGATGACACAATACTACTAGTGGAAAAGATCATAGACTTGGAACAATGACTAAGGAAAGTGAAAGAAAACAGTGCAAAAGCAGGCTTACTCCTGAACATAACGAAAACAAAAATAATGACTGCGGGGAATCTACTACACAAATTCACCTAGACAATGAGGAAATTGTAACGGTTAAAGCAGTGATCCCCAAACTATGCCCTTTAAGAGATTTTGAACCTCAGCTCCCAGAAGCCTCAGCCATGTTGGCCAATAGTCTGGGATTCTGGAAATTGAAGTCCAAAATCCCTTAAAGAGTAGTTTGGGGACCACTGAGTTAAAGAATTGCCATACCTTGGATCAAACACTGAAGAGAATGGAGACAACAGCCAAGAAATAAGAATAAGACTAGGACTGGGAAGGGCAGCCATGAAAGAACTAGAAGTGATCCTAAAGTGCAACGATATAACTCTGAACACTAAAGCAAGGATTGACCAAGCCATCATATTCCCCATCACCATGTATGAATGTGAGAGCCAAACACTGAAGAAAGCTGACGGAAAGAAAATAAACTCATTTTGAGATGTGGTGCTGAAGAAGAGCAATGAGGATATGACTGATGCCCAAGATGACAAACCAAGGTCCTAGATCTGATCAAGCCTTGAAATCTCCCTGAAAGCCAAGATGACGAAACTGAGGCTGTCATATTTTGGCCACATCATGAGAAGGAAAGACTCACTAGAAAAGATGACAATGCTAGGAAAGGTAGAAAGTAGTAGACTGCACACCAGATGGATAGACTCAATGAGAGATCACAGGCCTGAATTTGCAGGACCCGAGCAGAGCAGTGGAGGACAGGGGGGTCTTAGAGATGCTCATCCAGAGGGTCGCCATGAGTCGAGGTTGACTTGAGGCAGCTAACAACGACAGCAGAAAAAGAGCAAGAGCACATGCCAGACGGACAGATTCAATCAGGGAGGCCACTGGAATAGACCTGTGGGACCTGAGCAGAGAAGCAGAGGAAAGAGGGTCTTGGAGATGTCTCCTCCAAAGGGCAGCTGTGAAGTGGGTCAACTCAAAGGCAGTTAGCAACAGTAATAAGATTACAGCAGCCTGTCAACCCTGAGTAGATTTATTAACAACATGGCATAAAGACTATGACTCTCTCTGCAGGCCAAAGTTCAAATCCTTACTTGGCCATGTAAACCCATTGGGTAGCCTTGAACAAGTCACACTGGATGGCAATGGCACGCCCTCTCTGAAGAAACATGCAAAGAGAACCCTAAGACAGAAACGACTTGAAGGCATACGACAACAGCTATAGGCCACAATGCTCAAGCAAATCCTCCCTGTACAGCGGCAGTCTATCTCTGCATGCTGGGCGTAGAAGATAACAATTATTATTATATTTATTTGCACCCTACTTTTTTCAACCAAAAAAATAGGAGTGGCTTACAATTTAAATGAATAGTACAATTTAAAACACCAGGGAAAGTTACAACCACTGTAAACAACAGGACTACCACTCAGGAGTAGTAGTAGTAGTGGTTGTGTGCCTTCAAGCCTTTCTGACTTATGGAGATCCTCATCATGGGGTTTCCTTGGCAAGAGTTGTCCAGAGCAGGCCCCATGACTAGGAGGTGCTTTGTTGCTGCTGTTATTGTTGTGTGCCTTCAAGTAGCTTCCCATGGGGTTTCCTTGGCCAGATTGGTCCAGAGGGGGTTTGCCATTGCGATCCTCTGAGGCTGAGAGAGTGTGACTTCTGGCCCAAGGTCACCCAGTGGGTTTACACATGGCAGAGGTGGGATTCGAACCCGGGTCTCCAGGGTCCCAGTCCAGCGCCCAAACCCCTGTGCCACACTGATCCTCCCGCAAAACCCCTAAAACCCAGGAAGCCAAGGGAGGGGGGTAGTCCTCCTCACCGTCCGCACCGCTCCGTCATCGCTGAGAATCCCAGGGACTCCTCCAGCCTCACTTCCTGACCTGAACTGCCAGGGGGCGGAGCGGAAAAGAGATAGGCGCCTCGACCAATCACGACCAAGGGGGCGTGGCTTGACGCACTAACCAGGCTCCGTGTGGCCCAAGCCGGGCTCTAGGTGACCAATCGCGTCCAGGGCTCAAAGGAGCGTCGATTAGAAATGGGCCCTGAAAAGCCGGGGAGAGTGACAGGCGGCTTGGCTAATCAAAATTGAAGAAAAGGAGTAAGAGGCGGGACGCTTACGTCAGCCTCTGAATTAACCGTTCGGTCAAGGAACGGTTTAAAGGGAGGGGAGGGCGGGGCTACGCGGGGCGTTAGCCAATCTTCACAAGGCTTGCCTTGGGTTCCGCCAATCAGAGGAGGAGAAACGACTGAGGAATCTGAAGGGCACAAACTCAGTGGGCGTGGCCACGCTCGGTCGCAGATAGGGGTGACGTCATCCCTGGGGCTGAAGCGGCTGCCACACTACAGAGTTAACGCGCTTTGATACCGGTTTAACTGCCATGGCGCCATTTTTTCTGTCTCCGAGGATAGACTCTTGTTAGACTGTTAGAAATTCCTCCATAGGCTGACTCCATCTCCACAGAGGTCCAAAACACACTGCAGATATTTAGTTATTTTATCCCGCCTTTCTTCCAAGTTGGGACCCAAGGCGGCTTACAACATACACATATAAACATATTAAAACAGCACTTGAAAAACGATTAGTTTGAGACTGCTTTATATGCTCTGGTTCAGTGCTAGGGAATTCTGGGATCTGTAGTTTTGTGAGACATTTAGGCTTCTCTGTCAGAGAGAGCTCGGGTGCCACAGTGAACTACAACTCCCATGATTCCCTAGCACTCAGCCAGGGCAGTTAAAGCGGTCCCAAACTGGGTTATTTGTGCAGTTTGTTTTTAACCCTGTTTTCATTATATGGCTGTGACTCTGAGGCAGCTGCCACACCGCAGATATAAAGCAGTTTGCCGCCGCTTTAACTGCCCTGGCTCCATCATATGGAATCCTGGGATTTGTAGTTTGTTGTGGCCGCACAGCTGAAAGAAATACACCTGCGAGTGAATGGCTCTGGCAAAGTAAATAAAGTGCGAAGTTTCTTCAACGGCCATCGTTGAAACAGGCCTTGCTTCTTCATTTCCATACACAAAGGATTTTAAATTTGAATTGACATCCTCACATACCGATGGCATATATATGTCTGCCCCTGGCTTCCACTCCACCAAATGCATCTGAGGAAGTAGACTGAAGCCTAGGAAAGCTCATGCTGCCAACTTCATTCTTTCAGTGAGTCTCAAAGGGGCTACAAGGCTAGATACTGATTCCACAGACTAATATGGCTATATCTTTGAGCTCCAGTGGGTGTAATATACCCAGACAGGGGGCATGGGATGAAGGGGGCATGTATGGGGGGGGCTCCATGTTTGTGCTTTGCCAAAGTATTGGAGCACCAATGCTTCAATGCCCTGAACAAGCTGGGTACTCATTTTAGTGACCTAGGAAGGATGCAAGCCTAAGTCAACCCTGAGCCCTTCGAACTAGCATCCTTGTGGTTTGTGAGCGAGTGGCTGCAATAAGGCATTTAACCACTGTGCCACCACTATCCTGGATTGATTGAATTTATTTTATATTATTTTTTATGTTTAGTTTTATTTTAATTTATTTTTAATTTTTATATTTAATTTTAATTAAATTAAAATTTTAAATTGATTTTACTTTTGTTTGAAATTTTTAATTTTAGCTCATTTTATTTTCAATTTTCAGTTTTGTGTTTAACTTTTAAGAAGAAGAAAAATACAACGAAGCCAGTGGAGCTTCAAATGCTTGCAACAAGTATGTTGTGCATTTCGGTTGGCCAATAAAGGTATCACTGTTTGGTGGGTTTTTGTGTGAATTTACTAAGTGGTCAACACAACTACCCCTGCATGTTTTCTGGATTGTGAGATACCACATTGTAGCTGCAATAAGGGAACCCTGAAGAGAGAGCCATCAGACTGGGACCTCCAATCATTTTTCTCTTCTCAGATTTGGACCGGATTGGCATGTTTTGCCTCTACAGCTACCAAAATGTTCCTGATGCAAAAACATGGGAGACTTCTTGAGGAATCCATTGTCTTCTGCCTACAAAGAGGCGGCACCTTGTAGAGAGATCTTGTAGCACCTTTGAGACTAACTGAAAGAAAGAAATTGGCAGCATGAGCTTTCGTAGACTAAAGTCTACTTCCTCAGATGCATTTGGTGGAGTGGAAGCCAGACAAAGACATGTGTGTGTGTGTGTGTGTGTCGTTGGTATGTGAGGATGTCAGTTCAGATTACAAATTCTTTGTGTATGGAAATGAATTTACAGGTCCAGTTTTAATGATGGTTGTTTGTGCACAAAGGCATAGGAAACTGGTCTTTGTGCATGGAGATGGACTGGCAGATCCAGTTTTGCAATGGGACTAGCCTGTGGTGAGGGGGATATATGAATGTAGGGCACCCCCATGAGAATGGGGTCAGATAGTGTTGAAGTGTGCGTACTGGGGTAGGAAAGCATTGTCTTTGTTCAATCCATTGCCACAGTATGGAATAGATCACATTGGAGGATGAGCATGTGAAGGCCCCTCTAATATTGTGGGTGATGCCATTAGGTCTGGTGGTGACATTTCTTGGATGAATGTTTGGGCAGAGTTTGCATCTTGTTTGCGGTAAGGCTTACTACCTGTGTCGCCATCTGTGTCATGTGTCTTCCTGTGGGTGAATACCTGTTTGAGGTTTGGAGGCGGTATAGAAATAATAATTATTATTATTATTATTATTATTATTATTAAAGGTCTGCCACCAAGAGCCCTTGAAAGAGTGTCATTATTGTCCAGAATGGGTTATACAGGGGTACCCCGGGTTACGAAATTAATTCGTTCCGCCGCCGCTTTCATAACCCGAAAATCTTCGTAAGGCGAAAAAGCCATAGGCGCTAATGGGGAAAAGCCGCGATTTCGTGCGAAATAGCGCCGAAAAGCACCAAAAAATTTTTCGTAACCCGAAATAACCTTCGTAACCCGGAACAGTTTTTTAAAATGGATTTTTTTCGTAACCCGGAAATTTCGTAAGGCGGCGCATTCGTATCCCGGGGTAACACTGTAGTTCATTGATGATTCGCCTGAATGGTCCCAGTTGGGAGCTGTTTGTGACCACCAGTGGGGTTCTGTCATTTTCCCTCTTCAATTTGTTCTGTAATAGATCAGTCCTGGGTACATATTTTGCCTTGTTGATTTGTTTTTTCACTTCATGGGGTGGGTATTGTAGTTTGAGGAAGGCTTGTTGCAATTCCTTGAGTTTGGCATCCCTGTCTTGTGGGTCTGAACAGATGTGATTGTATCGGAGGGCTAGCTTTGGACTATGGATCTAGTGGTGTGTTCAGGGTGGAAACTGGAGGCATGTAAGTATGTGTAGCGGCCCATGGGTTTGCGATATGGTGTGGTGTTTATGTGTCCATTTTGTAGCTGTACTGTGGTGTCCAGAAAGTGAACTTGTTCAGTAGATAGTTCCAGGCTGAGGTTGATGGTGGGGTGGAAGTTATTGAAACTCTGGTGGAATGTTTTGAGTGAGTCCTCTCCATGAGTCCAAATTATGAAGATATTGTCAATGTACCTCAGGTAGAGGAGTGGTTTCTGGGTTAAGGAAGTGTTGTTCTAGGTCAGCCATGAAGATATTGACATATTGTGGTGCCATGCATATGTCCTGGTTCATATTGTGGTGCCATGCATTCAGCACCTTGGATAGTATGGAGTCTGAGGGGAGATAGACTAATCCCAGATTTGACAGAATGTAGATTGGTTCCCCCAGAGCCATGAACTTGCTTTTGCCTGCTTATGAACCTGAAACCACTAAGAAACCAAAGTGAAGCATATTGTGGAGTCCTGAGAGCTGGGAAACAATCTAGAATAATGTAGCTGGCAGAGATACAGGTACAGTTCCTAGCCAGATTGCTGAAGACTTCCGTTCACAGTATAAAATGTATATCTTTTTGCAGCTTTTGAGTAACATGGACCCACTAAAGGAAAGGGACTGCCATGCTTAGTTGTTGATTTTTAGAAATCAACACTTACTAGATGCATAGACCAAATGAATTTATGAGAACCCCATTGATGTACGTACAGTATGAATCTTTAGTTATCTGTAATGTCACCATGCAAAGTTATAAATTCTTGAATCATGTCAGTAAGGACATTCCTTTTTGCTCCTAGTACAGACTACTGAGCTATTCTGTTCTGGAGGGGAGGGATCCACTTAGGCCAAAGTTAATGATCTTTCCACACAGATTTAGGATCTGACTCGCAGTCTGTGTATGCTCAAGATGGTTGCAGTGGGAACTGATATCTCAGTTCTCTCCCCTGCTTCTGAGTATCAACATCTATTCCCATGAAGACTTTTGGCAGATACTGGCACTTAGAGCTGCATCTTTGACATGTAGATGGCAAGAGATTCCAATCTAATTCTTGTGCATTTTTAGCACAGTGCACTCCTTGACAAGGTGATTGTGTTTTAAGTCCAAAGAGGATTAATGCCCTGGGGAATTGTGAAGTCCGTGGGGATCCTGAAAGGAAAGGAAATGTAGGAGTAAACCATATTGGTTATATCTGATTAAAAATGGTGTAATTACTCCTCCCATATTACTGGTTTGGGACTACAGACCTGATAAGGTGAAGGGAAGAAAGAAAAAAACAATATGGAAATTCTTGTTTGAATTTGCAAGCAGTTGCAACACAGTCTGTGGGACAAGAAAGACAAACCAGGATCTTAACAAATATTAACAAACACCACCACCATTCCCTTCTCCTTTTGTGTCATGTCTTTTTAGATTGTAGGCCTGAGGGCAGGGAACTGTCTAATTAAAAACAACGTAAGCATCTCTGAAAACCTTTGTTGCTGAACAGTGGGATATAAATACTAAATAAATAGTAACCTCCTGTTTCAGCTACTGCTATGTGTTACTTTCCACACTGCCACAAACTTCACCCCCAGAAGTCAGGAACTGGTTGCTTTGAAAGTGAGTTTCCATCACTGGTGGATTTCATGACTGGTGAAATTGATGATTTGCCTCCCTTCTCTCTCTCTGCTCTCCTGAAACCAGCCTCCACCTCCTACGTGTGCATGCATGTGTTTGGGGAGGTACTAGAGCTCTCACACAGAGAATTTTAACTAATTCTGTCCCCCCCTCCCCAAAATCCTCCAAATCTCAGGATTCCCTAGGAAGGAACCACAGCAGCTAAAGTGGAATCACAGCACTAGAACAGTGTAGTGTGAAAGTGACCATTGATTTGGCCTTGCTTCACCCTAAAACTCAGGAAGAGGAGGAGGAAGAGGAGGAATAATGGTGATGGTGGCGGCAGCAGGAAGAGGGCATTTTAGTAATAGTGCCCCAAAGAAGGTTCCCGTACAACTCTGCAGATCTTACATTTCTAGATGGTACGTACCATGCTAGCCGAGCTGCCAAATACAAGGGGAGCACAGGGCCTTAAATACTAGGACCAGAAGCTTACAATAAGCCCTTGCCCGAACTGGAAGCCAGTGGAAGGATCTATGAGGGGCAGAGACATGTGAGTATTTGGGGAGATTTAAGACAACCCAGACAGCACTGTTCTGGATTAAAACCAGAGGAGTAAGAGAGCAGGAAGGCAACCCTGCTAGTAGGCTATTACAATAGTTCAGATGTAAAACAACTAGGGCCTAGACAAGCAAATGGGCAGTCTTGACAGTGAAAAACCTACTTATCCTATGGATGTTCAAAAGATGGAAGTTAAAGGCCATAGCAGTTGTCCCAGTGGATAAACGACCATCCATAAGGACTCCAAAGTTCCTGGCAACCAAGGCAAGAGCCAGTGTGTGACTCTGTAAACACAATGAAGGGCATGAAAGTGGGGCTACTGGATGATCAGGTTGAAACACCAGGCTCTCTGTTTTATCCATATTCAGCTTATGATGTTGAGTGGTCATCAACAACAACAACAACAACAACAACAATAATATTTATTTATACCCCACTCTTCAGCCAAAGGGCTATCAGAACAGCTTACAGTTTGTTAATTAGAGAAATGCTCAAAAGGCAGTCCGTGACAGATTTCCAAACAGTAGCATCAGTTGAATCAAAACTATGGAAAATCTGAGTGTCATCTGCATAGATATGATACTGGAAAGCCACCTCTGAAATATGAAGCCCAAGGGGTTTGATTCCATGACTACCCAAGGATACCAACATCAATAGATGTTCAAGCCCCATTACATACAATGGAGAGTAAAATGGTGACATTTATGTAACATAGCAAAATCAAGGTTTCTTTTTTGGAATATATATCTATATCTATATATATATGGAATGTTTTCAAGCCATGGATGCTTGAATTTGTGGATAATGAATCCATGGATACAGAGGGCTGACTGTATAATTTTGGGCATCCCCAGTGGTAGGATATTCTCTGTATGCTCTTTGTTTTGTCCCAGAGATTCATAATAAAACTTACCAAGGATGTGCACTTCCAAGTTACAGAGGCAGGAGGGGACCTTATAAGAAAATCCAGACCTTTTAAAAAGCTCCCTCAGACAGAAATTTTAGCTCTAAGAAAGAGGACATACTGAGTATGGTAACGCTAATCAAATTTCAGACTGATATATGAAACTGAATAATTATGTCCTATTGAACAAAAACAATAAACCCACACAATTATATCATGGAATAAGATAGGTGTAAGCCAGAATCAACAATATGTCAAGAGATAACATTAAAAGTGTACAAAATTGTCACAAAGGGCCAAAACACATTGCAGAAATAATCCAGTTTGAGATCACTTTAACTGTTTTGGCTCAATGCTAGGGAGTTCTGGGGATGGTTTTCTGAGACATTTAGCCTTCTCTTTCAGATAGCTCTAGTGCCACAATAAAGTACAATTCCCGGGATTCCCTAGCACTGGGCAGTTAAAGTGGTCTCAAATTGGATTATTTCTGCTCTATGTTTTGGACCAAAGAGAACAAAAAGTCACTGAAATGACTGCCTCTGTAACCTGGAAGACAGACCCCTATGGAAAACAGTGTTGTTGTTTTTCAGCATTCTTGACAACAAATGACATTCAATTTTTTTGTGATGGGATCACACGTTTACCTACATTTCATAAAATCAACCTGATCAGAGTGAACCATTTCCCGTAATTGATTTGGTAAAACTTCAGTATATGTTAGCATTTTTGTGACCTAAGGTATTGGGAAAACAGGATTCCAAATTTCCCCAAAATTTAAAGATGACTGTAACCTTGATTTTGTGCATTAACATTTCTGCTTGTTCTTCTTATATGATTAGAAATTTTGCTTTATCCATATATTTAATGTTTTTATGGCTTAATCTTTGGGTTTTCCATATATATATATTAAACTTGATGTCAAATTGAACAAATTCATTGTCAAGTCAGACACTGGACAAACATATTTCTCTCATCAGTATCCATTATACTTAATATTGTATAGCTGATAATTTTAATTAAAAACCCAACTATGGCCTAAATCCAATTGTTAATGTTAACTAAAGCAGACCCATAGAATCAATGGAACATCCATAAATTATAATCATCACTATATTTATATCCTGCCAAATCCCACTGGTTCAATGGCAATATTGGCTATTGCAGAGGCATAGGCTGCATCTACACTGCAGAATTAATGCAATTTCAAACCACTTTAACAGCCATGGCTCAATACTATGGAAATATGGGATCTGTAGTTCTGCAAGATATTATTTTTCATAGGTAGGTGGGCTTCCATGACTTTTTTGAATGATCTTTCATTTAGAAATAAAGTGCTGGAAGATAGCAGTACCTGTCTTTTCCTGGCTTAATTTTTTTTTAATCGCATTCTTCCATTTATAAATAATGCCTCTATAGGGACTTTCCATACACAGTCATCAGCCCATGGTTTAAGAAGAATGGATCATATTTACCAGCTCCAAGACAGCTGACCTAGTAGCTAAATATATTCCTATACAGGTGGCTGAATCAGAGGCCAAGGAAAGACATCTCCATTCAATAGTATACAGTCACAGTTTGACAGATCAGAATTAAAAGATATCCAGCATTCACCAATAAAGAGGAAGAAAGCTTCTTTGAGTCATGAAAAGCTCTGCAGTGACCACTCTCTAAGGGGAGGAAAGAGCCATATTCTAAACAGTAGCACCATGGGACGTTCACAATAGATATTTTAGCATTCTATGCATGTCTAGGCAGTGCAGCAGGATTGTTGTAATGAGACTATAGAAGGATGGAAAGGAATGCTTTATATGACTCTGACCTGCTAAGAGGAAGGATGGGATTAAACAAAATGCCATGAAATTTTTATTTGGGGGGGGGGAGTCCCAAAATCCATTACAAAGGCATTTGTTGCTCCCAAGAAAGTGTTCATGGGACTGCAGTCTTAACAATTTAGCTCATCTCATTCCCATCTTTCTTCAGGGCAATAATTCCCAAATGCATTAAGAGAGAAATCAGAGACAGGTATTCTGCTTGTATAAGTCCATAGAAGGCAGGAGAGGTGGATAATTCCCATGTCAGTGGGGCAGCAAATACACTCTTGTGTCTAAGGTCCAAAACACACTTCAGAAATAATCCAGTTTGAGACCGCTTTAACTGTCCTGGCCCAGTGCTAGGGAATACTGGGAATTGTAGTATCTTGTGGCACCAGAGCTCTCTGACAGAGAAGGCTAAATTGTCTCGCAAAACTACAGTTTGCAGAATTCCCTCTCCTGGGCTTAAATTGGCTGAGAGGAGCTCAAATATGACTGGAAAGCCGCCAACAGCACCTAGATGGATTTGGAGCCCAAAATACATTTTAAATATATATTTTTAAATTGTCAAAAATGTTTTTATCCTTGTGAGGGGCAGAGAGCCTCCAAACACAGTGGAAATTCTCTCTATACACAACTCAGAAGTTATTTTTGAGCAAAAATTTTGCATTTTTCCCCAAAAATTATTTTGTGACTCCTGAGACGCCTGAGAAGCCACATGAAGTTCCTCTACCTTTCACTTTGGTCAGGCTTCCCCTGGAATACAGCATCCAGTTCTGGGCACCAGAATTCAAAAAGGATGTTGAGAAGCTGGAGTGTGTCCAGAGAAAGGCAACCAAAACGGTGAAGGGTTTGAAAACCATGAAGCCCTATGAGGATAGGGTTGCCATAAGCCAGGACCTCCAAACCGGGACAAATGTAGGACAAATATAGGACAACAACTTCAAATGTAGGACACGATTTTATAAAAATGGAGGACACGCGAAAAAATTGATGATTTTTTAAAAATGTTAATCTAAATGCATGTTTCTAAGGCATGATCAAAATGGAGGACATTTTGGCATTATTCCTAGACAAAAAAATAAAAATCAAGACAGGGGTGTATATATTTAAAAATAAAAATAATGAGAAAAATAGCAATAATAAAAATTAATAAAATAAAAACAAGAAATAAAAAAATTAATAAAATAAAAACAAGAAATAATAAAAAATTAATAAAATAAAAAACACGAAATAATAACAATTAATAAAAGAAAACCAAGAAATAATAAAAAATTAATAAAATAAAACCAAGAAATAATAAAAATTAATAAAATAAAAAACACGAAATAATAAAAATTAATAAAAGAAAACCAAGAAATAATAAAAAATTAATAAAATAAAACCAAGAAATAATAAAAATTAATAAAATAAAAAACAAGAAATAATAAAAAATTAATAAAATAAAAAACATGAAATAATAAAAATTAATAAAATAAAACCCAAGAAATAATAAAAATTAATAAAATATAACCAAGAAATAATAAAAAATTAATAAAATAAAACCAAGAAATAATACAAAATTAATAAAATAAAACCAAGAAATAATAAAAATTAATAAAATAAAAACAAGAAATTAAAAATTAATAAAATAAAAACACAAAATAATAAAAAATTAATGTTTTACCTAAAATTCATAAGGAAGGTTTCCCTCCACTAGGTAGACCCATCATTTCTGGGTCAGGATCCCTTTTGGAACCCCTAGCACAATATTTGGACTCTTTTTTGGCCCCTATGGTAGTTAAAGTACCCTCATATATCAAAGATACCCGTCATTTCATACAGAATTTAGAGAACACAGAGGTCAATCCTCTTGGTTGTCTGGTCACTTTGGATGTGAATTCTTTATATACCTCGATTCCCCATGGGGAAGTTAGAAACATAATAGAACAATTTTTACACTCCAATATGTCAAACAAACCTCCTATACATTTTTTGTTAGATATTGTGGATGTCATCCTAGAAAAAAACTACTTTAGATTTAACAGACAATTTTTTCTGCAAGTTAAAGGGGTAGCTATGGGTAGCCTAGCAGCTCCGAGCATTGCCAACCTGTATATGGCCAATTTGGAATCAATATGCATTACCAATCCTGACAATAATCCTTTTTATGAGTGTTTTCAATATTATGGAAGGTATATTGATGACATTTTCATTGTATTTTCAGACAAATCAAAGGTAGAATCTTTCTTTACTTGGATTAATTCAGTGAGTCAGCACATTAAATTCTCTTGCAAGTTTGACATTCAATGCATTTCTTTTTTGGACGTAGAGGTCTATATTCAAAATCACAAGATTGGATTTCGTAATTTCCATAAGAAAACGGACCGTAATTCGATGCTACATTTTACTAGTTGTCACCCTCATCAATTGAAAAAAAACTTACCATACTCCCAATTCCTGAGATTGAAAAGGAATTCATCATCAAATGTCCACTATGAAATGGCAGCTGACCAATACCAGTTAGAACTAAAAGATAGAGCTTTTCCTTCACACATAGTAAAAGATGCTAGGATTAGAGCTACCTTGAAGGATCGCTCCACGTTATTCCTTCCCTCAAACAGAAGTACGGACAACAGGATTATAGGCTCCTTTACCTTTAATCATGCTGCACAGCGGATTAAATATATCATACGAAAACACTGGCATATTGTACAGAACATTCCAGGCTGTTCTCAGGCGCCCATTATAGCTTTCAGGAGAACTAGAAATCTCAAAGACTCCTTAGTACATACAGATTTCCAAGTACACACTCAAGAGATAGTTCATGTTAGAGGACATTATAAATGTGGTCATTGTAGTTGTTGCAGTTTATCTTTGAACATAAAATCCTTTACCCATCCTATAAGTAAAGAATGCTTTGAATTGAAATCCTTTACTAACTGTAATTCTGTGAATGTCATCTATGTGATTGTTTGCCCATGTCAGAAAATATATGTAGGTCAAACTACCAGACCATTAAAAACTAGAATTTCCGAGCATAAAAGTACCATTCGGAACAAAAGTCTGGACACTACATTAGTTACACATTTTTCACAATTACATCATTCCCCAGAGTCCTTAAATTTTTTTGTAATAGAGCAAGTGAAATTTGGTATATTTTATAGTGGCAATAGACAAACCAAACTCCTACAAAGAGAGTCTTTTTGGATTTATAAGTTAGCATCTCACACACCCAAGGGGTTAAATGACCGCTTAGATTTAAGTTCATTCTTGTAAGGTAGTTATAATTGAAATATATACAAGGGTAAAGGTGTAATCAATCAATGCCAGTTGAGACATAGAGTTTTGGAGGACCAGAATATAATCTAAAATGCATGTGGGACATTGTTATTGATGTGAAAATGTATGGACAATTGACCAAATACTTATTGTTATTTTCTACATATGCCATTGGCTAGATATTAACAACACCATGTTTGTGTACATTCAGCCACTTTTTCAGGCTTATTTTGTGGGACTTGTAGGACTACAGTATCCTTGTATATACCTTTAAGGAACCATATGTCTTGATTCAGCACCTGAAGCCTATTGTAGAGGCTTAGTATATTTCCACACACACTTTCTGTGTAAACTCACTGAGCATTTTGCCTTTTTTGCTGCTTATCAGTCAAGCTTAACAGTTTGGAGACGTGGGTAAGCTAATTTTGGTCATTCTGCTATTATGTACTATCATGCTAATTATTACTTTTGTTAATGGTTGTACTAATTTTTGTTACTTTGTATGCCCAGAATCATGTTATATTTGTAATAGTAGTCTGACAATGAACCATGAAGATTTCTGATGAAGACCAACTAAGGTCGAAACGGCCCTAAAAGTACTCCGGAGGTAGCCGTCCTACCTGGGAAGACTACTCATCATATCTTCATGCTCTGTTGCTGCAAGCACCAAGGATAAATATTTCCCAAAGGGACTGAGGAGACTGGGTTGCTGCAGTTGAATATATGGATGTTGATTACCAAATACAACCACAGAGTTATATTATAGTACCATATATGTAAATGTGATTACTCTTATGATTGGGATGTAAAATCATGTGGATAATACATATGGGTACTTTTTGATAAATAGACATGTCTCGGTCAGATCATTTTATTGTTAATTTACAACTATTGTTGTCCCCCTTTTGTTGGTTTGTAGTATTATATAAGCCTGCTGCTTCTTGTTTGTGAACCTGTGGATGAGACATTACCAAGACTCTGCTTAGTTCCTGAAAAGTCATACCCATGACCTCCTTAATAGAGTCCATCCATCCTGCATGTGGCCTTCCTCTCTTTTTGCTTCCCTCCACCTTTCCTATCATTAATGTTTTTTCCAGTGAGTCATGTGTTCTCATGATGTGACCAAAGTACGACAGTTTTAGTTTTGGCATATTTGCTTCCAGGGAGATTTCAGGCTTTCTCTGTTCTAGGACCCATATGTTAGTCTTTTTGTCTGTCCACGGTATCCTTAGCACTCTTCTCCAGCACCACATGTTAAACGAATTAATTTTCTTCCTATTTTTTTCCTTAACAGTCCAGCTCTCACATCCATACATGGTAATAGGAAATACAGTGACTTGTACGATTTGCACTTTCGTGTTCTTTAGGATCTTCTTGGGCCCAGGCTACTTGGAGGACCGCCTCTCCCCATATAATCCGCCTCGCACACTCAGGTCAGCTGGGAAGAACTTGTTGAGGGTTCCAACCGCGAGATATGCATCAACCTCGCAAAGGGCCTTCTCCATCTCGGCCCCTAAAATTTGGAACACTCTTCCCGATGAGCTCTGTTCCATCACTTCCCTGGATTTGTTCAAAAAGAAGCTTAAAACCTTTTTTTTCCACCAGGCTTTCCCCCATGTCCCTTGATACTATGTGGCTTCCCCCTATATGTACTGGCATCATGGATTAACAATTCAGCTGGCTTTGATTTGGGGTAATTGGTTTTATTTGTTTAATGTAATGTTTTAATATAGTGTTATTGCTATGTTTTTATTGAAATTTTTATTCTGTATTGTTGTTTTTATTGCATTTTTTGTACACCGCTTTGATCATTGCGGAAAAGCGGTATAAAATAAATTATTATTATTATTATTATTATTATTATTATTCTCTAATTCTTTCATAGCTGCCCTCCCTATTCTTAGCCGTTTTCTGATTTCTTGACTACAGTCCCCATTCTGATCAATGTTTGATCCCAGGTATGAGAACTCTTTTACTATTTCTATTTCTTCATTGTCCAGGTTGAATTTGTGTAGGTTCTCCATGGTCATTACCTGTGTTTTCTTAAGGTCCAACAGTAAACCTGCCTTTGCACTTTCTTCCTTAGTAGTTGCTCTAGGTCTGTGATGTTTTCTGCTAGTAATATGGTGTCGTCTGCATTTCTTAGATTGTTGATATTCCTTCCTCCTATTTTCTGGGTTATGAGGGTAAAAAAATAGGCGTGAACCACCTGCTCATACCTCAGTTTTGAAGCAAGTTAAGTTACGCCAATGATTGTTAGCAATAGTACACTCACTCCTAGACCCTGGAAACATTACAGTACTTTCACAGATAATTATAGATACTTAATCTCCTAGCATCCTCAGCCATCCAGTATGAATGCTGTGGTTCTCACCAGGATTCCTCAGGTTCCAGCCTGATTAAAGCCCTCCCTCAGTGGCTATGCCCCTGGCAGTAGTGCTGAGACCAGAGTTGCTCTCAGACCTCAGAAAATCTATCTATTGAACTATACAGTACCTCCCAGAATCCCCTCCACCAGTTATCTTCACTCATTCAAAGATAAGAGTTCGGACAAGGCAGGGCATGATGTTTCAGAGTGAAAAAGTGAATTAATATAGTCCAAGACAGACTGAAAATCCTGCATTGGTGAATTTTTGTACTTGAGGTTCTTTTCAGCAGGTTAATGTGGTTCAATGAGAAAAGAGTTCTTAGTGCAATCTCAAGTGGAAAATTGTGCAAGAAGGAGGTATATCCTCTGTGTGTGAACATGAGAACTGTTTCAGTTCAGCACTTGTAGTTCTTTCATGCAATAATTTGCATTCCTCTTCCTGAACATTTCAAGTTATCTTTTAGGGTGTATCCACACTGCAGAAATAAAGCAGTCTGACACCACTTTAACTGTCATAGAGCCATCCTGTGGAATCCTGGGATTTGTAGTTTGAGGAGGTATTCAGCTTGATCTGTCAGAGAGCTCCCATGCCTCACCCAACTCCAAATTCCAGGATTATGTAGGATAGTGTCATGGCAGTTAAAGTGGTGTCAAACTGCTTTAATTCTGCAGTGTGGATACTGCCTTGAAAAACTTATTTTTGTGGAATACTGTACAAGTCCTAAAAACCCCTAATCAACATGTTTGGTGACTATGACAGCTGCAACATACTAGGCATAACAGTCCACTAAAATTATTCTGGCTTCTCCTAATTTTCAAGATGGATCATTCCAGTCAAGTAAACCATATTCAATTTGTGTCACTCACCCACCTCTCCTTTTGTTACTGATACCTGGCCATTTTCTTCAGCCATTTATTTTCATTTATTTTTTTTTGAGCGAAACCAAAATTAAAGATCCCAGAACCTGGCAACATCTTACATCTCCTTCAACTCAAGATTCTGGAACAATACATTTTAAAAAAATCATAATTGGGGATCATGGACATGCATGAAAGAGAATGCGAAAATTCACTGCTTAAAAAGAAAGGAAAGAATTCCTGTATGTATGTCCAAAATTAGATTTTGAACAGTAAGTTTTAAAAAGGCCAAAATCCTGTTGGGGAATTAAGAATGCGTAACTTCCAGTTATATGTTTATAGTTTGATACGCATGATCCCTATGTACACCCTATTTTCAGTGACACATTTGCTGCATACCTCCAAGTCACTTTTGACTTGGGGTGACCAATAGGGTTTTCTTGGCAACTGTGAAAGTCCACCAACTCCCCCTCCCCTTAGTGGGATCAGGGGTTCTGTTCTCCTGTCACTCAACAAGCAGTTGACCTCGTGCAGAATTGACAAGGACCCCCTTCTACCTGTCACACTGGAGATCACTTACAGTTACAAGAGGACATGGCATCATCAGTTAGCTGTTTTTTGAATCACGGAACAAACCCTCATAGATCATAGAAGCTGCGTCTCAAAATGGGGATTTGGAGGAGGGAGTTCACACCAGAATTCACTGCATTGTCACATAACTAAAGTGGCCATGCATTCATAACTCTCCAACAGGATTCTGGCCATGGTAAGCAGTCCTATATTTTAGGGATGGGAAATTTACAACTTTCCTGATGTTTTGGACTACAGCTCCCACAATCCCTGACTATGTGGGGTGGGGCTGATAAGTAGTGTAAGACAAAGCATGAAGCAGGCCAACAGCTTGCTATCCTTATCATTTATTCTTGTGGGTTTGGAGGTAAGATGCTGGTACACTAGTGGAGTGATGACCAGAACCACTCCTCAGCCCAGGAGCAGAGGGAGGGATAGCAAACAAATGAAGAGGATTAAAATGGGGAAAAGATCTAAATGTGGCAAAGCAGTCAGCGCCCACTCTGTGGTTGCAACACACGGTAGACACGAATAACTTGGGCAGCTGCTTCAGACCAAGGTTGTCATATCAGGAGTGCCCTAAGCTCTAAGGTATGACAACTGAAACCTGAGAGCTAGGGATGGTGCCTGGTGCCGTCTAGGGACAGGGAGTGATGACACCATTAAGCAGGACACATCAACTGCAGTTGTTCACAGCATGATATTCAAATAAAAAATCAAAGAGTTCTTTGATTGTGTCTTTCTACACAACACTGGGTTGGGCTGGATGGCCCTTGAGATCTCTTCTGACTCTATGATTCTGTGATTCTAAGTCACAATCTCAGTCTCAGAGGATGGCAAAGGCAAATCCCCTCTCTTCAGGGGGGTGAGGGGGGAACCTTGATAAGAAATGACTTGAATACACATAACAATAAGCCTTTATATGTCAAGTAAGGCTTATACTTACACTCCTCTTTTATGCCAAAGTTGCACAATGAGTCCTTCTCCTCCCTCCTGTACCTTCCCAACAATCCTGCAAGGTAGCTCAGAGGGTGTGTGACCACCCCAAAGTCCCCCGGTGTATTTCATGGCTCAGTCCCAGCCTATGAACACTTTCACACAACACAATTATAGTACTTTAATACCACTTTAACCGCCATGGGTGCACCCAATGGAATCTTGGGATCTGCAGTTGAGGAAGGGACAGTCAGGGTGCATATGCATTGTAGAAATAATGCAATTTGACACACTTTAGTCACCATGGGTCCATACTACAAAATCCTAGGATTTGCAGTTTTTGTGAGGTACTCTTTGGCAGAGAAGGCTAAAAACCTTGCAAAACTACCAAACCCCAGGGTTCCATAGGATCGTGCAATGATGCATTTAAAGTCATGTCAAACTGCATTATTTCTACAGTGCAGCTGTACCCTTAAGAGTCTCTGCTAGATAATTCCTCTAGTGCTTCACACCAAACTATAACTCACAGGATTGGATAGGATGAACTCGTGGCAGCTTACAGTGAGATCAAAAGGCCCACAAGACTCTCAATGCTCTCCCACACTACATCTCACCGCCTGACATTCCAAACATCACGCGTGAGGCTCAGCCACTGGACTGCAACTGCCCATCCCTTAGGCACTCTTGCAAAAATCTTGGATGATGCAGGATATTAATCCCCAGTTTGAGAAATTGAGAGAGAGAGCGAGAGAGAGAGAGAGAGAGAGAGAGAGAGAGAGAGATGGTTTCTGGTGGTGGGCCTTTACTTTCCTCCCTCTCCCTCTCCTGCCCTGAGTTCACACCCTGAGATCACTGTGTGCAGCAAAGCCACATTCCCTTTCCCAAGAAAGGGCAAAGTGCCAGACAGGTCTGGGCCCATCCCACCAACTGCATCAGGGAGAGAGGCGTGGTGCAAAGGGGACCTGAACTTCCTCTTAGCATTTCATTGCTTTCGGTCCCAACTCTGCACTGGGTCTTGCTCTCATTCTCTTGCCTTCTTGTGAGCAGAGAGATGAGTCGCTGTGCAGAGAACCTGAAGGGCTTCCTGGTCCAAGTGGAGGCAAAAGCAGGACAAGAGAAGGGGCATCTGGCTGAAGAATTCCAGGTGAGTCCCATGGGGCAGAGCCTGAGGGTGGCTCAGAGTCAACACCTGTTTTCCAACACTGCTGGCCACAACCAGGGATGCTCCTTCCTGACATGACTGATGTTCTGGACACATCCAGACTGACGGAAACATCCCAGATTTCATCCTTGTTCTTTCCTATTTTATACTGGGTTAAAATAAGTCGACCTGGGAAGCTGGTATAAAAAGTCTCTGATTGTACCAGGAACGGACAGAAAATATTCTGAGATACGCAAAATGTATATGGATCTTTAAAATAAAGCCACAAAGAATAGGAACCAAACCTTGGAGTTTCAGGTCAGTGCAGATGAGCCCAAAGAAGACCAGAAAGCCCCAGATTTTGTTCCTGTTTTTTCCCCCCAATTTTATTTTGGAGGTCCATAGGCATTTTATTTATGACAGAATATTATCTGTCAGCTCCTGGTACAATCAGATAACATTTGTAGCAGCACCCAGGATCTCCTTTTTCTGTCTCTTGCACATAGATCCAAGAGCGTTAGCTGAGCAGCAGCAGAAAATCTTGGACTTTTTGATCAGTCTGGATGCATGAGCTGGAAACAAAGTTACTTGCATTCTTCCTGCCTTTGTTCCAAACCTTGCACATTTGTATTAACTACACAATAGGCAAACATTCAACCTGTGTAGTGGTTCCTGCTTCTGTATCTCTGCTCCAAGAACAAGTTAATTTTTTTCTTGAATTTTCTGTTTGCTACACATTAGGATGGACCTGGGAGCCATTATAGGTGGGGAGGGAGGAAATGGCGGTGCCCTCTCACCTGGGCAGTACCTGTACAGATTCATCCCACTTTAAAAACGTGCCAAAAATTGGTTCCTAAGAATGCTTTGGCTCACATTTTGCTGCATGCCACGACTCTGGTTGAAGCACATGTGCGTGCTGAAGCCCGTGCTATGCTTGGTCCATCTTGCTTTTCCTTCCTTTATACCCCTTCTGCTGCTGCTCAGTTAGTGCTCTTGGATCTATGTGCAAGAGACAGAAAAAGGAGATCATGTGTGGCACAGTGGTTTGAGCATAGGACTACAACTCTAGTCCTATGACTAGAGCCCAATTCTCTGCTCAGCCGTGGAAAACCACTGGGTGACTTTGGGCAAGTCACACACTCTCAGCCCCAGAAAATCTTGTGATGGGTTTGCCTTAAGATCACAATAAGTTGGAAATGACTTGAGGGCACCCAGCAACAACAAAGCATACTGCAGCTGCTAGGAAGTCATAAAACAGGCCTTCTACCACCTCTTAGCAACTGTGTTATGGTCTGTCAGACATATTTCTTTTCTTGATGCTGGCTTGGCTCTGGATAAAACAGTCTCCAGGGATGGTAGCAGTAGCGAGGGGAATTTCTGAGATGTTCTTACTTTGCCCTTAGAGCTAGCAAGACAACCTGTGTTGGTTCCATTATGGTAAGGATACAGCAGGAATCACACGTCCTCCTGAATTCTATCTTATACAACTGTGAGGAAAAATAGAAGCCACAGAGCAGTGAATCAGGAAGTTTAAATGTCACTTTCACCATGAATATACTGTACTAGGTGACCTTAGGTTAGGCCTCACTCTTCCCCATCCACAATAGGGGATAAAAATGCTGACTTAATTGAGGGCAACGCCAGTTATTCTTGACCATTTGCCATGGCATCTACTTATCCACAAGCTATCCAGATTTGTCAGGGATGATTTTCAGTTTTCGCTCAGTAACGTCAACAAGGAGAAATGAAGAGAATGTAGAATCCTGTCCTTCCCAGTAGGCTCAAGCAAAAGCAAACCACTGCATCCTTGCCTAGCTTGTGTGCTCTTCCTCATTAATACCTTTTGTCATCTTGACCACATTCTGATGTGACTTGGCCACGTGTGTCCCAGTTTTCATTTGCGACATGATGGAGAATATGCATCTATGGTTGAGGCCAGGAGTTGTAAACCAAAACATCTGGAGGGTGTGTGCCTTCAAGTCATTTCTGACTTATGGTGACCCTAAGGTAAAGCTATCACAGGGTTTTTATGGCAGAATTTATTCAGAAGCAATTGGCCCAGTGGCATCACTAGGGTTGGTGTGACCCCAGTGCAGTAATGCTATCAGCCCCCCCCAGCTGATCCCTCTGGGTGCCAGGGGCATTTCCATGAAGGCATTGGCCCAGGGTCATTGCCATCAATGCCTCCTCCTCATCATCCTGTAGCCCAGTGATTCTCAGACTTTTTATTCTTGTGACCCTCTTTACATCTACATGTGGATGTCACCTTCCCCAGCCGACATAATACATGTATAAAAATATTTTGTTTAGTGTGCATACTTTCTTTTGCATATTTTGTCTATTTATATATTAAAATTTCATAAGGAAATAACATTCAAAATAGGACAGATTTATTTAAATAAATTCAATATTTAACTTAACACACACATAAATCTTACATATAAAAAGTCTGGGAAAAGAAGAAGGGGGGGGATTGTTCAGGGCCTCCAAATCTCATGCCCTCAAGGGGTCCTGCCCCACCATTTGAGAATCACTGCTGTAGCCACTCCACTGGGGTTGCACTGTTGCTCTTATACTGGCATGCATGTAGGGGGGACTGAGCATGCTCCCTGGTGCTGCAGTCACCACCTTGCACAACTGAGGAGGAGGAAGACCTGTACATTGCCATAGATGCCCTGGCAGGTCCCTGGCCTGGCCTGCAGTACCCAGCTGCAGCTCACCAGCCGGCCTGATGGCGCAGTGGTTAAACGCCACTAGGGCAGCCTCTTCTCCAAGCCAAGTACTAACCAGAGATGTCCCTGCTTAGTTCTGGCATCTTTAGGATATTTTTTCCTTCTTGACTACCATGTCATACCCTTCCACAAAAAGTCTTTGGAAGGAAGCATGGCATTAATTGTGAGTTCCTGCATGGCAGGGAGTTGGACTGGATGGCCCTTGTGGTCTCTTCCAACTCTATCATTCTATGATTAGGATAGAAACTAGCAGCTTATTTTCAAGAGAGAAACAGGGATTCTTGACTGAGAGCCCAGAGAACTAAACAGGTTTGAAACTGGTTCACAACTGTGGTATGGATGTGCCTACAGGTTAAAGGATGCTATAACCAGGGCTCTTATGTTTATTTCCATCTCAAAGACATGTGGATTGAAGGAAGGAATCATGAATTCAGTACATATAGTGGGTACTTGGTATCCACTGGGGTTTGGTTACAGGACCCACCCCTCTGGATACCAACATCCATGGATGCTCAAGTCCCATTAAATACTGTACAGTGGTGTTCCAAAACGGTGTCCCTTGTATAAAATAGCAAAATCCAGGTTTGCTTTTTTGAAATTATATTTTTTAAAAAATATTTTGACGCCATGGATGCTTGAATCCATGGATAAAAAATCAGGAGATATGGAATGCCAACTGTACTTGTGGGTTGCCTCCTCCACATTCAGTCAAACTTTACTCCAGCAGGGTTGCGCAGCAACTTGATACCCTCCAGATATTTTAGTCCATATTTCAAATTTCAAAACATTTGAATGATGATCTATACAAGCCTCACCTTACTAACCCAGCAAGGGTTTTGCAGCCTTTTCCTGGCCTGTCACCTTCAGAGGCATGTTGAGGGAGGAACATACAGTCAGCCCTCCATATCCACGGATTTTTTTAATCCATGGATTCAAGCATCCACAGTTTGACAATATTTTTAAAATACAGTGTATAAATTCCAAAGAGCAGATCTTGATTTTGCCATTTTATACAAAGGGACCCCCATTTTACTCTGTCACTGTATTTAATGGGACTAGAGTAGCCATGGATTTTGGTATCCACAGGGGCTCCTAGAACCAAACTCCAGCGGATACCAAGGGCCCACTATATTTGCAAGCAAGCCGTTTCTCAGAGGCTGATCTCTGGCTATCGAAGTCCACTTCCATATTGTCATTTTTTCAGCAGCCTTTGAGCTGCATTTTAATTATTTCTTTTTATACAGTAAGTGTTTTTATCTTCTAATCATACATTTAAAAAAAATATCATTATTAACTGCCTTCAGTATCATTTTTGACGGAAAGGCAGGAGGGTGTGTGTGTGTGTGTGTGTGTGTATATATATATACACACACACACACATATAATAGATAACACAGAGGGAGAGATACATAGATACAGATAAAGTAGGTTGCCTATGCTTGCTGTAGTCCTGTTAAGGAATAAAATCCAGGAATGGGTTAGGGAGATAAAGAAGTATGGTGCAGTACAGACTGCCAAAAAGCGGTGGCCTGCCGGCACCTGTTTTTCCTCTGAGGGAAAGCCACAGCCACCAAACCGTGTGGCTTCCCTCTGGCGGAAAAAGAACCTGAGAAAAGTGGGTTCTTTTTAACCCGCAGGGGCGGTGTAACAAGTGCACCACTGGCGCACTTGTTACATAAGCGCCACACGGCAATGTGAAGACGCTGTGCAGTGCTTACGTAACAATGGTGGTGCCCCTGTAGACAGGGCACCACCATTGTTATGCCGTATGTACATACTAGGATTAGGGACCGTGCGGTTGCCGCATGGTCTCTAACCCTAGTATCGGCCCTGGTACGTACCCTGCTTATTGGTGGTATGTACACCGGGCCTATTTAAGCTGTAATCATCAGCTGTTGTGAACCGGTTTTGCTTTCACCCCATTTATTATATATATAGACCTAAAAGTGTAATTTAATTCTCTTTTAACTTTTGTTGCTAGTAGTTTTTTAAAATTGTACTTTGTTTTAAATAGTTGCGAGTTGCCAACAGAAAGACTGGATATTATTTACACACACACACACACACTCCCAAATGTATATTTTTACTTTCTCCCATGAATGTGAACATCTTTTATTAATTGTGTGTGGGAAAAGTAAAACATTCTATTTGAAAAGGCAGGTGCAGTGTGGGGAGACCTGTGCTTCACAAATCATGAGTGTACATATTTGATACCCAGGAATTCCTGGCTAGCACAGACTATACCAGGCAGGTATCTGCATTACGTTCAGCATCATATTCACAGTGTGTCTCTGCACCATGCTCACTATCGTATGTCTTACTTGGGTGCAGTGGAATAGGTAACCTGCTCTTCGGCAGTAAATGTAGTGGAGCAGCATTAAGTTGTTGGAGAAGAAAGCTGTAGGTGCGACTATGTTTAAAAAAAAACCCCAAAACCCATATCTGCTTTGCTTTCCTCAGGTGGAATGGAGGCCTGTGTCCCATTTCCACTGCTGAGCTATGATTCATATTTTATTCCGATTGATTTCCATACAGCAAAGTATCTTGGCCTGGCTCTGACTCTCCTTATGGCCCTTTACAGTATACAAGAGTTCCCCTTATAACAATGAGCAATGAGTTATTAATACTGAATAACCCTGTTGATACAGATTCTTCTGGTGTGTAAAACTATCACTCTATCTGCACTGTAAAAATAATCCAGTTTGACATTACTTTAACTGCCATGGCTCAGTGCTATGGAATTCTGTAGTTTTGTGAGATATTTAGCACAATAGACTAAAAATCCCAGGATTTCACAGCATTGAACCATGACACTTATGTTGTCAAACTGTATTGTTTCTGCAGTGCAGGTGCAGGTTTGGCTGCTTGTCACCTGATCCTGAGATTGCTAGCTCCCAGCTGACTAGGCCAACGTGGCTTTTCCATGCCCTGCTAGGCAGCTGAGTTGATGACTCTTTCTAGCCCTTCCGCCTGGATGCTGTGTATCATCTGCCCCAAAGCTCAAGAGTTTGTCACCTTATGGATAAACTGTCTAGCTAGGGCCAGGAGTGGGGACAGAGGTGCTTGAAGGCCACATTGTCCCACCCTTGCCCACATGTTGGGGACTCTGCAAGCTTATTTTAAAAAAAACAGATCCCCAATAATAGGGTGCCACCAATGGGAACTTGCTCCCGATCCCATTCATGGCATCCAAAAGGGAACGGTTAATGTGCAGGGGGCAGATTGTGCCCACCCCTTTGCACTCTCCCTGCCAGCCAAGCGTCATTGTTTTTCCCTCTGGGCACACTCCTGTGGAAGTGAAAATAGCAGCTCCAGAAATGCACTGGATTCAAACTTCCCGCACTTTGGAAAGTGGTCTCTTTAAAGCACATCTTGGCTTTTTTTCTCTTCTGCCAATGGTCCCCTTATCTGCACCAATGTCTGATTCCCAGAGCTCACCAAAGCCAGGGATGGAGTTACCCTGGGAATATGGATTATTTCCCAAGAAATAAAACCACAACAGACCCTGCTCTCAAGCTGGTGCAAACTAAAGCTCTTACACACATATTATATTGTCAAGAGATTATATTATTATATGGCTGAGAGTGTGTGACTTCCTCCAAGGCTAACTTATCCCAGAGTTTCTTGCTAAGGGCTGTTCTGAGGACTTGCCATTGCCATCCTCCGAGGGGGGGGGTTGGCCAAATAGTGTGATGTAGATGCGCATCATTTGATTGACAGTTTTTAAAAAAAAAAATTAGACCGATCGAAATGGCGTCTTCATTTAAAATGTTACAAATGGTAATGTGAACTTCATCAGGGTTAAATTGGCACGAGAGGTTCGATGGGGGTGGGAACTTTGATTCGCTATTGCATCATCGAATCTCCCCAAATCTACTCGGCATAAAAACACTAGTGTCAATGACCCTTCGCAGCTTAGGGCCAGACACTTGATGGGTCACTTAACTCCATTTGTATCTAGCACAGGCAACAGCAGCTGCAGTACCCAAAGATACAGATCCAGTTATACGATTGCACTAGTGGCTGCTTCAGGTAGGGGTTTGTAGGTTGTGTGCGTCCATCCCTGTGCAATCCATTTCTCCTCCAGTCATGTTGCCTGAGCCCTAGGGCTCATGGTGGCTCACAGAAGGGCCCTACCTGCTTCTACAAGTGCCTTCAGTGTTTGAAATGAGGCCTGCCTGTGACTATCAGGGATGTTTGTCTGCAACCTGCTTTGCTCTCCTACTAGCTCCAGGCAAAAAGCTTTCTATTTTTCTTGGCCTTTAAGACATAATTATAACCTTGTTCTGGCTGCTTTTGTCAGGTATTTTAAGACTGTAACATCCTTTAGTTTTTGTAACTGTTATGATTGCTCTGATTTGCAATATGTGCATGCTGTAGAATTAAATTAAAGGTGGGAATCATGCGGCCCTCTACATGCTTGTTTGACTGGAATTCCCAGCAGTCCCCTAGTCAGCACAGCCAACAGTGAGGAATACTGGGTGCTGCAGGCCAACAACAACTGGAGTGCCACGCTATCTCCACTCCACCCCAAATCTAATGACTGAGTCAAATACAGTTGGACAGTTCAACACTTATGTAAGTTCCATTGATATGATAGTGGAATGCTTTAACAGACACTAACAATAGGATTTAGGCCTTTGTGTTTTGCTTTATGGAAACTGTCTCACCTTTGGGGAAATATAAGCTGCATTTTAACTGAAGGATGCTATAAAATATCTATAAAATAGTGGTTTTTAATCTTTGGTCCTCCAGATGTTTTGGAATTCAACTCCCAGTAATCCCAGTCAGTATGATCACACACACACCCCCTGCAATTTCACATCTTGGTTTATAAGCCCAACAACTAGATATGGTCATAGACCTTGGGAACAGGAGGGAACAAGCCTACCACTGAACCTCCGCATAAAGGCTGAGAAAGTTGATTTTTAAAATTCAGCTCCTAGAATCTCCCATGGCCACCCAGTCAGCAATTATAAGAGTTGTAGTCCAGATTTATAGAGAGCCAGGGCAGTGTAGTAGTTTGAATGCTCGCCTAAGACTCCAGGAGGCTGTGGTTCAAATCACAGCTTGGCCATGAAAATCCACTGGGTGACCTTGGGCAAGTCACACTCTCAGCCTCAGAAGAAGACAATAGCAAATCCCCCTGAATGTTACCAAGATAGGTTCACCTCAGGGTCACTATAAGAAATGATTTGAGGGCACCCAACAGAACAGTCCAGATATAATTTTTCTACACTTCAGCTTCCCACCCCAGCCTCGCATCCAATGTGGAGCATCCAAGTTTCTTCTAACTACAAGTAACTGTCCCATCACCACATTCCTTTTACAGTCATTATGCTTCACTGCCCACTCAGACATAGAAAGTGAACCCTGATTACTAGGCTGGCTGTGTGATACTCTCTACAAGCTGGAGCAAGTTGCCACTTCACATGTCTGACCACGTGAGGCTGCTAACTCTCATTGTTGTTGTCGTTTGGGATAATGGCCCCGAGCTGTTGTATAATCCATCCCATTTCTGTACAGTGCTGCTGCACAAATAGCAATTACAATACCGCTTGTCCTCTTGGAGATTGGCCTCATTGATCTGTATTAGAGGAAGAGCAATAAATGCGCAGAAAGAAACTTATGGCAGGAGCCAACTGATAAAGATGCTTCTCCAAGAATTTAAAAACAACGTCTCTTTTTCTATCATATCACCTCTTGGAAAAGAAAAGACTGAGAGATGGCCCAATAGCTATCTTTAAATATGTGAAGCTATGGAATTTATCACGGGGGGAGAAAGCGTCATGCTCCCGTTTTTAGTGTACATACCTGAAGTGTTATGATTCCATTTTTGCAGAAAAAACCTTAGTGAATCATTGTATTCCCCCCCCCCCGCCCTCATAGCTGTGATTTCGCACTTCCGGTTTACTTCTATTGCAGATTTCTGGTATCCAAGTCCTTAGACAGTGTTGTTGAGGGATGGAGGATATTTTTGGAATTATTTTGGAGATGGATATTGATACTTTGGAGTTATTGGTATGTGTCCTCACACTAATGGTGAATTGTCTGGAAGGGTGGATGAGGAGGGAGAGAGAGAGGCAGCACCGAATAGCAAGCCAAGAATGAAAGCGCAGTTGCAGAATTGCAGAATTGAAGTGCTTTGTAAGTACACACCTATGCTGATAACGTTTTGTTTGCGCTTTTGAGATGTTATTAACTATTTAAATCATTAATACAATCAGACAGGAACATGACACTTTGATAACTTGTTGACAATGTGATCATTCTGACGTCATGTGATCATCTTCTCCTCAATTGCACAATGGTAACAGGGGAAAAACAGGAGCATGACGCTTTCTCCCTTGTGTGATAAACTGTCATGTAGAAGATGGAGCTAGCTTGTTTTCTGCTGCTCCAGAGACTGGAATGCAAACCCATGGAATAAAATTTCAAGAAAAGAGGTCCCACTTAAACATTAGGAAGAACTTTTTTACTGTAAGTTGTTCACTAGTGGAACAGATTGCCTTGGAGGGTGGTGGAGTCTCCATCTTTGGAGGTCTTTACACAATGTTGGTCTTTGCACAATGTATAGTACAATACTTTATTCCTGCATGGCACGAGGTTTGACTAGATGACCCTTCCAACTCTAAGATTCTATAATACTATCTCTCTGGCATGTCAGGATGATACTGCAGCAGCCAAAAGCTTGGTCTCCAAGGTGTCCCCAATACATTGATTGTTGTGTAATCAGTTCAGGGCATTTAAGCAAAGCAAGAAAGAGCTGAAGGAAAGGGGACAGCTAAAACCTCTGGGTTCAGTCCCTGGCATTTTGAATTTAAAAGGTCACACAGCACAGGGGTGGGCAACACTGGCCCTTTCCAAGTATTGTTGAAGCACAACAGAAGCCGTCCTCATTGCTTAAGCTGACTATTGCTGATGGGAGCTGCAGCTCAACAACACCTGGAGGGATACACACCTCCTGCCCTTGACACTGGTGGAAATAAAGACTTTCCTGAGTACCCAGAGAACTGCTGACAGTCAGAGGAGAGTCAATATTAGATGGAGAAATATTTTTAACTTAGCACTTCCCTATATTAGCATGTCTTGCCGTGTTGGCAGTTTGGAAAAAAACTGCACCTCTCATTCTGGGTATATGTGAGATTTTCATAGTTACCCAAAGGTGAGGAAAAGGCATTCTGCACATGCTCAGAGGTACAAATTGCTTTATTATTACACAAAGGCCTAAAGCAGAAAGGCAACAGGGCACCATTTCAGAAGCGACTGGAAGGCAATTCCCAACCTTCCCCAACATTGGCTGTGCCAGCTAGAGCTGCTAGGAGTTGCAGTTAACAAGATCTGGACTAAAACCTCCAGCACCTAGTATTAGTTGGTAGTCTTCCATCCAAGTACTAACCAGGACTGCGCCTGCTTAGCTTCCAAGCTCAGACAGGATCTGGTGCATAGGGTATTTAGGTCCTCTTTCTGGTCCTGTCCATAAATAAATTTCAGTTACCTTATTTTTCCATGGAGGTTGGAATAGGAGCAGCACTCCTATAGGTCACAGATAAGCCATTTGTACTCCACTGTATTGTTTACCTGCTTACAAAAATTAAAATTAAAATAAAACAACCCAGTATGAAACACTGCTTAACTGTAAGAAACTTCTCTGTAGAGTTCTCAGTCTTATAATTATTCCAGATAAGAAATTCTATATACGTTTTTAAAAGGTTGGTTCTATATCCATTTACCTAGGAGTAAGCCCCACCAAATGCAACAGAATTTTACTTCTGAGTAGACAAGTACAGGACTGCATTTTCATTTTATTTTCAGTATTTTTTCTTTTGCCTGTCTATAAAAATAAATTCACAGCAACAACTAGATAGTAAAATTGAAATGATGGGTCCCAATTCAATGGAGAAGTAAAGAGGATAAAAAGAAACAGCGTAGTATAGTGGTTTGAGTGTTGGACTAGGACTCTAGAGGCCAGGATTTGATTCCCTGCTCAGCAGTGGAAACCCACTGGCACTGGGTGACCTTGGGCAAGTCACACTCTCTCAGCCTCAGAGGAAGGCAAAGACAACCGCCTCTGAACAAATCTTGCCAAGAAAATCCCGTGATAGGTTCATCTTAGGGTTGCCATAAGTTGGAAACAACTTGAAGGCAAACAATAACAATAAACAACAACATGATACACAAGACCATTGCATTGCAAATAACCGCACAAATGCAATTTTAAAAGTCAGCCCCAAATCAGTCAATCAGTATAATAAATACATAGACTGAAAGCTCTTGACAAGGAAATAAAGTTCAGTATAGCAGGTGGGTGTTTAAAATGATTTACATGGGGATCAACATACATTAAACTTTTCAGAATTTAATAAGCACAGAACTGACAGGTCTTTGCCTTGAAATCTATTTTTGGAAGGAAGCGAACAGAGTGTGGCCTGGGGGCTGGACAAACACACAACACGCACACACAGAAGGTTGCAGCTCTCAAACCCTTCAGACTTTCTGGATTGATCAACTTCTGCCACTGACACCAAATGAACTGCTGGAAATTGAAATTAAGTTCAAAGTGCAAAAGTAATTTGCACTCAACTCAGCAGGGAAGAAAAGAGAGGAGAGGCAGAATATTGCTCTTCCCAGGAAGCCCAGGACAAAGCAAACTGCTGTATCCTCTCCTAGGCTGTGTGTTTCTCTTCATTAATAACTTTTGCCATCTTGATCATACTTTGATGCTGCCTGGTTATATGTGTCCCAGTTTTCACCTGTGAGATGTTGGACGGTATGGTGGCAGGCACTGAGATGGGCATGGGATTCGGAGAAGGCCCTGTTTTGGTGATCTTATTGTTCTGGCTAGCTCATACATGGAGATATGATCTGTCAGACCGTATGAGTTTTATAGGTCACACTGACTGGAACTCTTTGTATCAACTGCACATGTGAAAGGGATCTAGGAATCCTGGTAGACCACAAGTTGAACATGAGCCAACAGTGTGATGCAGCAGCTAAAAAGCCAGATGTGTCTAGATCATTTAGTGTCTAGATCAAGAGAAGTAATAGTGCAATGTTATTCTTCTTTTTAGTCAAGCCTCACCTGGAAATCTGCATCCAGTTCTGGGCACCACAATTCAAAAAGAATGCTGACAATCTGGAGTGTGTCCAGAGGAGAGTGACCAAAATGGTGAAGGGTCTGGAAACCATGGCCTATGAAGAGTAATTTATGGAGCTGAATATGTTTAATCTAGAGAAGAGAGAGTTAAGAGGTGATATGATAGCCCTGTTTAAATATTTGAAAGGGTATCATACTGAGAATCGAGCTAACTATTTGTTTAAATTTTTTAAATATTTTTTTATCCATTGTGCATTGTTTTAGTGAGTCAAAAGGCAATGCTGTCAGTCAGTCAGTCAATAAAATTGTTCAATAGCCTCTGTAGAGCCAAAGGTTCCCCACACCTGCATCATAAAATTAGGTTCATTCCAAACCCATCAGCAAATAGAAATGTGATTTTGTATTACTGGATTAACTGAATGTACATTGACCCCAGCACAGGCCACACGAAAAGATAAATACCTGCAATAAATAATTTTAAAATAGCCCTATCCATTGTGGCGTAAAACAAAAATATATTGTAAGAAAAATCATGGGCTGTTTTTCCTTACCTGTCATTTATCAGCTGTAGTTGAGATGTTTTTTTCCCCCCAAAAGAAAAAGGAAGTTAAGGCTCAGTCTGAAGGGAACTCATGTGACATTTCCCGTTGATGAGATATTAAAATAGGTAAAGCAGCATCATGTGTGGGTGAGGGGCACAAGGAAGGAGTCTCAAACAACCAGAGATCCACAGGTTGGTGTGATTGGTGGATTTAACAATGAAACAAAGAGATGCCTATTTAAAAAGGGACACAAGTTCGGAGTAAAGGATACAAGTAAATATAAAAAATGGGAAGGAGCAGGAAAGGGAAATAAAACATGCAAACAATGTTACATGCAAAGGATGCACACATCAACACACATACAAAACAGGACCTGATGCCACATTTCCTCCTATGGTTCAAACCCAGCTTCCCCTGACTCTCACAACACCTCACTTCTTCCCTCTTCCTTCAGATAGCTTTTTTGTTGTTGTCGTTTACTAACACTTAAAGAGTACAGTCCCTCCCTCCTGCTGGCTGGAGGCCTTGAGATGGTATAGGAAAGTCAGGTAGAATACACCGCCTTTTTAAAATGGTGGATGGTAGAGGCTTAGCTGGAGATTTTTAGATAACTCCAAGGTTAAAATCTGGGGTGAGATAGTTCGTTGTGGGTTTTTCAGGCTATGAGGCCATGTTCTAGAAGAGTTTATTCCTGATGTTTTGCCATCAGCTGTGGGCGGCTGGCATCTTCAGAGAATGCTGGCATGGAAGAGAGTGGGATATATATATACTGTTGGTTGAGAGGAGGTGATTTACACGTTAATCTGTGTATTATTGTTGAATGGCAAGGCCTCAGGATGTCTATTTCAACCAACAGTATATATACCCCACTCTCTTCCGTGCCAGCATCCTCTGAAGATGCCAGCCATAACTGCTGGCAAAACATCCGGAATAAACTCTTCTAGAACATGGCCACATAGACTGAAAAAACTCACAAAAAACTATGAATGCCGGCTGTGAAAGCCTTTAATTTCATTCTGGGGTGAGACTTGCAGATTTCAATAAGGGCTTCCTTATACCACCCTACCAATAATTTGCGAACTGGACACAAACTGAACTCTGGTTTTGATGTTCATGGATGTAACCAGTAATCAGTAGTTACACATCATCAACCTGGGGAGAAAAAAAATATGATCTGGCTCACAGATCATGTAATGTTTCCTGGTTTCCTGTTGCTCCAAAGAATAGGACCAGAAACTTTGAATTACATACACACACCACAATCACTTCTGCTGCCCAAGGATTCAGACGAAACCTTAAAAAAGACTTCCAAGCTGGTGTGAGCAGAAATGACTGTCTCAGAAAGCAATGGAATTTATCTAATTAGAGGTTTTTACACAGAGGCTAGAATGGTGGCATATCTGGAATGCTGTAGTAATGGATTTTCTTCATCAATGATGCCTTGGTCTAGATCAGTGGTAATAAAAGTGGTGATCCACACACTGGTACTGGTCCATTAGCTATCAGCTGCCAGTCACTGGAAAGTTTCCAGGAAATAAAGAATGGTAGTCAGTGAGCACAAATATGGTATCCATCCCAGGCACATTATTTTTTAAAAATTGCTTGTCCCCAGCCCTGATGGCCTGAGCAGCTCTGGTCTAGATCACCTCTGAATTTGCTGCCAATTCCATTATTGCATCATGTAGAAATTCTGTACTGCTTAAAGAGCTCCATGTGCCAGTCTTTTCCCTCAAAATCCATAAGGCTTCATAGAATCATAGAGCTGGAAGAGACCACAAGTCCCACCCCCCTGCCATGCAGGAAATCACATTCAAAGCATCCCCAACAGATGGCCATCCAGCCACTCCAAGGAAGGAGTTTGTTCCACTGTTGAACAGCCCTTACTGTCAGGAAGTCCCTCCTAATGTTGAGGTGGAATCTCTTTTCTTGTAGCTTGCATTCATTGTTCTACGTTCTAGTCTCTGGAGCAGCAGAAAACAAGCTTGCTCCCTCCTCAATATGACATCCCTTCCAATATTTAAACAGGGCTATCACCTCTTAACTGTCTCTTCTCCAGGCTAAACATACCCAGCTCCCTAAGTCCTTCCTCATAAGGCATGGTTTCCAGATCCTTCACCATTTTGATTGCCCTTCTCTGGACATTTCCAAATGTTACTCACCCCTCACAAATGCACATGTGCACACTCCAAGCCATGATTCCTGCTTTCACTGCCCACCCAAAATCTAATCTTAATTCAAATTGTTTCCGATTTATAGCAACCCTAAAATGACCTTCTTGGCAAGATTTATTCAGAGGTGACTTGCCTTTGTCTTCCTCTGAGGCTGCGCGATGTGACTTGTCTAAGATCACCCAGGGGTTTTCATGTTCAAGTGAGGATTCGAACTTTGATCTCTACAATTGCAGTCCAATACTCAAACCACAGTACCATGCTTATATGAATCTAGTATCACTGCATGCCACCATCACCTCCTTTGGTGCAGCTTGCCTCAAGGACACGTCTTGTGTTACATAACGCCCCACCTGACCAGCTGAAACTCTGGGTGGGGATCCCAGTTCTAGGTGGAGAAACCACCCAGTGTCCCAACCAGTTCTACTAGGAGAAAGAAGCATTGCAGAGCAGGAAAACCAGCTCCAGTGATCCCAGCAGAGCCAGATGAAACTTCTGTGACATACTGTAGTCCTTCAAACAGTCTGGATCCAAACCATATAAAGCTTTAAAGGTCATAACCAGCATATCTGTAACAACATGAAGATAGACAAACAGACAGGGCAACAAGGATGTAATGATACCACATGTCAAAGGTAACATAGGTCCAAAACACACTGCAGAAATAATCCAGTTTGAGACTGCTTTAACTGCCCTGGTAGGGAATTCTGGGAATCTGTAGTTTTGTTTTGTTTTTTAATTTTAAAAAAAATTTATTAGCTGAGAAAAAATATATACATATTAAGTATACATACAAAATAACATATAATCCTACATACATTCATACAAAGTAACAAATTAAGCGAATAATGTTCAAACCTTCTCCAAAATAATCATTTCTGCTCTTATTTCCATCACTTACTCTTCTTAGACCTTCTCACATTATCTCTTCTTTCTTCACCGTCCCATCCCTACTTAAAACCTCTTATTCTCTTCCCTTTCTCCCACTTCCCCTTTTACTAAACCTCTTTCCTCTTTATCCTTCACTCCAACATTCGAACTAAGTCCTCACCCTTACCCTTCTCTCATTACTCTGTAGTTTTGTGAGACATTAAGCCTTCTCTGTCAGAAAGTTCTGGTGCCACAATAAACTACAATTCCCAGGATTCCCTAGCCTTGAGCTGGGGCAGTTAAAGCAGTCTCAAACTGGATTATTTCTCCAGTGCACTTTGGACCATAATGACTGGCTATAAGAGGACCAGTGTGGCATAGTGGTTTGAGTGTTGGACTAGGACTCTGGAGACCAGGTTTTGAATCCAAGCTTGGCCATGGAAACCCATTGGGTTGCCTTGAGCAAGCCCCTTGGGCAAGCCACAGCCTCAGAGGATGGCACTGGCAAACCCCCTCTGAAGAAACTTGCCAAGACAACCCCATGATAGGTTCTGCCTTAGAAAACAAATTGTAGGGACATAACAATAAGAAATAAGCTACTCTATTGTGCCATGACAACTGTTTTCCAGTTTTATATACATATATATATATATATATATATATATATATAGTGTGTGTGTGTGTTTGTGTGTAATTACTTATTAAGGGAATTTGATAGGGATTTTTTTCCAATTTTATGCCATTCCCTTTTTTTCTTTTTAAGAAAGTAGCAAAAAGCAACAATGTGTAATGAAACAAGTTACTTATTCAAAAATTGCATGCAGCACTGGCAACAAATTACTTTCCAAACACTGCAACCAATAACAAGAACAAATTATCTTTAAAAGGGAACTTTAAAAACTCTGAGATATTGTAATCAATATGTTGGTTATGACCATGGCCTGCAGGGATACCATCAGCAAGAGTCACAGACAAACCTGGAAACCCTTTGTGTCATGCCATATAATTATTTATGACCAATGAAACTGTGTGTTCTCCAGGCTCATAGTGAGCCAGAAGAATTCATACAGCAAAATACAAAATCCACAAAACAGATGGCCCTCCAGATTTGTAGCTTTGACTTTTGTGGATTTGATTATTTGCAGTTTTGATTAATATGTTCTCTCTAGGAATCTCTAGGTCTTCTAGCGCAATTCTGACAGAAGTTGACCATAGAGTTGTGCTGGAGAACCTAAACATTCCTAGAGAAAACACTTCTCTAGGCATTTGTAGGTCCTCCCAACATGATTCTCTAATCAACTTCTGGCAGATGTTGACCATAGAGTTGCACTGGAGGACCTGAAGATTCCTAGAGAGGTGTTCAATTAGGTAAGATGAATAGTGCTTTTTTATTTGCAGTTTTTCCACAGTCACGAGGACCCTTCACCCCTAACCCCAGCAAATGTGAAGGGACCACTGTACTTTTATTGCCCAACCAAAATGCACAAAAATACATCATACAAGCATTCAGAGGTTCACTGGCTTTTTCATCAAGCAAAGATGTTAAATATCATACAGGAGAAGAAAAGTGACAATTCTAGGGTCGCAGGACTAAATTTTATCTCACATGTTGCTTCTGTTGTCTGGAGTGGTTTCAAGTTACAGAGGCTGAGAGAGTGTGACTTGCCCAAGGTCACCCAAGTGGGTTTCCATGGCTGAGCAGGGATTCAAACAGAGTCATAGTCTAGTTATTTGGAATTCATCCCTTTCCTTATCAAGGCACAACTATGTTACATTATGACAGTAGCTTCATGAAAGGTGACTTAATGTCTATTCTTGTATTAATGTAATTTTACTTATTTGTAAATTTAAAGAAATGTGTGGCCTCACTAAATGATGGAGGAGGAATGCAATGTGTTTCATGTGCTGGATATTTGTTATGGTGACAAGGTGGATGGGAGGAGAGCATGTTTTTTACTAGCTTGCAGCATTCAAAAGTAACAAAGGCGAGGGAAAGACCGCCCGAAAAGGGTGGCCTGCCGGTGACCTAATTTCCTCTGGAGGGAAGCCGCAGCGCCAAACCATGCAGCTTCCCTACGGAGGAGAAAGAACCTGGAAAAAAACGGGTTCTTTTTGAGCCACAGGGGTGGCGTAGCACATTGACGCACTTGTTATGTAAGCAACATGCAGCAATGTGCGGACGCCACATGGCGTTTATGTAACAATGGCGGCACCCATGTACACAGGGTGCCGCCATTGTTATGCCACCCACATGTACTAGGGTTAAGGATCGTGCGGTTGCCGCACAGTTCCTAATTCTAGAATCGGCACCGGTACACCGCTTGTTGGCGGTATGTATCCTCCAAATTGTTCCAGCCCACAAGCATAACTTCAGGCTTAACAGATCATACATTCTATAGAAAAAGTGAAACTGTTAATTCAGGTTTATTCCCATGTCCTGATCATAACCAAAACCTTTCATGCCTACCTGGTAAAAGTGACAGTGCACCAGCAGCAGCTGCTGCTAGCTTCCATTTCATTGCGATTGGGTGAATCCACTCTAGATTTTAATCTTAATTTTGTGGCAGCTGCCTTACATGCTGAACATGTTACACCAAATCATACAATTTTTGTAACCCAATTCAAATTAAGTCTCTTGAGCTGCCCTGAACATTCATGTTAAAAACCAGATTGGAGAGGGAGAAAAGGTGATAAAAATGGGTGGGGGGGGAGAGGATGGAAGTAAATAACGTAGAGGCGGCAGATATTTATAGGCGAAATTTGTTAAGCCGAGGTGAAGAATAGTCTAGACAATGCACCTGGGCCTTGACACAAATTGGGGAAGACAAACAGATATATGGGTGGGTTGCTGATTTGATCACTGGACTATCAAGTGTGATGCTGAAAACAAGCAGTCAGGATTGTGTTGGTTTTGGTGTTTTGGAGTTTCATTTAGCAACTCCCAAACTTCCTGTGGGGATTTTCCAGTTTATTATCTTCTAGGGCTCCTACCCGCTCCTTTGCAAGCTGTCTACCTGACTTCCTCACTCTGGAGAAATGGCGGTGCCCCTAGGAGATCAGTTTGAAGTCAGAGTGAAGTCTACACACCCTCCAGAATTTAATAAATCTATATGTTCTAACAGGGAGCACAGATTATGGTAGCATGCAGCACCGTTTCCTCTCTTGAGATTACCTACAGTCCCCACAGCAGCTAGAGGGAAACTGATTTTTCCCAACAACAGTACATTGTTATGAATAACCTCTGTTGTAATTCAAAGTATTTGTAGGTGGCTTGAGTGAGCAAGACCCATTAGGTTTACAAAAGACCTGCTCCTGGTGGAGACGCAAAGTTTTATTTATAGATTTTTTTATATACACACCAACACATAGTACTACATTTTTATTTATTTATTTATCTATTTATTTCATTTTGAGAATATTGTTAAAGAAGGCAGTTATGGTGAGCATGTGCACTTCAAAACTGACTCTACCTCACCAGAAGTCGGAAAGAAAAGGGCCACCACTAGCATTTTTGTTGCCCACCACCAGGACCTGGCCTAGGACCAGAGCCTAGAAAACAAAATTGGACTATTCTTCATTGCAATCTCTAATCACCATTCTGGGAACCACAGTCCAAAACTGCACCTTTTCAAGATCTGTTGTTGTTGCGCCCCTTCAAGTTGACTCCAGTTCATGGCAATCTTATCCTGGGTTGTTCTTGGCAAAGTTTATCCAGAGGAGAATTTCTTCCTCTGAAGCTAAGAGAGTTTGATTCTCTCAGTAGGTTTCCAAGGATGAGCAGGGATTCAAATTCTGGTCTCCTAGAATTCCAATATAACACTCAAACCACTACACTATGCTTGTTCCACCCTGACTGATCACTCCAGAAAAAATGCAGGCTTTGATAGGGGTTGGAAAATATAGTATTCCTTGCTAAATTCCCCTCTGTGTATAGGTACACCTTCAAGTTGCCTGTCAACTCTCATTCATTTCACAGGGTTTTCTTTGATAAGGAATACTCAGAGATGGTTTTGCCAGTTCCTCCCTCTAAAATAGATACTACAGCACCTGGTATTCATTGGCAGTCTCTCATCCAAGCACTAACCAGGGCAGATCCTGCTTATCCTTCCAAGATAAGAGGGATCTGGTGCCCTTAAGATGTAGAATGTTATTACTTCCTGTTAGGGTACCAGGTTAGTACCATCTCAGGCCTTAGGATTTCAAACACTCAACATGAGACCAGCCTCTAGTGATATAGAGTGACGATTGATGATGTAATTAAGTATGACATATTAAGCATCAAATACAGTTTCTTAGAACATGTTACTGATTTTTTTTAAAACAGCAACAACAAGCCTAGTGCAGGAGAAGATAGATAGATGATAGCTAGCTAGCTAGCTAGCTAGAGATAGACAAACAGACAGACAGACAGACAGATTTTTCAAGACAGTGTTCTCATCCTGAGATTCCTCCTCCTCGCCTTAAGGACCAAAGAAGGTGGTCCAAGTCCTAAGATGTGTGAGCTCTAGTCATCATTGCCTCCCTATATATACTGTATGTATATATATATATATATATATATATATATATGTATGTATAAAGAACAGAATTTTGTGTGTGTGTGTAGCAGATGAAAATGAGCTCCATACAATTTGGCAATTTTATGGTCAGCCGCCTTGGAAACTGCATGTGGGCAGACAGAATGACAGCATATAAAGATTTTAAATAACTAAAATGAATGTTCCCATCTCCTGGCAGGAAATCAAGGCCCGGGCTGTAGCATTCCAGCAGCAGCAGGGCATTTCCACAGAGGCTGGTGGCAACAAGGAGAATATCAAGAAGAACCGTTACAAAGACATCTTGCCATGTAAGTTGGCAATCTTGCAGGGTGGTGATGGGGAGAGAAAGACACTGAAGGACTTAGAGATTCTCTCAGGAGTAAACATTGTGGTATTGTTAATTGCAGTTTTTCCACATTCATGGGGGTCCTGTGCCCCTAACCCCAGTGAATATAGAAGGATGAGTGTATTCTATAAGAAAATCCCCCCTTCCTTCAATGTTACCCCCAAATTTAAAAATGTTCAGTGGAAAAACTGGATCTTCCCCCAATTAAAAAAAGAAATATTCCCATGCTGAAATTGTCTTTTTCTTGGACTTTTGCATTCCTAGAATTCAGAGATATAGCTGTGTTGGTCTGGCCTTATTGTTGTTGTGTGCCTTCAAATTGTTTCCAACTTAGGGTGACCCTATCATAGGGTTTTGTGGGGCTGAGAGGATGTGACTCACCTAAGGTCATCCAGCAGGTTTCCATGGCTGAGCGGGGAATTGAACCCAGATTCACAGAGTCTTAGTCCTACACTGAAAACACTACACCATGCTGGCTCTCTAGTCTGAAATATCAGCATGCAAAGGATCTTGTAGCACCATTGAGACTAATTTGTGAAAATCAGGGGTAGGCAACCTTTTTGAGCCGGGGGCCGGGTTGCTGTTTCTCAGACAACTGGGGGGCTGAAGCCAAAAAATAAATAATTAAATAATCTAAAAAAATTTTTTTTAAATAAATAAATAAACCGGGACAAATGTAGGACAACATTTTCAAATGGTGGACACTTTTTTTAAAAAAGTGGAGGACACGCAAAAAAAATTGCTGATTTTTTTTTACAAATGTAAATATAAATGGATGTTTCTGAGGCTTCTATAGACAATTGCCCCCCTTGCCCCTGTGCGCGAGAGGCCAAAGGCCCTGGTGGCAATCGGCGGCAGGACCGGGCTGGGGCCGGTCCCAAGGCCTTGCCAGGCTGCATCCGGCCTGCGGGCCGCAGGTTGCCTACCCCTGGTGAAAATAGTTGCACAATAAACTTTCTTAGATTGGGTCTACATCCTCAGATTCATGGAGGAAATAGACCAAGGAGTTATGCAGGCTGCCCCTTTTTCAGCCAGATCAGGGCCATGGGAACCGCATGCCATGGTCCTGATCTGGCCTTTCCAGGTCACAAAAAGGAGCCACAAAAAGCATCCCCTTTTTGCCCTCTGGAAAGGGAGTGATAGCCACAGTGCTGTGGCTACACGGCGCTCCTTCAGCGCTGTGTCATCTGAATGCAGCGCCAGAGGAGCGCTGTGATGCTATGTGCCATGTGGAACAGTATGTGGCGTCAAGGTGCCCTGGAGGCAGAGCTGGGGCATGCATTGTAGAGACTCTACGTCCCAACTCCCCCTCCCAGACAGGCCCAAAGTGCCGGCCTGCACAGGTCCCAAGTCTACATAAGCTTATGATCCAACTTTTTTCCCCAGTTAGTCTCAAAGGTGCTGCGAGATCCCTTCACTCTGCATTTCTAGTTATCCCACTTCATTGCTAATCTACATCTTTCAACCCCACGTAAGGATGACATTTTTGTCGTTTATGAATTGGCACTTCCATGACATCACAGAGCCTCACCCTTGATGATATCACTACAAATAAGCCTGAGGCTTTGAGATGCTGGAGACCTGCCAGCTGTGACCAGAATATGGTATGCTGTAATAGCAGATGTGGGGAACATGTGACCCTCCAGCTGTTATTGAATTATTGGGAAACCTAGGAAACCACCTTATACTGATTCTGTCTTTCGGCCCATCTAGCCTGCTGCTATCACCACCTATGACTAACAACCACCTTCTATGGTTTCAGGCAAAGTTTCTTCCAAGTCCTACTTGAGAATCTCTGGTATTTTCAGCGTGGGGGGGGGGTATCTCACATCCAAATACCAACCTCTAGTTGTGTACTTTTTACAGACGACCAGACGCGAGTTGTTTTAAACTTACTGGCAGAAGGACAGACAGATTATATCAATGCCAACTTCATTCAGGTAACAGAGCATCGATATGCAAGAGACCACACATCATGACAGCAATGTTTCTCAGACTTCCCATCATCAAAAGGCACTGGCACACTGTTTTTCCAAATTGAAACGAGAGGCTGAGTTCACTTCAGGGATGGCTTTTCCATTAGGTAGAGGAGGCAACTGCCTCAGGCAGCAGATCTAAGATGTCATAAGAGGGCAGGAAATGGTTGGTTGGTTTGGTATATAATTGGTTATTTTATTGCCAGAGATGAAAAGATGCTTATGGAATGTTCTACCTCTGATGGCAAAAGAACTTGGGATGGTTCAGAGTACTATGACTGAGCTTGGAGGCTCCCTTTGCTGTTCTGTCTCAGACAACAAAATGTCTTGGACTATGCCAGTTCATATTTACACCACCTTAAAAGTTTACTTTTAGAGTGCATTGGAGCAAAAAAAAAAAAACCCAAAAAACCACTGCTAGGAACACTTGTTATATGAGTCAAGGATCTGAATGTACCTTATGACTAGGAGGAGACAGTCAAGAACAGCAGATCATTGAGAGAGACAACTAGAATTGAATATTTGTGACATTGAATATTTTTGCTGAACCTTTACATTGGGAGTGATTGACTGGTTAGTACTCAACACCTGGGTGTCTTCAGCTTAGGCTAACTGAAAGAAGTCAAAGCCAGTTCAACACATGCTCTGTCTGCACAGGCCAAATAAACCGGCCTCTCCCCAGCTTCTTGACGGAGAGTCTGGATGATGCAAGGTCCAATCCCCAAGTCTGACACAAACAGTCTGGACAATGTATTCACTGCCAAGCCTGGGGTACAACACCACTAATGTGGATTTTAAAGACTCACCATTTGCTTTGGATGTTCCTGGAAGATCCAGAGCTCTCTATTCTGATGCTGGATAGTTGTTTGGACATGCATGCTGCTGTGCCACCTGGCACAGCCATCGCTACCACAGGTTGCTTTGCTCTGAGGTCAGAACCAGGCACACACATATGTGATTGAGACTTGGCACCTCATACTGACCTCAAAAGCAAGCAACTTGCTGCCATGCTGGGCAGCATAGTGGGACACATATGCAAACAGCTGCTCAGCATCAAAACAGAAAGCCAAAGTAACAGGGCCAGGATACTCTGGGTTGCCCCTGGACTATTCTGGCCAGTGTGGACAGCACCACAGTTAACCTCAGAGAGGTCCAGCACTCAACTTCCTTTGGGGGGGGCAGTATTTGTGTCTCACAAAGTCCTCTTTCAACTGAATATTTTTTCTCTAGACAATTAGACAACTCTGTCATGACATATTTGTATGCATGGCACACAGTTTGAAATTACTGTACAAGAGTGATGATAACTCTGCCTCTGATCCAAAAAGTCTCTGATTGCACTTTTTAAAAAATTCTAGTTCACATGGTTCCAGAGAGGAATTTGACAATGTGATGACAAAGGGTCAGGACCAGGGGACAAATGAGAGGATAAGGGAGAGGGAGAATGAGAGCCATTGGCAGAAATGCATAGGGAAGTATATGTGACTTTTCTCAGGACTGCAACTAGGAAATCAAGGGTTAAGTTTCCCCACAGTACAGTTCTGATGGAAATAACCTATCAGACCTCTCCACACATACCTAGGAGGGTTAATTAAAGCAAAAAAAAATTACATGATTGCAAACCATGTAATTAACCTTTGGCCCTAAACTTTGAGATAAGATTCCTCTCTTTCCACAAAACAGCCAGTTTAAATTTCCCATATATTGCAAATATGAATATTAGAGTAGCAAGCAAAGTGCACACCAACTGCTGTTAAGCACTGGCCATGCTACTTGTAATTATATGAATATCACATTAATCAAGTACTGTACAGATAAAATAGGGTGAATTACCCAAAGCCCTTTGTTTATCCTTCTCTTCAAACAGTTGTCAACCTCTTCCTTTATCTGAGGGCTTTCCCGCAGATATTATCAATGCTTATTATCAGTGGCAACTTGGTTTTTCAACACAGTAGCATTGTTCAGCACAATGTAAAGTGCTGATTGATGTTTGTCATTCTCTTAATTCTCCCCATTCTTCCAGGGTGTGGATAACAAGAGATCCTACATTGCAACCCAAGGTCCTCTTCCACATACAGTATTTGACTTTTGGCGCATGATTTGGCAGTACAAGGTGAAGGTAAGTTGAGCAGCCAAAGCTAAATAGTGGAGTTTCTGGTTTAAATTTTTGATAACAATGGCATGATAAGGAATGATATTACAGGCTTGATGTAGTGATGGAATCACATTTTCTAGTTGCTTTTCAAGGGCATTTTTAGAGACATTTCTGATTAATAGTTTTTTGTAGGTTTTTTGGGCCATGTTCTAGAAGAGTTTATTCCTGATGTTTCGCCAGCATCTGTGGCTGGCATCTTCAGAGAATGCTGCCATGGAAGAGAGTGGGATATATTATACTCTGTGATCCAGAGTAGGGAAGAGTGATTTCCATATTAAGTTGTGTATTATTTTGTTGTTGATAGCAGGACCTCAGGGTGGGAGGATATGCAAAGAGGATTAGTATCTGTTTAATTAGTGATCATTGTTTGCTGGGAAAATCCCTGACCCTGGGTGATTTCTCATTTGCATTTGCTGAGTCCTGATTTTGCTGTTTTTCAGGACTGGTAGCTAAACTTTGTTCACTTTAAGGGTTTCTTCTTTTCTGTTGAAGTTGTCCAAGTGTTTGTGGATTTCAATGGCTTCCCTGTGCATTCTGACCTGATAGCTGCTGGCATGGTCCAGAATTTCAGTGTTTTCAAACAGCATTTTGTGCCCAGGGTGGTGTATAACATGTTTTGCTACTGCTGATTTTTCTGGTTGACCCAGTCTGCAGTGTCTCTCATGTTCCTTGATTCGTGTTTGAACACTACGTTTGGTGTTCCCTATGTAGACTTGTCTGCAGCTGCATGGTGTGCGGTAAATTCCTGCAGCTATGAGAGGGTCTCTCTTATCCTTCGCTGAGCTCAGCATTTGCTGGATATTCTTGGTCGGTTTGTAAACCATTTGTAGGTTGTGTTTACTAACCAGTTTCCCTATTCTCTCCATGACTCCTTTGATGTATGGTAAAAATACCTTTCCTTTGTGTGGTTGCTTGTCTTCACTCCTCTGGATTTTTCTGGGTCTGGCAGCCCTTCTGATGTCTGAGCTGGTAGAACCATTAACCTGTAGAGCTTGGTCTAGGACTCTAGGTGTTTTGATTCATCTTCCAAGAAGTGGAGTTCACAGATCCGTTTTGCCGGGTCTAATACACAGATTAACATGAAAATCCCTCCTCCCTACTCAGGGTCACAGAGTATACAGCGCGCCCATGCCATATGCGGGCGCGCCATACGCGGCCTTGAGCATATGCGCTCAAGCCGTGGGGCGGAAGGGGCGGCGTGTCCCATTCAATTGAATGGGTACGCGCGTCTGTTGCGCGCCGCGCCGCCATGCACGAACCCCATTGTTTCCAATGGGGCTCGAGCATAGGCGGAATTCACCTTACGCAGCGGGATCCGGAACGGATCCCCCGCGTAAGGCGAGGACGGACTGTATATATACTCCACTCTTGCATGCCAACATTCTCTGAAGATTCCAGCCACAGATGCTGGCAAAACGTCAGGAATAAACTCTTCTAGAACATGTCCACACAGCCTGAAAAACCCACAAAAAACTATGGATGCCATCCATGAAAGCCTTCAGCTTCATGTTTCTGAATAAATTTTCCAAGGTTTAAGCCAGCCTCTGCTAAAAAAAATTTAAGTACCAGAAAAGTAATAAGTAAAGTAAAATGCCAGTGTGGAGTAATATTTTCAATGTCAGGCAAGGCCTCCAGGAAAGCAGGGTTCAAATTCCCACTCAGCCATGGAAACCAACTGGATGATCTGGGGCAAGTCACAGGCCCAGTACATATGGGTGGGAAACGGAGTCCTGGCGGGGCTTCTAGTTTTCGGGAGCATGCAGCAACCGCCATCATGGCGCCATCATGGCGGCCTCCCATCCACATGGGGGCCGCCATGATGACGCAAGCGCAGTGCTCATGTCACCAACGCATACCAGGGCGCCAATGGCACCTTGGCAGCGTCATCGATAGGAACTGCATTTCGCAGCTCCTTTTTGGGGCGGATCGTTGTCGCGACCATGCGGTTGATATAGTAAATGCTCCAATTACTTGTGAAGAAATAAAAGAATACAGTTAACAACTTAAAACAATAAACTACCAGGTCCATATGGTTTTAGCACAAATTTATACAACGCATTTACATAAATGAGATTTTTTTTAATTACAGTATCTATATGTTGTTGTTGCCATTGTTGTTGTTATACTTGTGTGCCTTCAAATAATTTTTGACTTATGGTGATCCTAAGGTGAGTCTATTACAGGGTTTTCTCGGCAAGGTCTGTTGAGAGTGGTTTTGCCTTTGCCTCTGAGGATGAGAGTGTGTGATTTGCCCAAGGCCACTCAGTGGGTTTTCATGGCTGTGCAGAGATTCAAACCCTGGTCTACCATGTTGTAATGAAATCCAACACTCAAACCACTGTGCCACACTGATGCATAGCAACAGCAAGAAGGAATGATTGCATTATCTGTATTATAACTGTTGTTAAATACTGTAATTAAAATTTTTTCTTTTTTCTTTAAAAGAAAAAAATTAAGACACAACTAAAGCTCATTATGATCTTGACATAATGAGGGACAACATCACTCTTTGGTGGTGTAAGTGTTTTAGTTATTTTTTATAGTTACAGTAAATTCAAGGCCTCACTACTTATGTAGGTTTTGAGCCACAGGTCCATGACTTAGAGCATCCAGATTGTTTTCTCAAAAGTAACTACAAGTAACTCTTTCAATTACTTTTGAATACAGCGAACATAATTTTTAAATTTGCAACTGGTAGCAGTAATTAACCAGGAGGGGTTGGGAAATGTAATGGTAACTAGTTACTTTTTAAAAGTAAGGTTTTGAGCTGAAGCAGGAGACCAAATTAAACGCAGCCCATTCTTCTTCCTTAACAGTGTTCTTTCACTGCAGGTGATTGTCATGGCTTGCCGGGAAGTGGAAATGGGCAAGGTGAGTCCTGATGGAGGAGGGATGGTATGCCATGGGCACAGAAATCTTGCTCATCCCAGCCTTCTGGCTTCAAGGAGGGAACACTATCACTCTTCCAGAATCTTTAGCTTTATTTCCCTTTTTCCCCTTTCTCAGAAAAAATGTGAGCGCTACTGGCCTTTGGCAGAAGAAACCTTGCCCTTTGGACCCTTCTCTGTGACGCAGGTGAGGTGGCTATGCACAGGTAGGAAGCAAGCAGTGATGTATGGATGGTGGGGATAGTGGTCAACTTTGAAATGCAAACATTTGCAATGGCAGTTCCTGTAGCCAGTCACCTACGCACACAAAAGGGTGCAGAAATGGGGTCAGTTGTGTGAGGCTGCATCAGCAGTGGGCAAAGTATGCCCCTTTAAAGCCATTTTTGTAATCCCGGGATATATGTATACTGTATATAGATATAGATATAGATATATGTATCAAAATCCCCTCTAAGTAGTGTAAAGGGCATTTTCCACTGAGTTTAGAGGCCTCGTTGCCCCCCAAGATCAACACCCTCCCCATTTTTTGCCCCAAAATGCACTCTGCAGGGTATGGGGAAAACGTTCACCACATTTTGCCCACCCCTAGGCCAAATTACACCAAGGAGAGGTCTTGTTTGAGACATGAACAGAGGGTAACTTGTGCTCACGATATATATATATATGTGTGTGTGTGTGTGTGTGTGTGTGTGTGTGTGTGTGTGTATAAAAAAGACCTCTCCTGGGTCTAAAATGGTCCAGGAAGACCCCCCAAAATGGTGGAAATCCTGTCCATCTTCCCTAGAGGGTGTTTAGGGGCATTTTGGAACAATTTTTTGTTTTTTGGTGGGGGGGAAGTCAGGATCCACTGCTGTAGGAGATATGTGGCCCTTGAAGGTCTCCTGGTGAGCTAAAGCTGCTCCCTAGCCTTCCACAGTTGTCTATCATTGCTCTATATCTATAGATGTGTATGTGTTCCTGTTTGGTTATGTATATATATATACACACACACAAATTGATCAGCAATACATAGCATAATGACCAATTCAAAATTCATCAAGAATAATTGCCCTTCAATTATTGCCATCCCAAACACTTAACATTATAAAGGATAGTGCACAACTTCATATAATTACTGGGAAAATTAATCCCCTCTGACTGCAGCTAAGATCTGAGGCAACAAAGAGGGAACTTGAGAGGGATGGATGGCAACTAATTAGTCTTCAATCCTTGCTAATCAAAGTAGCTGAATTATCCACATAACGGAGGTGAATTATGACTTTACCCAGTCCTTCTGAGACACTGGTTAGTGATCAAAGTATTCCTTGTTAATAAACTCCATAAGCTGAATGTATGTGGAGAAATGTGCTTCCTTTTGTCTACTTCAGAACTTCTTCCACACATGTTAATAGTGAACTTCACCTTCACTTAACTTCAATTGATTGAAAAGAGTGCTCAAGATGTGGTTTAAATGGAGTGAAAGAGTAGTCCCAACCACTGAGTGAAATTTCATTTCAACCACATCTTCTGCGCTGATACTCCTGCAAGCACCAAGCAGGCTATAACATAAAGCAGAAAGCAGATAACATGTAGCCCTCCTCATGTTCAATTGCAACTCTTATCATCGCCTATCCAGCCTAACTAATGGAGAAAGGTTGTGAGTGTTGCAGTCCAATCACGTCTGGAGTGCCAGATCTGGAGTTTCCCCATCCCTGTCATAAACCAAAGTTATGTGGCTATACTGCCATGGAGTACTGGGGTAACAGTTTGCCTGTGTAACCTTTGCTCCACCATTGTATCTGCATAATAAGTGGTTAGTATAATTGGACAGCTGAAATATTTCCTCATACCTCAAATCTGGAGATGGTCTTTTTTTTCTTCTAACTCCCTTAGGTTAAAAAAGAAGAGCTCAATCCAGATGTCATTCTGCGGATGCTTACTCTGACATTTCAGCAGGTATATGGGCATTATTTTGCAGACTCTTAATGGCCTGACTACTATCAGAAGGGAAAATAACTAACTGCAGGCCAAGAGGTTGCACACTCCAGCTCTGGAGCCTCAAGGTCAGCAGAACAAGGAGCAAGAGTAATGCACTGTTTTGTGGATCAGGCGATGGCTGATGGCCACTGTGTTGCTAGCTGTGGGATTCTGGAATTTAAATTACTTTTGCCAAGCTTTGCTCCTAATATTTAGTATTAGCAAGCCTGGCAGACCTATGCTGCATTTCAACTGCAGAATTAATGCACCACTTTTGCTGCCATGTCTCAGTGCTATAGAATTCCAGGTTTTGTGAGATATTTAGCCTTCTCTGTCAGAGAGCTCTGGGTGCCACAGCAAATTACAAATCCCAGGATTCCATAGGATGGAGCCATGGCAGTTAAAGTGGTGTCAAGCGGCACCTCAAACTGCCTGCTAGTTAAAGTGTTCTTGATGTTGCACATCCCTGTTCCCTAAAATTATAGATAGCATGGATAGGGAGATTTTTTTTCTTTCTCTCTGCTATTCAAAATCTGGATTCATCCAAGCTGGATGATGGGAAATAAAACAAAGTAGAGAAATAAAACAAAGTAGCTGTTCCTACCTTGCATAATCAGACCACGGAATTGCAAAATGGAGGGATAGTTGCCAACATGGTCAGGTTTAAAGGGAGATTGTACAGCTTAATGGAGGTTAAGGTTATTAAGGCCTATAAATCATGAATAGCTATATAAATGACATCCACAGGCATATTACCACTGGTAGTCTCTAATTAGCATTTGCTAATGAACACAGAGAGCTTGGAAGTATTCATGTTAGTACTATGGCATTAATGTTGAATTGAACTTATTAAAGTTAGATCCTGAATGGTATTTAATACAAACCAATTCATTAAATGATCAACTAAGTCACTGAATTAAATACAGCATTTAAAATTACTAAAACTGGCTAATAATGAATTAAGGTAGTAAGAGATCAAAATTGTTACTCAAAAGTAACATTGTTGGTTTACAATAGTTAAAATAAGAAACTGTTATTTAAATTATTTTAATATTTCTTTTTAATCAATATGAAGTAACATTTCAATTTTACACCCAATTCAGCCCTCTTTTTGTTTTTTTGTTTTCTGTGGGGGGGTTTTACCACTTAAAGTCATGTGAAACAGCATTATTTCTACAATGTAGATGCACCCCTGGTCTCAGTTCATGCAGTAATACATAGTAGATCATAAGAGTAGTTGCACCCACTGAACCTGAGGCTCCAAGTACAAAGCTGTCCAATGTTTTTAAACTAGATTTTTGGGGTCTGAACATTGTAAGAGATACTACAAAAACAAGCAGAGCCAGATCTAAGGCTAGCTGAGATCTCAGTGACAAGGAGGAAATATTGTCCTATTGCTCAGGGGGAAATGCATGTGATGATAGGAATGTAGGCAGGGAAGGCAGTGAATTGGATAGCTCAGGATTTCTGTGATGACACAGAAGCTTTTTGGTATACCCCCAGCTGCCCCAATTTGGCAGAAACAGTCCTGATTAATCCTCTATCCTTCCAATTTTTTCAGCTACTTCTAAAATCTTCCATTTTCTCTCTCCTCTTACTACTTTCCTCCTTTATGATCAATCACTTCAGTTACTGCAAACTATGTTCAAAGTGCAAAAGTAGTTTGCATTCAATTACTGGTGGAAGGGGGAAGAAAAGGAGGTTGTATCTTGTCCTTTCTAGTAGAAGCCTTCTCTGGCTTCTGTCTTTTTCCTCTTTAATAACTTTTGCTAATTTGACCACATATTCAGCTCTGAAATGTTAGAAGGTGTAGGTTTGTAATGCAAATATAAAGCTTAACTTGCAAACAAAGTACACTTGATCTTCCTCTCTTACCACCCATTTTGTATTCAGATGGATTCAAATTCTGTGTTGCACCATGCAGGTGCTCTGTAGGGGCCAATATGACACAAATACCAGAATGCATAGAAATATGTTGATTGCTGCCTTTTCCCTTTCCAGGAGGAACGAGTAATTTCCCATTTTCAGTATGTGGCTTGGCCAGACCGAGGGATTCCAGACACCTATGGCTATTTCCTTGACATGATTGAGCATGTGAGAAATAAGCAAGGGGAGGACACTGTACCCATCTGTGTGCATTGCAGGTAGGAGGGAACTGTCTGGAAACCATGCCCTATGAGGAACGACTTTAAATCACATTGCACACACCCCTGGGACCTTCAGAGAGTAAAACTGGGGAATGGGGGAGCAGCAAGTTGACCAAATAAATGACACCCTATTACAGGGGGTAAGAGATCTAGCAGACTGGGAAGAGCCACGAAAGCATCTGAAAACTGGATGAGTATAGACAGAATAGAGAGAGAAATGTCTTCAGGTGCATTGCAATTGCAGACCCAGATTTCCTGGAAACTATTCAGTTATTCCATGGACATACCATCTCTTACCATCTTCTCCTTCCCTCCCCTTCCCTGTAGTGCTGGCTGTGGCCGGACAGGTGTGATCTGTACACTGGAGTATGTAAGGCAGCTGCTGCTCAAACAGGTATTGACAACATAGGCAAGCTGGGTCTGTGCTAAGGAATAAATGACTTCTGGGTCAATTGACAATTGACTTCTAGGTGAACTGGGTGTGCCTGTCTCTCTGGCATCCTCTGTCCTATTCTATGTAGTGCAGGAGTGAACAACTATGGGGGGGGGGGGGGGGAACTGTTGGACACATTGCCCCCAAGACCTTGGGGACTGTACCCATGCCACATACCCCCACCAAAATATTATATATATACATACACACACACACACACACACACACACGTGCTCCCAAATGCCCTCTAAGGATATGGGTGGGGCCAATTCCGCCATGTTTTTTGTAAAACAAGAGGTGTCTTTTTTCTTTTTTACAACAAAAATTCAACTTCTGGTTTACTGTCTTTCAGGAAAAAAATGCCCTCCCCAGTCGAAAATGGCCAGGTGGGCATAAAACATGGTGAAATAGCCTCCCACACTCCCTAGAGGATATCTGTGGATGTCAAGTGGCCCTTTCTCCCCCCCCCCCCCAAAAAAACAAGGTTTTTGGACACTGACAGGCCTTCAGGGCCAAAAAACCCCCTGCTCTAAGGCTTGCATGTGGCTCATGGGCCACATTTTCCCCATGCTAATATGGAGCATGATATAGCAGCTCCCAGTCTAGTGCCCTAACATAAACTGGATTGCAACTCCGATTATCCCCAACAACCATGCCCCCTGGACTCTTGGAAGGGCAACAGCAAGTCGGCAAAGGCCCCAGACTGAGTCAGGACTGTTGCACTGGCTATCTGCTGCATGAAAATCTAAGCCAAGTGATTCATACCAGGTACAGTTTGGTCTTGAGATTCAGGGGCAAATTAAATGATGCATTTAGCATGTTTTTGTTTTTGTTTTTTGGTTTGGTTTTTGTGCAGGGGGGCTTAGGTTTGTGGCAAAATATGCTTTTTTTCTCACCTGTTGCATTTTGCATACTTTATCTCCTGATTGGTCAGTGGAAGGTAAAAAAAATGGGCTTAATTTGCACGTCTGATTGCTGAGGCACATGTCTTTGAGGAAAATCCACTGTGAGTGGAAAAATTGGTTAGGAATGTGCATTGCATTAAAGAGCCAAACTCCTTCTGGAACAAAGCAGTGGTAGACTAAGAAGCCATTCACACTACAGAAATATAGCATAATTCTACCTTAACTGCCATGGTTCCATCCTCTGGAATTCTAGGACTACAGGCTGAGTAGCCCTTATCAAAATGCTTGGGACCAGAAGTATTTTGGATTTTGTTTTTTGTTTGTTTGTTTGATTGATTGATTTTGGAATGCCTGTGTTTGCATATACGTACATAATGTGATATCTTGGAGATGGGACCCACCCAAGCCTAAACACAAAATTCATTTATGATAGGTTCACCTTAGGTTTTCCATGTCAGAAATGACCTGAAGGCACAGAACAACAACAATCAATATCAGAGTTCCATAGGATGTAACTAAGTCAAAGTAGAATAATTGCACCATAATTCTGCAGTGTGAATGAGACCTAGTATCAGCCTGGTTATTTTCATGATATTGTATGTTCTCTGAAAAAGTTCCTGCTTCACCTATCTTTCAGCTCCTTCTGCATTATAGTTAGGGGAGGCCAGTGAGTGAATGAGGAGTAGACAAACTGGGTCACAACTGATATAAATTGAGGTACCTGGTTCTGATGAGCCTTTGTTATTGTGCCAGAGAAGGGTCAGTTGCCAGCGTCTCCTCTGTTTTTCAGAGAATCCCACCACATTTCAGTATTTTTGATGTTGTCCTGGAAATGAGGAAACAGAGACCGGCCGCAGTTCAAACCCAGGTGAGCTCCACATCTGAGTGACTTCCATCTACAGCCAGCCTGAGGCAAGAAACAAGATAATCACCCCTGAATCACTTCATGTACAGAAGATGACTGAATGGGAAGCCCTGGAGAGCATTCTGTACCTATACCTCAGGGCCATGGTCAAGCTGAGCAGGCCAAGGGCAGACGGCAAGACCAAACAAAGACATTGTGCTTTCTGGAGCGAAGAACAAGATGGTAGTCGCTCCCATTCCACATACAGAAGCTGTCTGGACTGACAGCTGAATCTTTCTTCAGCACTGGTTCTGCTTCACACCTGAAGGCAGGAGACTAGCTTAGGGACATGCCTAAGTCTGTTTAATAATTGTAAGGCTGGCGTTGGCAGACTACGACTTACTCAGTCCAACACCTTGCTGCCATGTGCGCTATACATTGGGCTACCTTTGTACCAAGTCTAGAAACTCCAATTGGTTGAGAATATGCAGCCAGACTGATTATGGACACATCCAGAAGTGACCACATAACACCAGCTTTTAAACTCCGCTGGCTGCCAGTTAGTTTCCGGGTAAAATTACAAACTGTTGGTTATTACTTTTAAAGCCCTACGTAGTTTGGGTCCAGGTTACTTACAGGATCGCCTTCTCCAGTACAATCCTCCTGTACACTCAGCTCCTCTGGGAAATATTTGCTCCAACTGGCCAAAACTAGACTGGCAACCATTTCCCAGAGGGATTTTTCGTCTCTTGTCTCCAGACTGTTGAATGATCTGCTGGAAGAGATATGACAGCTGAAACGCTAACTGCTTTTAAAACAGCATTAAAGACATGTCTCTTCCTGCAGGCCTACCTAGTCAAATTTAAATCATGACTTTTTAATTTTACATCTACTCTTATGAGGGTATTTTAATAGTTTAATAGTATTGTATTTTATCTGTGCTTTTATGTGTTTCTAATTTTGTTTTGTGTTTTAACATGCTGTACTCCACCTCAAACCTTGAAAAGAAGTGGGAATGAAATAAAAATTAATATTATTATTATTAGTAGTAGTAGCAGTGTCAATGCCACTAGTAGCAGTATTATATGCTCTATGTTCTTGGTGTCTGCTCAAAGAGCTGCAGATATGTAATAGTAGTAGTATGAAATTATCTCACATGAGCTGCAACTCCCAGCAGGATACCACACGTGGATTGCAATTTGCAACTCCCAGCACTCCTAGCCCCGCATAGCTAATAATGAGGACTGCTGGGAATTGCATTTCAACAATGTTTGGAGGGCCATCCCTTCATTCATTCCTTTGTATATCTGCCACCTTTCTCCCAGACTGAAACACAATCTGTGGCTTATAGAAAATAACAACTCACTTTTCCCACCTCTCTGTGGTGCCACACAGGGTCAGGATACTTGGGTAAGCAAGTGGGGTTGTACAAATCAGGGCATATGTCTGTACATAGAAGCTGCCCTCTCATACATACCTGTTTTATTGGCAGGAGCAATACGAATTTGTATATCATGCGGTCACTGAAATGTTCCGGGCTACCCTGAGCTTCTCTCATCCCCACTATGAAAACCTGAAAGAGGTAAGAGAACAGAACTCAGAAAAAGAAGTAACACATGAGAGTTGTTTTCAACTCTTTCCACAGAGGGGCAGTGCTTCCTAATTCTTCTGTGAATACAAGCCTTATCCTTAGCCCTGGCATGGGAGACTCTGGCTTCTTTCCTTTGCACTTTGGCTTCTTCTTGCTGTCCTCAGCTGCCCTGTTCCATTTTGTACCTTTACTCTACTGCTGGACAGTCTTAAAAAAGATACTATATTTTGTGCCTAAAGGTTCCCAAAGCTCAGAAGCCTGGCTTTGAAAAGACACAAAGAGATAGATAAGTTTGGGGACGTTCTCGATTTTTAATGACAGCTGACAAAATGTCTCAGATTTAATTTCTTTGGCTGTCTTCATGAATTCCTAGGTTTTGGAAGTATGGTTCTGGCGATTATACTGCAGCTTAAAGCACAGAGCAGAACCCACTCCACCATGTGGCCCACCAGCTCCTCAGTGCAAGACTGTCCCAAGGGTACGGCTTCAAGCTGCCCCCACCAAAGCTGGACTGGGGCCATGGCAAGCACATGCACTGGTCCCAATCTGCCTTGAAGCTAGCTGAAAAAGGAGTGGCAAAGATCCGCTCATTTTTTGGCCAGCAAAAAGCCTGCTTTTCCCATCCCGCAGTGTTTTGAAACTGGATGCAAGCTGCCTAGTGGTCTCCCATCCAAGTACTAACCAGGCCTTTGCTCAGCTTCCAAGATGACATGGGATCTGCTGCCTTTAGGTATTTAGTCCCCTTATAATTACAAGTAGAACATTAATTAAAATGAGTACAGTAATTTAGCTTACACATAAAAGTACAATCTATAAAGGATATTACAGTTACAATCTATAAGGGTGAGCAAAATGGTGAATGTTTAGAAACCTTGCCATATAAGGAGAGACTTAGACAGCTGGGTATGCTAAGCCTGGAGAAGAGAAGGTTAAGAGGTGATATGACAGGCCTGTTTAAATATTTGAAGGGATGTCATATTGAAGAGGAAGCAAGCTTGTTTTCTGCTGCTCCAGAGACTAGGACCCGAAGCAATGGATGCAAGCTACAGGAAAAGAGATTCCAGCTCAACATTAGGAGGACCTTCCTGACAGTAAGGACTGTTCGACAGTAGAACACACTCTTTCCTCGGAGTGTAGTGGAGTCTCCTTCCTTAGAGGTCTTTAAACAGAGGCTGGATGGCCATATGCTGGGGGTGCTTTGATTCTGTGTTCCTGCATGACAGAATGGGGCTGGACTGGATGGCCCTTGGGGGTTCTTCCAACTCTATGATTCTGTGATATTATTATTATTATAACAGTCTTTGTTATACATCTTAGAAAACAATAGAGAAATCTATTGGATTTTTCCCCCAGTCAGGAATTGGAAAAAATAGTGTCTCCAAATCTCACAAATAGCAACTGGTGGTTTTCGTAATATAAAGTATTCTACTGTGACAATTTTCACACTAATACAGTAGTAGCAGGTGATATCACGGCCTTCTTAGTCATAATGACCTGGCAAGAGAAAGAAAATATAGTAGGGTGTGCAAATGTGGCGGGTAAATAATGGAAATTAATGCCACTTCTTCATTAAACCTCTGAAGGAATCAGAATCCTGACCTTAATACATAATTCAGTATGTTGAAGGATAGTCTGCCTGAAATTCATTTCCTTAAAATAATGATTTGTTTTTGTTTGGTATGTGCCTTCAAGTTGACTCTGAGTTATGGTGACCGTATCCTGTGGTTTGTGGGCAAGAATGAATATGCTGTACTAAATGGTTGTCCCTGCCTACAGGAGCAAATAGGAGGAGCTAAACCCAGATTACAGGAGGACAGGACCCTCTCTGCTGGGAAATGTTCTGTTCTATTGAGTTGGGCAAGCCAGTTTCAGGGCCACTTTCCTGCCCCTGGGATTTTCTGGAGGTTACATAGGCTGCCAAAAATGGTAAAAGAGAATGGAAGTGGTTGGGTGTCCAGTTATAATTTTGAAGAACCAGTACCCTTTCATGTGGAAAGAGTGCCGGAGGGTCCTGCAACTTATTTTAGAAAGTGAATTGGCACTGCTAGAGGATTGAATCTGTTCCTTGAAACTTTGTGTTGTAATTGTCTTCAAGTCAACTTCAACCTCTGGCGACCATGTGAATGAGGCATCTCCAAGACTTCTAGTCCTCAGTGGACCTGCTCAGTTCCTGCAGACCGAGCGCCATGTACTCTTTGATTAAGTCTTTACATCTGGTGTATGGTCTTCCTCTCTTTCTGCTACCTTCTATCTTTCCAAGCATTATCGTCTTTTCTAGTGAGTCATTTCTTCTCATAATACGGCCAAAGTACAACAGCCTCAATTTAGTCATCTTGGCTTTTAGGGGAAGTTCAGATCCAATTTGCTCTTATACGTATTTGTTTGTCTTTTTAGCCACCCATGGTATGCATAGTACTCTTCTCCAGTACCACATCTCAAAAAAGACAATTTTCTTTCTATCAGCTTTCTTCACCATTCAGGTCTCACACCCATATATAGTGATAGAAAATACAATGGCATGAACAAGCCTCACTTTCATTGTAACGCCCGTTCAGTTGTTCAGTTGAAACTACCCCTCCCTGAAGCCACTGAGAAAATAATGAAGTGAAAATATATAGATATCTCTATAAAAATAACTCCAGCTAGCTCTGCGTGTATGTGTTTGTGTGTGTATGTCGCACACGCACACACATCCTCCTGCATCACTCCTTGTGCTTCTCTCCACTTTGAAGAAATCCCCCTCCCACTCTTTATAGACTCATTTCTTCCCTAAATGCACAGCGGGTTATCATTCACGTGGCTGCCCACTGTGACAGTCCTACTTTGTTGTCCCTATATCACATTTGACAAGAATCGACAGCTCCACACAAAGATGTCACCTGCTGGAAGCTTTGAAGGGACATCCTGGGAAGGGAGGGAAGCAAGATTAAAAACTGGTCCAGAGGGTGCCCTTTGAAGAGACAGACACAACATATTAATCAGTTCTCTTTCTTAGGGACCAAGCTTCACAACTAGGCAGGGAGGATAGAGCTAGCTGATAATTAGTTGCTCCAGGCTTTGCCTTTTTGTCTTTTTTTAGCTTGGTTCATCAGATCCATCTTCTGGTGGTGTTCTTTTATCATTTGAAAAAAGAAATTATCACAGCATTACACTGAGGAGTATAACCATGGCTTGAGATATGGAAACTTTTCCTGTGAAACATTTAACTGTATTTCTACTGTGGTCTGGCTTTGATGAGCCAGCTGACCCCATCGTAATTCATAACTTGTTCATGGCTTTAAAAATTCAGCATTATGCATTCAGATAAAAGTTCGCTGTAAGGAGTTTTAAAATTATCTCTGACCTTTTGCCCTTGTGCATCAACAAAGTACATCAAGGGAAAATTGTATGTGCAATGTAGTATTACTTTCGGCCCTGAACATCTTGATGTTATCCATCTCAATACATCCTTTGTCAATTGACATTTATCAACTTGGCTTTTGCAGTTGATCTCAAATTACAGCCTGCTTGATATGGCTGGTATGGGTCTAGGATGTTTTAAGTTAATTCTGTCAATGACTTACAAACTGACTACCATTAAGTCTGAGGTTTGGTAACTTTAGTAGGATATGTACAGTTGCACAATTCATGTAGAAGAGGAAGCAAGCTTGTTTCCTGCTGCTCAAAAGACTAGGACATCAGTGGATTAAAATTTAAAAATGAGATTCCATCTAATGAAAATGAGATTCGTCCCAATGGTAAGAACTATTCAAACGTGGAATGAACTGCCTCACAAGGTGGTGGATCTCCTTCACTGGGGATCTTTAAACAGAGAATGGATGGCCATTTCTCAGGCATGCTTTAGTTTTGTATTCCTGCAGTGGTAGGAGGATGGATTGAATGGGCCTTGTGTTCCTTTCCAACTCTATGATTGTAAGCGGAGCAGGTAGATGGCTAAAGCACGCATCACAAAAATTAGTCCTTTTCCTTATTGAAGGGACCAGATACTGAAAACAATACTGCAGGGGTCGGCAACCCCTGGCCCACGGGCCACATCTGGCCCGGCGAGGCCTTTGGACTGGCCCAAGCCTGGTCCTGCCGCCGATTGCCAAAGGCCCTGCACCGGTGGCAATCGGCGGCAGGACCGGGTCTCTCGTGTGGGGCCTTTGGCCTCTTGCGCGAGCGGCCCTCAGCCGGCGGACAGGGAGGGCCAAGGAGCCTCGCTTCAGCAAGGCTCCTTGGCCCTGCCTGGTCCCTTCCGCGGGTGGGCGGGGCGGGCAGGGCAGGAAGGGGGCAGGGGTCCTCCTCCTCCTTCCCTCGCTTCCTGCGGCTGCCAGACAGCCGTGGGCAGGGAAGAAAGGGGGTGGGGGGAGAGGAAGAGGAGCAGGAGGAGGAGGGAGGAAGGAAGGAAGGAGGGAGGAGAAGGAAGGGAGGAGGAGGGAGGGAGGAAGAAAGGAGGAGGAAGGAAGGAGCAGGAGGAGGAGGAGGATGAAGAAGAAGAGGAAGAGGAGGATTTCCATTTCATTTCTACAGGTCTGCTTTGTTTTAACGATGATAGTGATGGTGATGATGGTGATATTGATATCAGCCAGCTTCTGAGGCCCAAATGTTCTCCACTTTGATCATGCCTAACAAACATGCATTTATATTATCTTTTTTTTAAAAAGCATCAATTTTTTCACATGTCCTCCATTTTTAAAAAACGTGTCCTACATTTGAAAATGTCCTATATTGTTTAATTATTTATTTTTTGGCTTCGGCCCCCCAGTTGTCTGAGGGACAGCAACCTGGCCCCCGGCTCAAAAAGGTTGCCTACCCCTGCAATACTGTGTAGTGAATACAGAAAGGGCTAAGCAGAGTTGGAAACCTTATTCCAAATTATTTTTTAATCTCCTAGCCTGGATGGTTCCTAGCCATGATGGCTGGGGATACTTGGAAGTTCAAAAAGAAATCTTGATTTTGCTATTTTATATAAGGGATACCATTTTACTACACCATTGTATATAAGGAAACTTAGACATCCACGGATTTTGGTATCCATGGTGAATTCTAGAACTGAATCCCAGGAGATACCAAGGACCCACTGTACTTTCCTACTGTCATGTTTTTTACTGCTGGGGATGGGGAGGGTTGCTTATAAGATTGCTGTCACGGATGTTGAAATATTGTTGGCTTTGGATTTTATTTATTTATTTATTTATTGTTCTGTTTCACCTCCCAGCTCACAAGGGCTCATGAGGTAGCGAACAAATAAAAACTAATTAAAACAGTACAAAATTTAAAAAGACATTTTAAGAACATAGTTTTTTGTGGGTTTTTTGGGCTATGGGGCTGTGTTTATGAGGAAGAGTTTATTCTGAAGATGCCAGCCACAGCTGCTGGCAAAACGTCAGGAATAAATTCTTCTAGAACACAGCCTCATAGCCAAAAAAACCCACAAAAAACTATGGATGCTGGCCATGAAAGCCTTCAACTTCACATTTTAAGAACACAGTAAAATACTCTTTAAAAACTCCTAAAAGCAATCTAAAGGCAGTCCTAGAATCCATTTTTGCAACAGTTAAAACAGGAATTTCAAACATTGAATGCCATGTGGAACCACATTGTTCACCTTTATATGTGTGTGTGTGTGTTTGTGTGTGTGTGTTTGTGTGTGTGTGTTAATTCCTGCTGTGTCTCAGGCAGCAAGATGGCTTCAAGCAGCCTTGAGGGGGAAAACCCCAATGGAAATAGCAGAAACTCTCTGTATGCTACTTTAAGTTTGTTTTTTTGCAGAGGCTTAGAACTGCTCTAGTTAGTTTGTCTAGCAAATATACAACCTGAATTGGCCAGTGGGCTCATTTGCATTACAAAACCAAACCATAATGGTAGACAACCAGACATTAACATAAAAAGCAAGGGAAGAGATAATCCTTATTTGTGAAGCCATCCTTACAGTTATTATGAAGGCTATACTATTTCCTCATGGCTGGGTTCTATCAAGCATTGATTACATTAGACCACTTTAGAGAGAGAATTAAGTCTGTGCTCATGCAAGTGCAAATTCTTATTTGCACAAAATGCAGAGAACATAAGTCATTAGTGAGGTCAGTGGTGACATTAAAAAAAATGCAAGTATCAGTTTATATCAGTGAATGTAAATCTTTGCATAAATTATGACTGAAAACATGTAAATTAACCAAACCTCTGGGGAACAAGGTAAAGGACATAAGGTGCTAAAGTGTGCATTGTGTTTGAGGGCAGGGGGGAAGCAGAGCCTTTCATTATGAGCTACAAGAAACTATTGACAGATAGTTAAACATATTTAAAACATCATTTCAAAACCTCAATTAAAATTTGTTGTTGTCATCATGTGCCCCAGCCATCAGAACTGGTATCAAATAATACAGATACAATTATTTTTAAAGAAACTGGCCCGGGTTCTTTTTTGGATAACATGTGCATTTCTCTGGGTATCTGTTATAAAAGCACTCATATACAACTGTCTGACAGAAGAAACATTTGGGATGTTGACTCTTCATAAGGCAGGGTGGGAAGCGGAATATTCCCTTTCAATCGACAGTAGGATCTGGGAAAGTATGTGGAGTCACCTTCCATTTAAAACTTAATCCAGTTTGGTAGAATACTATTAAGCTAGTCCCTGGTGAAACTGGCTCATACATCTGCCAACACCAATCCAAATTGTTGGAGAAGTTGGTAATGGTAGGGGAACTTTTATACATATGTGGTTGGATTGTCCCTCAGTGCATGAATACTGGAAAGAAATTTTGCAGCTGATCTCCAAGATCACTAAACAAAGCATACAATCATCACCACTCCTGCTCCTTTTCTTTTTTGTTTTGGATGAAAATAATGTCCTGCAACACAAAGAACGTATTTGTTTCCTATTGGCTGTTACTAGGCTCGATATAGCTAAAAACTTGAAAACTGGAAAGCTGACCATTGCAGGATGGTGGACTAGACCTTGGGACCTGTAGTTAATGGAGAAAATTGCAGACAGTAATACTAGAGCAGTGGTTCCCTACCTGTAGGTCGGGACCCCTTTGAGGGTCAAATGATCCTTTCATGGGGGTCGCCTAAGACCGTTGGAAAACATCTATTTAATTACAGTTATGAAGTAGCAACGAAAATAATTTCATGGGTTTGGGTCACCACAACATGAGGAACTGTATTAAAGGGTTGCGGCATTAGGAAGGTGGGGAACCACTGTACTAGAGCAAGAGACTTACACTGTGGGTTGACTTTCCACATGATTTGGCATCCGCTTATTGAATAAATCCAGTGGGACTCATCTCATCTATCAATCTCATCTAAATTTTTATGGGAAGATGTCTTCCAGGATCCCTGAACATGTGTTTTGTCTATAATTCCTAGGGCAGTACTTTGAGTTACGGTTTAATTTCTGCTTTTTCAATGAAATAACCACATCTGAGGGTTTCTTCCCTCTGATGTTTTTATTTGTTGTTGTTTTAGTATTTTGTTTGTTGTCATGTTTTTGTTAAAAAAACAAAACAAAACAAATTCAATTCAGAATTGGTTCCAACATTAAAGGAGCTGTTTGTGATGCTATACCTAATCCCAAAATAAGTTCAATACAGTACTTAGAATAGCTCTTTTAAAGTTGCCATGGGGGGGATTTATTGACTCATTGGGTCAATAAAACCCAGAGGGGATTTACTGACCCACTGATATGGACACTACCAGCAATTTTATTAACTGAAAACAGGTGTGAGAATCTATAGCCCTCCAGATGTTGAAGCACTCCCTTCACCCCACATTATTGGCCAAGATAGCCGGGTGTGATGGAAACGGAGTCCAGAACAGAATAGCCATTTATGTATCACCAAAATAAAAGGCAAAAGAAGACACAAATCTGCATCAAGTTTCCACTGCATATGTATAAAGCAGAGTCAGAAATATGATAAAGTTTACCATAAATTAGAAGCCCAATATGGTTCACCATAGTGAGGAATATGTTAACCACTGACCTCTTGGCTTCCTGAGTCTGCTCCTGTCCATGTGCAAAGTGATAATGGAAAACCTCTTTCATCATCTTAGGGTTTTTAAACTTTAAGCTGGATTGGACCATTCATCAAACAGGACTGTTCTGTAACTGACCTTCAGACAGACAATTTTATCCTGTAAAGTGAGATGCTTGGTTGCTCTTGTAACATCTGAAGGTCCACAGTGTCTCTAGCCCTGATCTACAGCATTTCTAAGTCATTTCTCAAAGGCTTGAGCTGGGTTAAAAAAAACCAAAACCATAAACTAAGGAGCAGTTATAATAAAGGCCCTGTCCCAATGCTTAAATTATAAGGGAAGGAGGAGCAGGATGCTCCCTGAAATTCATAAGCTCTACCTGTGTGAAAACAAATGAGTCACTTCTCTAAAGCGTGGATATCTCACAAATAGCAAATGTGATAAATCTGTGCGCATGAACTACTATATCCATTGAAAGTCCAGTTGGGGACTCATGGGAATGAACATTCCTCCATGTCTGGATGGACGGAAAGACAACAGATACATATAGCATCAGGGAACAAACTACTTTGTTTCCTGTGTGCAGGGAGGATAGTTTTGTGTGGTTTTTTTGACACACAGGCGCAATATCATCACTTGACAGGAAACTCACAGGTAAAATCTGAAGCAGGGGGGAGCTTACCAGAGGAATAGGAAAATCCCGCTTCCATCTGGTTTGGCAGGTAGGACAGTGTTGTAGCGCAGTCATTATGGTGAAACCCAGATATGTTCATCAGTTCAGAAACATGCAGTTGGGCTGCTGTCAGGTGTTCCAAGGGGAATGAAAGAATAAAGAGCAGTTTTAAGAATGAATGGGCACTCAAGAGTTATGACTTAAGGTTCTCCTTCTTTCTCCCCTCCTCTCTAGCACGTACAGGGTTAATGCGAAATGATGCTTAAGGCAAACTTCCTGCTTCAGGAAGTTCTAACATCTGTACTGGCCTAAAATATCGTCTTTCACTTCCCTTTTCTTTTCTTCTTCTTCACAGAACCATCTTCCCCTCTATGACGACGCCCTCTCTCTCCGACGCCCGACAGCACCCCTGCTCAAACGAAGCACCATCCTCCGGTAAAGATGGCATAGGGACTGAGTTTTGGGACCAGCTAGTCTCTACAATGAAAGCAGAGCCTTTTCTGTGGTGGCACTTCACTGGAATGCCACGATGTAAACTATGTAAATTTGGGCCAGGTTTAAAAGGCTATCAGAAGCCTTCGTAACCGTGTAAAATGTGCCTGTGTGTATCTGAGTGCTGTTTATATATTTTTATATTTTAATAATTGTTTATCAGTGATTGTTGACTTAATGCTCATTAAATAGTTATCCTTCATGTCTCATTTTAACTTCTGAATATTTACATGGAGTTATAGCTCATCTTTGATCTATTATGCAAAGAATGATGAACTTGAAAACAGTAAATAAGAAGTAAGAAAGAACTATAATATAGGAGTTCTAGGGAAAGAGAAATTGCAGTTAAGTGGAGAAGAGTTCTTTCTGGCCTGGATGTTCTGTGGTATGGCCTCCTCTAAATCAAAGTGCTCAGGCTTGGGAATTTTAGGAGGGCACTTGAAATAAATTATTTGAAATGGGGAGCGTGGAGGAGGAAACACTTTGTGAAGTGGATGGACAAAAGGACCGGTTCTTTGCTGTTGTCCTTCAAGCTCCTCCTGAAGACAAACCTTTTTAAACTGAGATTTTCAAACTATTTGTTGATGTTGTTGTTGTGTGCCTTCAAGTCATTTGAGACTTATGGCAACCCTAAGGCAAATATATCACTAGGACTTCTTGAAAGAATTTGTTCAGAGGGGATTTGTCCTGCCCTTCCCCTGAGACTAAAGAATGCAACTTGACCAGTGTCACCAAGTACGATTCCATGCCAAACAGGAAATTGAACTCTGGTCTCCCAGTGTCCTAGTACAACACTCAGACCACTACACCATGCCAGCAACTTAGCCTCTCTTTAAAGACATTTTTACTACTGTCTGTCCTCAATGGACCTATCCAATGGTAATGCTAAGATCCAAAAGCCAGGATCTTGCAGCACCTTTGAAACTAACTGAGTGAAAGATGTTGTAGCACAAGCTTTTGCAGACCTAGGGGCTCCACAGACCAGCACTTTGTGCTGGCCTGTAGGCGTGGTGAGGGCTGAGCGTCCAGACGCTCTGAGTGCTCACCACGCCACCCAGGCACGTGCCACGATGACACTTGTCATGCACAGTGCCCAAACAGCACTCTGCACAAGGGGCATCATCATGGCATGTGAACGCGCCTATAGTGTTGGAATTATCACTTTCTTGAGAATTGCTAGAAACTCTGGAAGTGGAAGAGATTGTTTAATCTCTCTAGCAGAGCAAACACAGAGGAATATGAGTGAGCAGGAAACTAGGTCCACTATATCTCCCAGTCCCACGTGTCCCCAATAAAACACAGTCACTTGGTTAAAGTGAATAATTTTTTTTTATTACTTTAAAAATACAGTACTCTTTACATACATATATATACATTCATTTTAACTAGACACATAACATAAAAGAAAAAAGAAAACAAAAAAAGGATGTCATAAATAATACAACACATTCATAAGCTTCTAAAAAAACAAAAAAAACAGATAAACAAAAATAGATAAATAATTATCAACAAACAAAACAACAAATCTAACCATACAAATAGAGGGAGTCTTCCGGTTTCAGATCCCTTCAATCGGCTTTAAAGTTCTTCTTTCTATATCTATACAGCTATAACTTTCTTATTTCATTCCTCGATCTAAATCATCTTTCCTTACAACACCATTCAATAAATTTCCCCTTTTCCGTTACTGTTTGTCTAGTAGGTACTATGAGATTAAGTAAAAAGAAAAAAGATGAAATTCCTTTCATGGAACGTGAAGGGAATGAACTCTGTATATAAGAGGAAGAAAATTTTTCATGAATTAGAGAAAGAGAGAGTGGAAATAGTAAGTATACAAGAGACTAGAATAAGACTAAAGGACACCAAATATATAAGGAATCCAAAATTGGGCCAAGCATTTATAAGTTCAGGAAAGAAAAAGAAAAATGGAGTGGCCATCTATGTTAAAAATACAATTGCAGCTAAGGAAATATTTAATGATGCAAATGGGAGATATATTGGAATTGAGATTGAAATAAATGGAAAGAAAACTTTGATTGTGGGGATATATGGCCCGTTACAGAATAAAGGCAATTTCTATAAGAAGCTTTTAAAAGAATTACAGAAACACGACTTTGATCAGCAGATTTATATGGGAGATTGGAATGGAGTAGTAGACCCCAATATTGACAGACAATCAAAGAAGAAAATTCAAATTCGGCAGGGGAAACTGCCTACTAAATTTTTTGAGTTACAAGAATACTACTCACTTATCGACCCATGGAGATATAAATTTCAAAATGTGAAGGATTTTACATTTTATTCAGCCCCCCACAATTCGGCCTCAAGAATTGACATGTTCTTCATCACAAAAAACTTTATTAATGAAATTAGAGATGTGAGAATAAAAGTGAACAAATTGTCGGACCACAACCAAATAGTATTAGAAATAAAACAATGCAAGAAGGATCTGACCTGGAGACTAAACGAGAATTTGTTAAAGGAGGAGAAAATTCAAAAACAAATTAGAGAACAAATTAAGCTATATTTCAAAGAGAATATGGACCCCAACATAAAAATGAAGGTTAAAGTGAATAATAAAACAAGTTTACTTACAAAAAATATGTAGTATGAAGTAACACACAGGTCTAACTTCATGTTGCAGAAAAAATAAGGTAAGAAAAAGTAGGTTACATACATCTTAGAAAAGTTTCTTGTCAGCATGCAAGGAAGGCATCTTCTCCTGAGCAAGGAGAGGGCAGGAGAGAGATAATGGTGGCTCCTTCTCTCAGGGACAACAGGCAAGGTGTGCTCATGGGTAAACAGGAAATGGAGGAGGGGCTGTGAGTAAACAATAAACTACCATAGACATGCATTACTAGAAGGTCTCAGCATGCGAAGTTGCTATATCCCAACATATGGTAATCCTTCCAGGACGCAAAAATAACCCACCCAGAAGCAGGTTCTTTTTGGTCCCTCTGGAGGGTGCAGCGTTTGGCTGCCACGGCCTCCTTCTGGGGCAAAAATGGACGGCATTTAGCCACCTGTCTGCACAGCCCCCTAATCTACTTATGCTACAACATCTTTCACTCTGTTAGTCTCAAAGGTTCAATATCCCTTTGCATAGTGATATTCCAAACTGACACAGCCATATCTCTGAATTCTACCCCAATGGGAAAATATTGTCCTCCAAATATATACATTCCTAAAATCCCAATAGACAGGTGCCATCATGCTAGGAAGACATTTCATTTTACTGTATTTTCTTTCGTCTAGGAGCATCTCAGTGCCAGCTGAATCAACCCCTATAACACTTCCAGAACTACCGCCAAAGCTCATCAGAGGCATGGGTGATACGTATGCTGTTGTGAACAAAGTTCGGCGAAGCGGAGCTGGAATATCTCCCAGTTCTTCTACCAGTGAGGCCAAACTTGATGGAGAGGGACCCCTATATACTGCTGTGAAGCCACGGAATAGTAATGTGGTTGACAGCACCCTAACAGTTGACCCCAGTGCCTTTGTGGGAATCCAAGCCAGCCACTCCCTGCCAGGGAGTCCCATACGACGCCCACCTTCCAGCATAGCCTGTGAATACACCCAAGTAAATTCATCTGTGCCAGGTATCAACACAGGTGTCCTTTTATAAAAATAGCTGGTTTCATGTGTGTGTGTTTTCGGAACTCATATAATTCTATTTTGTTGTTGTTGTTATGTCAAACTTTAAGGTAGGTAGAATCAAAACTGCAGAATGGTAGAAAGTGACATTACCGTACTTGGAACTTGTCACATTATCTGATGAAGTACGGTATTGCTGATTCCTAGAATACTGAATACAACTGGAATCATTGGTGGGCAAAAATTCTAAGCAGTTCTATCTGATATATTGCAAAACTGAGAATAATGATTATCATGATTTAAATTATTCTATGTTGTTGTTGTTGTTGTTGTTGTTATGTGAGTGTATTATTATTATTATTATTATTATTATTATTATTATTATTATTATGTGAGTGTAACTACTTCACATAGGGAAGGTGGCACTGAGGGTCTGGGTGCCCCACTGCATTTTTGGTTCCCATGGACCAACATAAGCTACTCTTCTTTAGCTTCTTTTGCCAGACTTCTTTGAATTCCATAGTAAACTAGTTTTACATAGGTTAAACATGGGAGCATATAAATTTGGATGCAGGTGAAAAGATTCTAGTCCTCATGATAACACAGGCCAAATATCAGAATTTTGATTTTATGATCATTATCAAGCTCACGTGTAGCACGACCCAAGCAACTATCAGTGGAATCTAGAATTTTTTCAAACTTTTTTAATGCCAATATAGGATCTTGTTTTGTGATAAAGAGAAATGAAAATATCCACAACAAAATCCCAAACTTTCAGACTTTACATGTCTGATGCCACTTATCTAGATTTCCTCTGTGCTGTTATGGGTAAAACTGAGTCAATGTAGTGCAGGCAATGCACAGTTTCTGAACAGCTTAAAAAGTTCCTGTCTAGATGCAATTAATTGACTTTTGGGTCTGATTTATCTTCTGTTTTCCTCACCTCTCCAGCAGATTCCAATTCCAGAGTCACCTCTTCCCCATCTCATTCTAATGGACTTGGGAAAACCCTTCTGAGGAACCTGATACCCCCGGTATATATTTTGTGTTCTGTTTTTCTGCCAGAGGCTCAAGAACACAAGATGCCAGTGAATATGAACAAAAATTATGGACTAGCTCCACTTAGAGCAGAGCCTCACTGATTATTTTTTTTTAATGTATCATCATTGTCGTCATTTGGAGTGCATTTTCTGTCAACCCTATTCTGCAAAGCCAAGGTTGGGGATGTCAGCATCTGGGTAGCCATATGTTCTGACTTAGAGGAGGGAGTCATTATGGTCCAGTGGCTAGCTAGAGAGTTGTATTTGGCTTTAGAAAACTTGGCATTGGGTCAAGTTCCAATTCTGTAGTGCAATCATTTTTAGCTTTTGGTTATTCATCTTTTCTGTCTGAAGAATGGGGAAAATACTGAATTACTCAGAGGACAGGGTGGACCCAATAAGTATTGCAAAGTACTATACCGGTTAATAGCTCCATTCTAGAGGACAGTATTATTTCTGGATAACATATTACAGGATAGGCTTCCTTTCCAAACAAACAGGCAGATAGTAACCAAGGAAAGTTGAAAATTCTCTCTGACCTGTTACAGTGTTTATCAGAATGGGGCTAAAAAGTCAAGCTATACATGAAAAGGGATATTATAACATAACACAGGTCAGGATGGGTGAATAAAATGTAAAAAAAAAAAAAAACCCAAAAACCCTCTCAGCCAAATGTGACACTAGGTGCAAGAGTCACTTTCCTGGGAACTAGAACTTAAAAAACAAAATAAAACTACACATCTAACCCTTATCAGTGATATGCTTGAATATGTACAAATGGTCTAGTAAAACCATCAAAGAATAGCAACTGACAAATAAAGCTTCTAATAGGCAGAGTTTGAAGAAAACTGGAAGTGGACTTCTAACTATATGCAATTTTGGTTTCTGGGAGCGAGGAATGGCTGGCTGGGGGAGGATGTGTCCCCTAGACCCAGATAACATGTTGGTCCCTGCATTAGGTCCTAGAGTTTAGGCAGGAATAACACATATATATTTTTTCTGAAAATCTCTTTTCTTTCTCTCTAGGCTTTTAGTTCATCCCCTGGAAAGAAAGGTAAGAAGCAAAAGGGCTAACTTTAGACAGAGGGGCTGTCCTTTCCACAAAATAAGGTTACGGTTTATTCCAATGTATGAGTGGGTTCTTGTTCGGTCTGAATTCAAAGGTGCTTCTGGGATGGAGATGGCATTTGCTTCTCCAGTCCCATGCCTTTCAGATGTGGGCCAGGGATGATGGGTATTCTATACCAGCATAGTTGGAGACCGCCATCTTGCGGGAAACTGCACAATGGTCTTTAGTTGAAGATACCGTTTTCCCCCCAGCATCATGAGAAATTTTGATTACTATAGGAGGGGACAACCATGGAAAGTTATGGGACTTCATTAGCCCCCCCAGGAGATTTTGGCAGGCCCCACACATCCCCCTAGGATTACCAGGCTGGAAACTAGAAAGGCATCTATAATGGTGGTATAGATGAAAGTTTTGGCTTGTCATAGAACCAGGTAACAAGCAACACTTGCTGAAATTCTAGGTTTTACACAGCCATTAAATGCACATGAGTCTCTAGAGTGTTCATTCTGGCAGCCCCTATTTCCCATTGTGTCCCCTTACAAAAATAAAATAAGTTTTGGCCACAAAGTTCTTCCAAGGGAGAATTTTTTCCATGATTTTAAGCCTTTTACAAACTTTTATTCAATACCTGTTTTTTTAAAGGCCTAAAAAGGTTTGGGTGGTGGTGAAAATGGCTTCCTAGAGGACATTTGGGAGAAAAAAAATCGATTCCTGGGGGATAGGTTTGCAAGACTAAAAACTGGAGAGGGCACCTGTACCTATACTGGTTGTGTAGAAGAGGAAAAATTCATCAGGCATTGCTTCTTGCCTGGTTCCATGACAAGCATTATCTGCAAAATTGCCTCTTCTACATGACTGTTACAGGTACAGAAGTCCTCTCTAGTTTTCACTCTGGCAGCCCTTCATGTGGCATCCTGGAAGCCACACTGTGCCTTTACTATGAGGACTGTTTTGGAATGGCTCCATTACTGTCTCCAAGGGAGAGCTCAGAATGTGATACTGCAGCTGCCACCATTCTGGGCATTGGCCAGTGAAGTGTCAAGGGTTGCCCCCATTTCCCATGCCGATTTGTATGTCTTAATATAAACTGATATTAATATAAAATTGCAGGACAGATACACTTGCTTTAATTTACAGAGGTGCAGAGAGACATTTGGCCCTACAGATATTGTTGGAATGAAGCTCACTTTACCCCAGCCAACACAGTTAATGGTGAGAGGAGCTGCAGTCCAACACACTCCTAGTGAAACACAAGTTGTTCACCTCTATTTTCCATGGACAAGAATTATCTTCCTCCTGTCCCCCTCTTTCATGTAATTTCCATTTAAGCAAGCTTAGGGCTGAGACCCTCTTCATGTTCAGATTATTAAGTGTTTGAACAACACTAACTATTGTGATTATAAAATGTGGGGTGTTAACTTCCCTATTGTTTCTGAACAGCTCCACCATCTCCGCGGATTGCCACCACACAAGCTTACGAAGATGTGAACGACACCACCCTTAGGGTCAGCCCAAATGCTGTGGGACCTTCTACCAATACAATGGGTGAGTAAGGAGATTTCAGATAGTAATGTAGTACTGTAACGTTAGGGTTGCCAGTTCAAGATTGTCCTAGGCCCTGACGTTTCCAAGCCGAAGCCTGAGACTTAGGGATCCCCCTAGTGATGATATTAAGAGTTATGTATTAAGTACCAACCACAGTTGCTCACAGCTTGTCACTGAAACACACACACACCATATTCTCCTGTTTTGAAATTAAGATAGAAATCTTAGCTAAAGAGGCTGTTCTCAGATCTTCTTTACCTGCTTAGGGGGATGGGAATAGGAGACATTTAATCTGGCCTACTTGCATCTAACCAGGTGGATGCATTGTGTGTGTGTGGATATGAACCTAGGCACCACACTGATAGGAAGAGAAGGTGTAAGGTAATTAAGTAAATATATACACCTGAAGTAGCAGCAACAAATGAATTAAGGGTTGCAAACTGTAGCAGTTTGCTGCTCTACTAGCTGGGCTAGAAATTAGCACACAGTCCTTTTCCCTTGCCTGTAGCTGATCCCCCCAAAACTGGAGAATTTTCACTTTTTCATCTGGAGAAACACACATGAAAATTGGAGATTTAGAGCCAGGCACTGAAATCTGACAAGTCAAGTACATTTGAAGGGTAGGCAGGGGACGTGTACCTATAGTTAGCATTTGGGCTCTTGCATGAGTATTACAGACCCATGCACAGTATAGGGCTGCAATATTTTAATCTTAACTAGAAGCTGATTAATTAATGACACTGGGCATTAAGGACGGATTTGTTCATTGTAAGCTGTTTAAGCTGTAGTCGTGTAAAAGCCAACTGCAAATTAACAAGAGACTATTAAGTTTTTATAGCAATGATAAACATTGCTTTAAAATCCATCTATACTTCCTATACTTACTTATCCATCTATTGTTATTAGCTGCCCTTGAGTTAGTTCCAATTCATGGCTACCCTGTGGATGAGACATTGCCAACAATCCCTATCCTCCACTGCCCTGCCCAGATCCTGCAAACCCTTGCCCACAACCCCCCTCCCCCAATTGAGTCTATCCAACTGGTTTGCGGTCTTTCTCTTTTTCTTCTACTCTCTACCTTTCCTAGCCTTATTGTTTTTCTAGTGATCCATGCCTTCTCATTACGTGGCTAAAGTATGATAGTCTCAACTTGATCATCTTTGCTTCCAAAGAGAGCCCTGGTCTGACCTGTTTAAGAACCCATTTGCTTGTCTTCTTGGCTGTCCATGGTATCCTAAGTACTCTTCTCCAGCACATTTCAAATGAGTTGATTTTTTTCCTGCCTGTTTCCTTCATTATCCAGCTCTCGCATCTGTACATGGTGACTGGGAATACAATGGCCTGAGTGATTCTGACTTTACTGCTCGGTTGTATGTCTCTGCTCTTCAGTATCTTTTCCAGTTCTTTCATAGCTGCCCTTCCCATTCCTAGTCTTCTTATTTCTTGACTACAGTCTCCATTCTTGTCAATGTTTGATCCTAGATATGGGAATTCTTTTATCTATTTGAATTTCCTTGTTCCTCTGTGGTCATTTACAGTATTTTTGTTTTCTTTATGTTCAATAACCCTGCTCTTATACTTTCTTCTTTGATCTTCCTTAGTAGTTGTTCCAGGTCTGTGATGTTTTCTGCTAGTACATATTATCTTAGATTGTTGATATTTCTTCCTCCTGTTTTCACTCCTCCTTCTTCTCTGTCCGAGCCTGCTTTTCTTATAATAGTTTCTGCATACACATTGAACAGATAGGTTGAAAGGATGCAACCTTGCCTGACTCCTTTGCCAATTTGGAACCATTCTGTCTCTCCATGTTCTGTTCTGACAGGGTTCTGATAGGGCCACACATTTCCTTTTCTGCACAAACATCTCTAGAAAGAAATGTAAACTATGTTGTCTGCATTTGAAATTTTCCCTAGCGTGGCTGCCTGCTCAGCTTCCAGTACCAGGTTGCTTTCCAAGTTGCACAGTGGCCCACCTCTGATGTAGAGTAAGAAACCCATAATCAAGAGAAGGGGATAGCCGGATTGATAATGACAGCATCACACACACCAGAGATCTGCAGAGTGTTATTTATATCCTCTGCTCTACATTAAAATGACCATAAAAAAAAAACAACACTGAAGGCCAATAGGCTGAACCAGAATTCCTGCCCTGACAGTTGTGATAGGGGTGCCAGGGAATGGGGACAAACCCAGGGGAAATCATAAAAAGAAGTGATAAGAGGTAAAAAAAAATTGCTGTGCCTTCTCTCTCCTTGCATAGGATTTAACTTCCGCATTGGGAAGCCCAAAGGACCAAGAGAACCTCCTGCTGAATGGAGCCGAGTGTAGGAAGTACTTCAGATATATACCAACAGATGTGCACAGAATGCTATTTCAGCAACTGAGCAATTGAGACTGGCCCAAGCTGCTGCATTCTTCTTCCTCATAGGGGAGTACTTTTGCAAATCAGCACACTGTCCTCTAGGGCCACATACCAAAATGAAGGAGTTGTGAGCACTATACTCCAGGACATTTCATAGCCAGAAGAGAAGAGCCACAGGAAGGAGAAGGAGCTATAAACCTCCAAGGAAAACTTGTTCCTGCAGTCGACTCTGCTTCACTAGATCTTGAGTGGTTCTGTGATCCAAGAATAAAGCTGGCTTGAAGGCCTTCATCTCCAAAAATGTTTAAGCCCATCACTGAGTCTATTCAAGTGCCAGAAACCTTCAGCGCTAGGGGCCCCAAATCAACAAGCTAATTTGTATAGTTGTAACCAACAGCCACAGGACCAATTCTAGTTCCCTCAGGATGCTGCCTTATCTGCCCAGTACATGTCAGCTCATTTCTCCCTTCTTTCTGCTCCCATCAGCAGCAATAATTGTTTTAGAAACCCCACATGGAGCTGCCCATGGAAGGAGGAGACAGCTAGCAGAAAGACTCAAGAAATATTTCTCAACTTAATTATTTAAGGTCCAACAGGCCCACTGTATATATCATCACATCTTAAATCAACTTCTTTGCAAATCTGGTTGTAACCAAAGGCTTTCTCCCATGGCAGCATCTGAGTTTTTGTATGCAGAACACTTCTGGCCAAATATTCTAAGGAGAGGAAATGTGGATCAAGAAACAAGGAAGGAAGATGAAGCAAAAGCTCTTCCTTTTAACTTCTGGAAGCCAGGCCTATGGGATAGCTTTCACACCTTCAGAGCTTTTTTCAGATTTCTTTGCATCCATGAGAACTAGAAGCTTCCTTTCCTCAAGACAGAAGCTCTACCTTTTACATGAGAAAGGAGGGAACACTCAGAGAACACTCCCCACCATTTCTTCTCAAGTTGACATGTTCAGTTTTATGGTACTCTGAAGCCCAAATAGTCAACACAAGAGGCCCCTATAGTTTAACTGTCCTGAAGGAAATGAAAAGCAAAAAAGGAGGCAACACAAGGATTTACTGTATCAAAAGTCTGCAAAGATCAAGAAAAGGACCTTTACCTCTCACACACCATTGCTTCATCTATCATATATACTCCACACAATTACATTATGGAGAGGGCTTGGGCTGATACAGCCTCCCAAATGAAAGGATTTAAAGGACTCTGGGATCCACTTCACAATCCCAATTTTAGGCATCATGTTTCCACATACTGCCAAGAAATGTTGATACACTAGGTCAGATGTCCCATGAGACATGGAGATGAAGGTAATTTCAGTCATTACATCCTCCCATATGTTCTTGTTAGCTAGTGAGCTTACCAGCAACTCTCACTCATTCTAAGACTGCTGCCACACTGCAGAATTAATGCAATTTAACACCACTTTAACTGCCATGACTCTGCATTATAGAATTGTGGGATTTGTAAGTTTGTTGTGGCAGCAGAGCTCTCTGACACAGAAGGCTAAATATCTCACAAAATTACAAATTTTCAAACTGCTCTAAATGATGGTTCTGTTTGCTGCTGAAGTTGCCTTTGATACCCAGTTTCCCTGTTGGGTTTCTGAAATTGGATAGCTAGCTGCAATATAGGCTGAGGTTTGTGCAGTAGATTAAACCCATAGATAAATGGAGAGCCAGGGCTGTAAAACAGACTAACATCCAACACCAATCCCTTCTGTCTAAGACCTTTGTGATAGAAAAATATTCTATGGACAGAATAGAATGCAGCTTGATCCACATGGGCCATGGCCATTTTTAATTCAAAGAGCGGCAGAAGGGAATGATGTTCATGATGATAATCCAAAGAATCCAGGGCATCTTCTCCTGTCAGCACATCAAAGCACCTTGATATTGAAGAAGTCCTACAAGAGAGGAGAAGAGGTGCAATTTGGAATTCATGGAACTATTCAGTGCTGAGGAACTTCTGCTTCTTGGCTGTGCGGGTATACGGGTGCCAGCGCCACTCTACATCAGCTGTGTTCTCCTGCTCCAAGCTTCCCAGTTTGATCATATATACTGCAATAAGAGAAGAAAAGCTTCAGTTTTGGGCAAGGCCCTCTTCGGTGCAGGGACATAGCCAAGGGACATAAACTTTGGATTGCTGAACATTGGTGATCAAACCCAGACAATTCACATTCAGTTTGATATTAATAGTTTTTAATTTTTTGGCAGAAAAATGACCATCAAATCCCCAAAGCCTGGGAAAGAGAAGATTAAGAAGTGACATACTGTATTTAAATATTTGAAGGGGTGTTATATTGAGGATGGAACAAGCTTGTCTTCTCCTGCTCCAGAAATTAAGACATCGAATAATAGATTGAAACTACAGTTGCCCCTCCTAATGTGCAGATCTAGGATTCACACCCTTGAATATATGCAGAGAGGTGACCTCCGCTGTTTGCAATGGTACGCACACCAGGTGTGTGCGCCCTTGCTGTGCGCACAGGGGTGTGCTCCATTCAAGCCTATGGGGCTTAAATAAGTGTGAGCTTCTGTTTTTACAGGGGGGGGATCTGGAATGGATCCCCCACAAAAACGGAGGGCCAACTGTATAGAAAATGAGATTCCACTTAAACATTAGAAGAACTTCTGGAAGGTAAGAGTTATTTAACAGTGGAATACACTGCCTTGGAGGCTGGTGGGGTCTCCTTCTCTGGAGGTTTTTAAACAAGCTGGATGGCCATGTCAGGAGTGCTTTCATGGTGTAATCTTGCATGGCGGGGGTTGGGCTGGATTGCCTTTGTGTTCTCTTTCAACTCTATAATTCTTAAAATGGGTAAGATTTCGTCTTACTACCAGTTAAAAGCAGGAATGCAAACATGTGGCCCTCCATATGTTGCTGCACTACAACTTCTATCACCTCCTGCCATTTAACTATATTGCCTGGTTCTGAAGGGTGTTGCACCCCAACAACATCTAGAGGGCCACATGTTCCCCACCTAAACTATCTGGGACCTCTTTGTGTTTTCATGCGTGGACTAAGAATTTAACCAGCCACTGTTCTTAACTACCATTCCACATCAGCTTTACACAACAAATCTTTCTTTGGTTCTGAAACACTACTCCCATCAATTGGAAGCTTCAGACTCAACCTTCCTGTAGTTTCCAAACCTTCAGGATACAGAATTTGCACAAAAATGGGCTTAAATTATAGGTTTTTCTCCTCCTCAACACACTGCAATAGAAGTTTCTAAGCAAGCCACACTGCATAACAAAAATGTTAAGAAATCTACATATGGAGTTAGTTTTAAAGGTGCACATTGAAAGCCATGTATTATCAATTCAGTGTTTTAACACATAAAAATGAATGACCAGATATGAATCAAAGTGAAAGATAAATAGTGGAAGTGAGCCTCTAAAATATTAACAGAATCCCTATTAACAGGATTCTACAGAAAAGGGCTTGCACTAAAGAATTATAAGGGCTGGATCATGGTAGAAATGCTGGGTTCCTTTTTGGAGCTGGGGAAAGAAGTCATAATTGTTCAGCTCCTGCTAAATGCTTAGTTCCTTTTATGTGGCACGAATTCTGACATAACTTCAAGTACAATCGGGTTTCTATTGCAATCATGTAAGAAAAAATGTGTGCAAGGTATTTGTTTGCTATAGAGAAAGTTAGCTGTTTTAATCATTGTACAAAATGTGTTGTGGATTGTTTGGGATTCTTTTACTGACTATTTGGTGCAATTTTAGAAGAGGTTGAATTTTAGTCATGAACAGTGTTTATTTTGGTTTTAACAATAAAATATGGCATTGTGAAAGAAACAGAACAAAGAAAGAGCGCTCTTTTAATTGCATATGGAACAGATAGTGCCAGAAAGCTAAAGCAAAAACCAAATTCCATATTCTAATACCAGGATGGTGATCCTATCACACGGTTTTCTTGGCAGAGTTTGTTCTGAGTGAGTTAACCCTTGCCTTCCTCTGAAGCTGAGAGCATATGACTTGCCCAAGGTCACTCAATGGGGTTCCATGGCTGAGCCAGGATTTGAACCCTGGTCTCCCAGGGTTCTAGTCCAACACTCAAACCACTATACCATCCCGGCTCTACTGAACTGTAGTTCCCCATAATTCATCATCACTGGCAATGCTAACTAAGCCTAATGTAACAACAATAGATAACTACACATTCTTCAGCCCTATTCAAACATAATACTTTAGGTTCTTTTTTTTTTAAATAGGAGGAATCACATAATTCAACCATCTCTCTCGCTCTGCCATGTAAAAAAATTGCAGTCTATGGAAAGCTAGCACTGGAGGGGGGGGGGATTAAAGGTTAGCCTTCCTATGACATGTTAATTTTCTTCACACAAGGATTCTGTTTATTGATATCACGTAAATACTCCTCTTAAAACATGCAATCTTTTGCTTGCAATATGAAGTAGTACAGTTCCCAGAGGGCAGTATTACATAATATTTCAATACAGATTGGGGAAAAGTACTGCCCCCTTGGTGTTGCTGGATTTCAGTTCCTGCCAGTTCCTAACCAATGATGAGAAGGGACAGAAGCTGCAGTCTGACACCATTTGGAAAATCACAAGTTGTCCACTCCTTCTCCAAGTGATGCAAGATGACAAAGTACATGGGAAGGATATGCAAACAGTACAGAGGCATTCTGAACAAGCTATGGTGGGCTAGACCTATCTCAGGAACTGAACAGGGCAATTCAGATAAACACAGGAGAACTCATTCACCAAGATAGCAGATTCCTTGACTTACTACACACAGATATTGGAATAAAGGGGCCCTAGAAGAAGGAGTAAGTTTGTTTACTGACATATGGGTCAACTATATTAGTTTAAGAGAAGGACAGGAGAGAAAGATTTTCTTTCAGGAATGCTCTCTAAGAAGCATTCAGGTATCTGATGTAGAAAACCAGCCACCTCATTTAAGTGCACAACGTAATGACAGCACCCATATAGGGATCCAAAAAGTCAGCTTATTAAAGCAGACAAAAAGCTCTATGCCAAAAGAAGCTGAATTTAATAACCTGTATAATGATGCAAATTAAGCATATGGGCATAATTATTGGGGAAGGGGCAAGTGGAAACAATGAAAACCTTCCTTTCATCACCTACTGAACTGATCCTGTTTTCAAGATGCCAGAGCCAGAGCCAGAGTGACCCTTCCATTCAAGAAGAGAATGCAAAGCAAAGGGTATGCTTGCTGGAGAAAAGGTTTTATCTATTTTTCCTTCTCCCTGCCCTCCATGCAATATCGCCTCCCATGCTGATGCAGAAGTTCCCCCAACTGTCTACAGAGTGCTTTTGGGGTCAAAGTGGGCTATGCAAGAAGAAGGAAAAATCAGAAGGAAACTCTCACAAGTATCACTTTGAAGCAAAGCTACTCTTATAAATTAGAGCTCAGAAGAATTGTTCTTGGACTAAAACTCAAAGAATCTCTCAGCCTGCATGACTATTGGTGAGAGGAGTTTGGGAACTGCAGTCCAAAAAACTAACTTTCCAAATTCTGCCTACAGTCAGAGCCACATTGGCTGTTGCATTCTCAATACTTTTTGCTGACTTTGTGGAAATGACTGTGATACAGATTTCCCTACCTAGTCAAGGAACCCAACACAAGTTATGAGACTTATATTTTAACTGAGGTGGTAAGTTCCTTCTGGGCTGTATTACCTCAAAAAGCAAGTGTGTGTGTGTGTGGGGGGGCTTTTTTGGCTATACCAAAAATTCACATGCACACACACAATCTCCCTTTATACAGAGAGCTAGCATGTCTCGTTCAGGTTAGTTGTATTTACACATTACTTTTTTAAAGGGAAAACATTCCATCATATAACATCTCTGAAAGGGTTTTACTACCCCATTAGAATCAGGCCTCAGCTGCTAGCCACAGAAAGAGGTTTAGAGTGGAACTGTTAGTAATGGCTAGTAATTCACCAAACAAGGTCTGCTGTTGTAATCTTTTCCAGATTACTCAGACTACCTAAGGCCTCACACACTTAATCCAAAAATTGTTAAGAAAAAGAAAGCAGTTGTATGGTTATGCTCATGCTACAGACAAAACAGCTGAGGTTGGAAGAATGCCATGACTAAGGCACCACGAAGTTTGTGGTTGGGGCATAATTTCCTGTTTCACCACTCATGTTCCTGAAGATGTTACTTACATTTCATTTCAAATCGTGGCCCAACTTCAGTAAGCTCCACATTCCGGTGATCAGTCTTCTTGTAAACATGATGCCTGTCCAGACAAAAAATAGTAGTTTAGGTAACATATCAGCACTGAGAGAATAAACCAAGTTTCATTCCTTGGCAGGAGCACGAGTATGATATAGTAGTTTCAATGTTGGACCACGACTCTGGAGACCAGGGGTCAAATCTCCACTTGAGCATAAAAACCCACTGGGTGACCCTGGGTAAGTCACTCTCAGCCTCAGAGGATGGCAATGGCAAACCTGCTCTGAAGAAATTTGCCAAGAAAACCCTATGATAAGGTTGCCATAAGTAAAAAAAATGAGTTGGAAGCACACAACTACAACATTCCTTGTCAAGTATCTTATGGGCAAAAGTTTGCAGCTTCATGTGGCACAATCTAGGAAGAGAGTTCACCACTTAAGCCAACTGCTGACTATAAATCACACACAGAAAAATCCCAAAATAAACATAGGTCTATCCCACTCTTCCAGGCCCACTGGAAAAAAGGGCGATAAAACCACCTCCTTTTACTGCACGTTAAGAGGGGCACATCTCGGTGCAGGTAGGAGCTAAAATCAAGACTACTCTTCTCTGGCTGTCATTCTTCTTTGCTCCACAACATCCTGAAATAACACCATATAACGCAAAGTCTCCCACAGTGCCAAAGAAATGGCAACTGCCAACAGCAAAGAATAGAAAAGGGAGGGGGTGGGCAAGGAGTTTTGCAGACATACCCTGCCTTGAGATTCACCTCACCTCCATTACCCCCTGCCAAAAAGAGCCAAAACCATCCCTTGCTTTTGTGACTTGTGAAAGATGGAGGGACTCTTTTTGCTCAGTTTCACCGGGAAGACAAAACAGGTACTAATACCGGAAAGAGATGTAGTCCTCTTGGTTGGCAAAGGTGATGACTCGTTTGCTGTCCTCTTTTGGCACCGGAAACAAGTATTTCAGGATGCTGGTAACCTGAGAGTGATGGAAATGAGGGAAGAGGAAGGAGGGTTTTTAGCCCAGTGGCAAAAATAATCCATGCTTGGGAAAAGTCTAAAAGCAAAAGCAGAGCAGTAGGGGGGAGCTTCTTAGTAATTTGGAGGTGGCTCTGTTCCCCTTCCCATTTCTAGCAGTAGCAAAATTTGGGAGGGCATTCCAGTACACAGAATTTAAGCAACATCAACAGAATTATAATGGCCAAACAAGATAATGTGTAGAATGAGCCCAGGTACATAGGAACATAGTTTACAAGATATCAGAAGTGCACCACCTATCCTGTATTTCCTATACCAGAAACAGCCACCTATACAGAAGATTCCGGACCTTGAAAACTGCCTCAGCCCCCAACATGCTTGGCTCCACCTGCTGCACCTAAATACAAAAGATGGAGCAGATCTGAAGTAAAGGATGTTCAAATCGGTCTAGTTGCCTCATTTCAGTTTTGTATGTAGCCAACTTCTGTCCAATTTCTATAACATTCTGTGAATTTCTTTAAAGACCATATAAAACTTTGCATTTCTTTTCACCCGCAACTTTCTATTTGCACTTGGGCATGGAGCTTTCCATTTCAAATGCATTCTGAAAAATCACTGTATTCTTATCCACACGTTAACCTAGGAAGTAGAAATTAGGCTAAAAAGGCAGTCCAAGCAGAAATCTCCAGCTTGCCGAGTCAGAAAAGGGCAGAAATTTTGCCTTGCTCCCAACACAGCAGTTCACAGCCTATCCCCACCAGGAAATGTATGTTATCACCACCAACTATTTTTAATGAAATACCAATCTTAATAAAGAAGATATGGCTGTCAGTACTTTCTTCATTTCAGTTCTATCCCTCCTATGTCCATTCACATGTTACCATACCTGTAACTTCAGGACAACAATTCATGCACCAGATGAAGTGGACTGTAGTGGACATGCTCTAATACATTTATTTATCTTCAAGGTGCCCCAAAAATTCTTGTTTTCCCTTCAAAGACTAACTTCAATTCTGGGTTTATTTCTGTTCGTCTCTCTCTCCCACCCCATCCCTTTCTGAAGCCAGCTGCGCCTTTTTGTGGGGACCCAGTGCATCTTACCCGTTGTCCAAGTCGGGATGTGAAGTTGTGAAAGATGAGGTGGGGGTGGGCCTCTGACATGGTACCAATGTCCGGGATGTCATGGCGCATGACCACGTTGCAAAGTGTAAAGTAAGCCGTAGGGCCAAAGGGCAAGTGGCTGACTATAAGACCATCTGAGTGGAAAGAGAGTTTTAAAGGTTAGGCGAGTCCAATCCCCATCCTATCCCAGAGAAGAATCCCAGAGATAGACCAGGCTAGCTAGAAAGACAGTCTATTGCTGTGAAGAAAGGACAAAACATCCACCAATCCTATCCAAAGCTGCCTTGTCTAGAACCATTGGAAAAAGTCACAGGTTGGTCCACCTAGCTCAATGTTATCTATATTAAGGATGAGCAAAGTACAACTTTCCAGATACTGTTGGGACTTCAACTCCAGCTTTCCTCGTCATTAGCTACACTGGTAAGAGCAGCTGGGAGCCACAGTCCAACTATAACTGGACCATATGTTACAAACTCCCAGAAGCCCTAAATAGCCAATGACAAGGGACTGTGGGTGTTATAGTCCAAAATACCTGGAGTGCTAAAGGTTCCCCATTTTAGTCTATTATGACTGGCTGGGGAAGCTGAGCGTCTTCTGACCCTACTTGAATATACTAGGTATCAATCTGGAGAGCATCTGCTTGCGCAGCACGTGCTCTAGCAGTGATTTACAGTCATTTGTCCTCAATCAGCTCAGACCAAACAGACTATAGGGAGCTACCATTGAAGAGAAGGATGACCACATAAAAATCGCTTATAAGCAAGTAGTTCCATGTCACTCAGGCAAAGCTGGCCAAGCTATATACTTGCCGTAGGCAAATAAAGCTGATGCCACAATAAATGTATTGGACTGTAAAGTGCCATAGAAATCCTTTTTGTTAAGCTATACATACACTGTATCAAGGAAAACGTCTAAACTGCTCCATGCTCCCACCAGGCAAATGAGATAAAAATAGTTTCACGTTTAGCTATGTTTGCTCCCACCAACAACATTTTTACTTATTCGAACAAATGTAGGGGACAACCAGCCCTCTAGATGTTGCAGGGGTCCAACTTCCATCAGACTTAGGCAGAGTAGGAAATAATGGAGGATGCTGAGAGTTACAATCTGGCAACACTTGGAGGAGCAGAGTTGCCCACCCTGTACTAGAAAGTCACCAGGCCTGTCCACTGCCTAGCCCCAGCCAAGCCACTTACCAGGTACGCCTCGGTGCTCATGCACTATCAGCAGATCGGTGACCCCATTGGCCTTACAGGCACGGACCAGGGCACCCATTTCATGTCGTCCTCGGTTCATACGTTGGGCTCCAGGGAATATCAGCTTGATCTCCTAAACCAGAAGTAAGAAGAAGAATGTAAGAGATATAATAAGCCATTTTATTTGGATTTAATAGTCCTGTTAACCCAAGGTCATTGCACTTGGCTGGCAATGCTTAAGAGACAGGTTGTTCCAAGTCTTGTTGGAACATAATACTCTAAACTAAATGCTCTCTCCCTTGATCTCAAAGGTTTCCTAGGACAAGTGAAGGCAGGAGAAGTATTCTGCACATATTATGAGGCATTCTGTTACTACAGAATTGAATCTCCTTTATCCTAAATGCTTGGAACAAGAAGTGTTTGGGGTTCTGTTTTTTTTTTTATTCAGAATACCCATATTTGCATATACAGTGTTACCCCGGGATACGAATGCGCCACCTTACGAAATTTCCGGGTTACGAAAAAAATCCATTTAAAAAAACTGTTCCGGGTTACGAAGGTTTTTTCGGGTTGCGAAAAATTTTTTAGTGCTTTTCGGCGCTATTTCACACGAAATCGCGGCTTTTCCCCATTAGCGCCTATGGCTTTTTCGGCTTACGAAGTATTCCGGGTTACGAAAGCGGCGGCGGAACGAATTAATTTCGTAACCCGGGGTACCACTGTAGTTATATCTTGGAGATGGGACCCAAGTCTAAACACCAAATTCATATATGTTTCATATACACCTTATACCCATAGCCTGAAGGTAATTTATAAGGTATTTTAAAAATAATTGTGTGTATGAAACAAAGTATGTGTACACTGAATCATCAGAAAGCAAAGGTGTCACTCTCTTAGCCACCCATGAAAAAAAGTTTTTGTTTTTGGAATAATTCAAATTTTGAAATTCCAGACAAGGAAGACTCAACCTGTACTCCTCTAGCAATGATGTCTGAGGCAATCTAGGCACCTATGTTAGCCCAGGCAAAGGTGGGTTGGGTGGACATGGAAGAAAAATGCCCTGGGCTGCATACAGGCAATATATGAACGCTTCCACTAAGTCACCATGAGAATGAGACTGTCCACACCAGGGGTAGGCAACCTGCGGCCCGCGGGCCAGATGTGGCCCGGTGAGGCCTTGGGACCGGGCCCAGCCCAGTCCTGCCGCCGATTGCCGCTGGGGCCTTTGGGGGGCAATTGTCTATAGAAGCCTCAGAAACATGCATTTATATTAACATTTTTTAAAAAATCAGCAATTTTTTTTGCGTGTCCTCCATTTTTTAAAAAAAAAGTGTCTTCCATTTGAAAATTTTGTCCTACATTTGTCCTGGTTTATTTATATATATATATATATATATATTTTAAAAAATTATTTAATTATTTATTTTTTGGCTTCGGCCCCCCAGTTGTCTGAGGGACAGCAACCCGGCCCCCGGCTCAAAAAGATTGCCTACCCCTGGTCCGCACAATGGAAAACCTTTGTTTACTTACTTTGGCAAACATCTTGAGACGAGAACTGGGATCACGAGAGGTTGTAACCATAATGCGAGGATCCTCCACACCAGCCCAGCGGTACTCATCATCCACATGACTTGTCACTCCTGCCACGGCAAGAGAAAAGCTACAAATCCACCCAGAGACAGTCTCTAAACTTCTAAAAAGCTACCCCACTCCTGACTAAGTGCACTTAGTGAAAATCTTCCATAACACTGGAAGTAGAATTTAGGCTGGGTCAAGTGAGATCAACTGTTTAATGAGCATGCGCGCACACACAAGATTCTAGAGCACAATACTGACAGAAGCCATGACCTCTGACCATGGACCCAAATAAGTGGGACAGAATCAACTGTGTGATTATTCAGTGGTGAAAGAAAAAGACAATTCACATATGTTTGGAGCAGCCTTTTCACACTCCTCACATCCCATGGTTAACCGTTAGCACATAAAATAGATTCTGGAGTCCCAATCCAAATCAAGCCATAGTAAGTGAGAGGAGAGATGAATTATACTAAATTGATATATGTGTCAAGTTTTAAAAGATAGTCACATTCTGCTTATGGCATTATGGTTTTCATTTTAAGATATGTTAAACCAGAACTAAGGAGAGATGCTAGAAGTGGATTTGAGTATTTAAAAATAAGGACATTTTCAAATACTGTGATCACCTGAGAGAACTTTGAATTACCTCTAAGCTACTGTGAATAGAAAATAACAGCAACCAAAACAACCACCACCAAAACAAAACCACAAGCTCTTATGTAATTTTTGACCTGCCATGTTCTAGAAATAGGAATGGGTGGCCAGGAGAAAGAGTAATTCTTGTATACTTATTTGTTTTTGGGAATAGTCCTAGATTCTGTGAGAAGGAGCTCTGAAATGTTTGCTGCAGCATTCTGGGAGCTGTAGTCCAAAAAAGTAACTTTTCAAGCTCTGCTCTTAGACTGGATGCCTGGATTTCAGCACTACCTACACATGCTTTTGCCCACATGTCTTAGGTGCATTTCATCTGGGTTCCTATAATGTGTTCTTTGTGGGGCGGCCTTTGAATACTGTTTAGAAATTTCAGCAGCTTCAGAACGCTCCAGCCAAACTGTACAGCAAGCTACAGTGGTACCTCGGGATACGAATTACCCAGCTTACGAATTTTTCGGGATACGAAAAAATCCCATAGGGATTTATTGTTTCGGGTTACGAACGTTTTTTCGGGTTATGAAAAACGGCGGCGCTGTTTAAATGGAGCCGCGGCAGAGCCGCGGCTTTTTTCCCCATTAGCGCCTATGGCAATTCGGGTTACGAAGGTTTTTCGGGTTACGAAATTAGCCGCGGAACGAATTAATTTCGTAACCCGAGGCACCACTGTATAAGGACCATGTGATTCTTAGTTTACATACAACAGTTACACTAGCAACTGGACTGTTTCCTCTGTTACACTGGCAACAAGACACAATTCAGAGTGTGTCTGACAAGATTTTCTCAGGTACAAAACACAATGCAGAATTAATTTAGTTTGAGACTGCTTTAACTGCCCTGGCTCAGTGGTAGGGAATCCTGGGAATTGTAGTTTATTGTGGCACCAGAGCTCTATGACAGAGAAGGCTAAATGTCTCACAAAACTACAGTTCCCAGAATTGCCTAGCATCGAGCCAAGGCAGTCCAAGCCATCTCAAATTATTTCTGCAGTGTGTTTTGGACCTTAATGAGAAACTATGTAATTCCCTATTGAAGGAAGCTGGCCTATCCCCCTTGTTAAAGGCCATCTGCCAGCAAGCAAACCATTTTTTATTTAAACAGGCATTTGGTCCATAGAGCTGTTTTACACCTCCTGTTCTGTGACTTACTTTCTACTTTACTTCAATGATATTTTCTACTTTATTTATATTTCCACTGGTCTACTCTTTGGTCTATGGGGCTGGCTTTGCCTCTTTCCAGTTCCCTTGCTGGAATTTTCTCCTTTATGAACGGCAGCTGCTGGATGTTTGGGTGAGGGCTAAGGATGCCTCACTCAATGGTCTTTCCAACAGTTGGGTTTTTTAAAAAATTATTATTATTCAGTCATTTTGCTCAAGCCAGCTACTTACCTTCTCCACCTCCATCATCAAATTCAAGTGCCTTCTGGAGTTGAAGAGCCTCCTTCCGCAGTTCTGTGGGGATGAGGCAGTTCTCTGGAAGGGAAAATGAAAGAGGATTTAGGAAAAACAGAGAGGAGGCTAGCTGTCACCCCACTTTGTCAGCCAGAGGCATCAGCACCTTCCATGGTGGGCTGTAAGAAAATGCAGTTAGCTTTGAAAAATGCATATTTATATCCTGCATCTTTCCTCCAAAAAGCTAACCAGAAAAAAGAAAATTAGCTGTGCATCAATAAAAGGCTGTAGGTTGGGGGAGCAAGAAAATGTTAGCAAGTGAAAAAGCTTTCTTATTTTCAAAGTTCCTCCTCTATCTGAGGGAGTTTGATAACTTCCACACCAAATTCCTAAAAGCTTTACTTCACTTTACTTAGATATGTTTATAACCCAGTTATAATGCTTGAAAGTGGAGAAAGTTCTCCTACTACTAGGGCATGGATACTTACAGTTGTAAACCAATTAGACACTGCTTAGGTGGTATGAAGCGGAATATAAATGAAGCTTGTTTGTTTGATGACTATAAAGTTTTGGCTCAGAGTTACCATTTTCAACTGCAGCAAAGGCCTACAAAGGGCTGGAACAGACCGGCAAAGAAAGCCGGCTTCCCGGTGGCTTGGGGGCATGGCATACACATGAGGCATGCCCCCAAGCCGGCAGGAAGTTAGTGTCATGCTGCTCAACTGTTTACACTGCGGCCGCTTTATGGAGTGGCATTTGGACGCTGCACACCACAGGAGCACCGCAAAGCCATGGTGGCAGCAGAAAAACAGGCTTTCTGCTGGCTTAAAAAAAGAGCGGCTTTCTGCCGCTTCTTTTTGCACCAGCCAATAGCCGGATTGCAGCTGTGGTGTGTAGTTGCCGTGGCATGCGGCTCTGTGGCAGCCCCAATCCAGCGTTTTTAGGCAATCTGTTTTGCCCCTTGGTCACCTTTCAATGGCAGATGGTCTAAATACATAGCCCAAACAGTGGCCACAACTGGCCTTTCATCAAATTTGCACCTTATCCTGGGTAGTGATATGGTATTAAAATTAGTCAAACAAATACTCTGGGATATTGCCTGTTGCAATTGTCAGGCTTGTTTCCTTTCTTCATACACAGTTAGTGCTTTGAATATCCATTACATGAGACCTTTTCTTCTGGTAGACTATATAAAGAACTTAAAGGTTGCTAATATATAATACATATTTTTACTATGGGCAGGTGTAATGCTTTTCCTTTAGAATTGCTATATGATAAGTATGCTGGGCTACTCCTCTTTGAGATTTTGCCCTTGCAGTTCGCAGGAGGTTGAAACTCATATTTATAATCTAGGTCACAAACAGTGTATCCCCCACTTTATTAAATCATCTACCTAGCTGATCAGATAAGTTTTATGTTAAAGTTAGGATAGATGTTCTAATGTCACCCAGCTGGCTGCCAAGTTCTTGTCTTTGGCAATTAAGATTAGAGAGAAGGATACTCCTAAAATTGTCCAGAGCATCTAAAAGTTTTATTGAATATGTCAATTTTGTTGTGTTTATGGAATGCTAAAACGTATCCTATTTGATATTGTACATTTGTGTGTTTCTGTTTGTTTGCATTATTAAATCAATGGACTGTAATAATAAAAACTACTATTACTACTACTACTACCTTTTTTCTGCTTCATGTGATCCATGCACATTACGCCAATGAGGACTGGGACTAAGAAAACTGAGAAGACTCAGTAAGAAAGGTTCCTCCTCCCACACACATTTTGACCAGATACAAGCCAACAACAGTTCATACCATCTAGCACTTTCTTTATTTTTTCCTTCTTCTCCTGGAGAGTCCTCAGCTTCTCCTCTTGGGCTTTCCGGTAGAGATACTCTCGCCTCTGACGGGCTTCCCGGCGCAACTATAGAAATACAAAGGCATGAGCAAGGAGAATCCTATGCTATTATCGTAGTTCAAAGAAATCTTCCCAAATAGATAAGGATGGGTCTGTCCCTGAAACAGCCACTAAGGAGCTTATATTTCTTAAATCTGAAAACATTGAAACACAACCCATCCTACAAACCTATATGCCATGACCTGGAACAGGAGTTACTTAATGCTAGTGGATTTACATCTGTATGGAGGGAATTGACAGCCATCATGGTGTACTGGTTTGAGCATCGCACTACGACTCTAAAGATGAGGGATCAATTCCCTGTTTGGTCATGGAAACCCACTCCAAGAGTGAACTTGGGCAAGTCACACACTCTCATCCCTAAGAAACTTACCAAGAAAACCCAGTGATAGGTTTGCCTTAGGGTCACCGTAAGTTGAAAATGACTTGAAGACACACAACAGCAAGAGAGACCTAATTTGTGTAGAGTTCACTGTGCATGTGATTGTGGCTATCAAGTTTTAGGTCCCAATTGCATAAAAAGATTAGCTGTATAAGAACTCACAAAGAGGTATGCACTCAAATATTACAAATTGATTTATGTGCTTTGCTTTTTTTAAAAAAAACCTAACAAACCCTCTTAGCCGCCTCATTCTCAGCTACTAAGACCATCATTACTAGTCATTGCTAGAATCACACTTGATTGCATCTGATGGAGTGAGCTCTAATTCAGTGCTACACAAAATGATGGGCTATGGACCAGTGCTGCTCTGCAACCCATTTGCTGGCAATCCCTGTCAGTTCCAGGAAAAGGAAGGAAGGAAGAAACTGCAGCCAATGGGCAGAAATAGGGTGCCAGTCCCTGGCACATGGGAGGAAGAGGAGGAGGGACGCCAGACCCACCACATCCAATATTGGAGAAGCATTGCTGTTGGAAAAATTATGTGTTGCATTCTCCTTTCCCTCCTGAGAGAGAAAGGGACTTCCCTCTGTCCATCTCATTCTATCTAAACATTGACTTTGGTCACTCACTCTTGGAGGCAGTTTAACAGACTCTCTCTCAAGATTCTAAACCAGTGGTCCCCAAACTGTGCCCTTTAAGAGCTGTTGGACTTCAGCTCCCAGAAGCCTCAGCCATGCACTATATATACACACACACATATATCTACACCTATACACATAGAGTATACATCTCTCTCCTTCCTGCTTACCATGATGACCAGGGCTCCCAGTCCCACGTGGAATGAAGAGTTCTTCTATCTATGCCTCCGCGATCACGTGATCCGAGTTCTCATTGGCCGAGGCGCTAAGCCCGCTTGCCCACAAAGAAGATGGCGGCGTGGCAGACTAAGGACGTAGTGCGCAGGCGCATCTCCAGCAACAAAGATGGCGTCGGCGAAGCCGTTGATGCGACGAGGGTGCAAATGCTTAGTTGGGTCTCCATAGAGACTTCCGGCTTCCAATTGCAATTAATGGAAGCTTCCATTTGCGGGGCAGGAAAAGGGAGGCGTTCCAAAGGCCAAAGAGTCCCTCACCGACCGCCCTGGTCCAAAATGGCTGCCAGGGCATCACACGCTGCCAGGACAGGCATATCCCTACTTTATGCCCCCAACAAATATGGACGCCCAGGGAAGGAAGGCAATAGGCCCGTTTCTCGAAGGTATCCACCTCCCCTTTAAACTGATTGGTGGGAGACTAATACCTGTGATTTGATTGGTTCATCCAGAAGAGCCTGCGTTTCAGGGTCAATGAGCCAGGAAGTCCAGCAAGAGAGGTGCAGTTTTGTAGCTGGAGGCTCCCTCCATTTCAGACCTTGGAGAAGAAGCTTGTTTTGGAAGCACCAGGATTACAGCTGTTTGGGTTTAAAGAAGGTAGTGTTTGTCTCTCTGGCAGGAAAGAGCTTCAAGGAGGGGAAGCCACAGCCAGAGGTCCTCCTTTTCCAGGACAGGTCCTCCTCCATTTCCACCTTCTGGTCCAAGGCCAGGTGACATAACCCTGAAAGGAGGAGGACAAGGCACAGCCAAATGGAGGACTTTCAAGGAAAATGTGGGACATTACCAGATAAAAGCGCAAAACACTCATAGAAATATGAATCCATGATGCTTCCTAGTCAGGCTTAAAATGGAGGACGTTTTGACATTCCTCCTGGACAGAAGGCTGAAATAGGACCTCTGGTCACCTTGGTCCAGGAGGGATTCCAGGATGTCCTCCATTTTGGGCATGACTAAGAAGCATGGGTTTATATTTTTATCAGAGCTTTTAGCTTTTATTTGGTCATGTCCTACTGTGTTTTTCTTGAATGCCCTCCATGTTACAGTACCTTGTCCTCCTTTGGGGTTAGGGCAGGTTGACTAGATGTCCTCCTTTTCCAGGACATGGCATATATTTCAGTCTTCTATCCAGGAGGAATTCCAAAATGTCTTCCATTTTGGGCATGACTAAGAAGCAGCATCCATTTATATGAGCTTAGTTTTTATTTGGTCATGTTCTACTACATTTTGCTTGGATGTCCTCCATTTTGCAGTGCTTTGTCCTCCTTTGGGGTTAGGGCAACTGGTCGGTCACCCTGAACCTGAAGAGCACTTGCTTCAGATCAGAGAAAGCGTTATGGAGTTGAATGAACTCTTAGGTTTCTCAAAACTCCTACTCCTACTTGATGTAATCTAAGGAGAAAAGGAAGGAAGCTTTGAGGAGGACCCAGCTGTACTTTGCCATTTCCAGGGATTATAGAAGGGGATGGATGGGGCCTGTGCAGATGTAGGTCGCACCCTAAACAGAAAGTGTCCTAGACATCTTTTACAAATACAACCACTTTGGCACTTGCTTCTGAGAAGGAAAATGACTTGGGATTGCATTTTGAACTGGGATGTGATGGGAATCGTTGCTGTGTGCTGTTTCCGACTTATCATGGAGTTTCTTGGCAAGATTTGACCAGAGAAGGTTTGCCATTGCCACCTTCTGAGTTGGAGGTCGAAAACACAGTGCAGAAATAATCTAGTTTGAGACCGCTTTAACTGCCCTGCTCAATGCCAGGGAATTCTAGGAACTGTAGTTTTCTGAGACCTTTAGCTTTCTCTGTCAAAGAGCTCTGGTGCCACAATAAACCACAATTCCCAGTGCATCTGCCTTTATACTGGATTATTTCTGCAGTATGTTTCAGACCTAAGAAATATTCAGACTACAACTCTGGAGACAAAGGTTCGATTCCTTGCTCAGCCATGAAACCCACTGGGTGACCTTGGGCAACTCAGAAGCTTTCAAGTCACCTAGTGACTTGGCCAAAGTCACTCGGTGGGTTTTGTGGCCAAGCAAGGAACTGAACCCTGGCCTCCAGTCATAATCCAACACTCAAGTCACTACACCATGTAAGAGCCAGCATAGTTTAGTGGTTTGAGTGTTGGACTAAGACTTTGGAAGACCAGGTTTGAATCCTGGCTGAGCACTGGATAACCTTGGGCAAGTCACACACTTGCAGTCTCCTAAGAAACTTACCAAGAAAACCCCATGATACTGTTCTCCATAAGGTCACCTTAAGTCAGAAAGGACTTTAGGGCACACGACAGCAACAACACTTGATGGGAATTATGCAGCCGTCCAAATGTTGCTACTTAGATGGAGCAGAAGCGAAGACACCAGGCAAAGGGGAGGTCAAGGGATGAATGGGAGAAAATGTGTCATGAAGGTTTCATTTCAGATGGCTCCAGCAGAGGACATGGGAACAGCAGAAATATGTGAGGCTTTAGACCATGTCGTCCTCCATCTTTTTGATACTCTTGAGATGCTCCAAAGCAAGAGGGAAGCTTTTAACAACTTGGTAGAGCAGGTAAGACCTTGTGTCAGGGCTGGGTACCAACTAAATTGCTGAGTACTAACTAAATGTGGTTCTACAAATTTATTGGGTTTTCCCCATTGGTGAAGCAGGGTATCGCCCTCTGGCCATTACTCCTTATGGAACTTCCTTAATCCCACTGTTTGGAGCCCAGATCGTTCTTTGAAAGCCCAGGTCACTCCCTGAGACTTTCTGATTCTACTTTAATGGGGCATCCTATGTTTCATAACCTGTTTTTTAACTTTGATTTTTCCCCCCTCTTCAGGGTTGGTTCTCTCTCTCCAAATCTCGCTATGCCATGGGTAACAAGTCTGTCTCTACCCTGCAGTATGGGCATCAGATGACTCCACTGGTTCGAGTGAGAACTGTGTAAGATGGGCAGTTTCCAGATTTGAAGAGGGCAGCTAGAGGAGCCAGGACACTTGCCTGTTAGGTTTATCTCACTCTCTCCACCAGTCTTGACTGAGATGGATATCTTTTATCTGTTTGGGTATGGGAGCTGATCAAAACAACTTCCCTGAGTCAAGGAGAAATTATATTCAGCAGGAGGGTTGCTCTTCCCTCTTTCCCTTTTTTCATAGTAATTACATCTGACATTTCAATGACACCTTGGTTTCTCTAATGACCCTATTCCTTAAAGATTCTGATTACTGCCCTGATAATTTGTAGCACTGATAATTTGTAGCATTGATAATTTTGGGAGCAGATATACATAATCCCTGATGAGCTATAAGAAGGTTTGGTATGTTTGGTAAAGATCTAAATCAAAGGTAGGGAATTTAGTTATGTCCTGATGTTTTGGACTATGACTCTTATCAGCATGGCCAGCAGTTAATGACTGTGGGAGCTGTAGTCCAAAATATATAGAAGGGATTTTCTTACCTTTCCTACACTTGATTTAGATCTTTATCAAACACATTAAATTGGAAGTAAATTCAGGGGGGGGGGATTAAGATTCCTTTTTCGTGAGTGGCTGAAGCCAACAAGAAAGACTTCTTCATATAAATGGGTGAGCTGTTTGCTTTTTTGGTAGATTGTGAAGCTACTGGAGGCAGTACCAGTAGAACTTGGACTTGTTTGCTTTCAGAAATCCATTGCCCGAGAGCCAGTGTGACATAGTATGTCTAGCGAAGCATTATAGTGTTGGACTAGAACTGGGACACCTAGAGCTAACCCACATGGCAGAAATAAAACAGTTTAACACCACTTTAGCTGTCGTGTCTCCATCTTGTGAAATCCTGGGATTTGTTGCATGGTGAGGTATTCAGCCTGGACTGTCAGAGAGCTCTGATGCCGTACCAAACTACAGATCACAGATTCTGTAGGACAGAGTCATGACAGTTAAAGTGGTGCCAAAATACTTTATTTCTGCAGAGTAGATACCCTCGATTCAGATTTGTCTCTAGCCACAAGCTGCTTTGAGGACTCTGAACTAAGTAATTTTTCTTAGTGCCACCTGCACTGCAGGGTTGTTGTGGTGAAAAAAATCAAGAAAGGAGAAGAACTTCTAGGACGGAACTTTCAAGTGTTGATGTGAACAGATCATGATGGCATGATTACCTGTGCCCCAGAAGATGAATTGTTAGCAGGCAGTATGTTCAGTCTTGTTCTTTCTTTGCTCAATCCAGTGAGAGAGAGAAGGATCAGGTGGAGTTTGATGTGATCCAAGAGGATGCTTCCAAGCCAAGGAGTGAAAGTGAAGCCACTGTGGAGGAAATTGGCCCGAGTGAGCAAGGTAAAAGAACAAGTCCAGAAGGGACTTTTCTAAGCAGTTCCAAGTGAGTCTTTGTAGGAAGAAGTGATGTTCTGCTTTTTCCGGATTTGTAAACTGCACAGATAAGTTATATTAATTCAAGAAGGGATACATTCTTTCCATAGGCAAGTCTTGAGATTACACGTGTGCATGGTCCCAAGCAAGCCTTGTAGTCAGGAAGAACTGATGAAGGAGTAGATCCCTCATCGAATTAATGGAATGTGTCTGTAATTTGCAAGTGTTGAAAGAGTGAATTGCTGGAAAGTGAGTGTCGAAGAGCACGAGAAATCTTTACTTGCCATAATGGAAATACAGATAGCCTGGAGAGTTTAACATCCTTATTTTAAACAGTATACCCTCAACTCTAAGTAATGATAAACTTATAATATGAATGCTTAGGTTGCAAAAAAATCCTAATAAAATGGAAGAGGATGTGGCAACACTAAGGAAGAATTCAAGTAGGATTAAAAAAATAGTATATAAAAGTTGGCTACAAGCAAAATTGAATTCTTTCCTCCAGCTATGAGTTTCAAGACAGCAAAGCAATTTACTCCAAACCTTCTGGGAACATCTTAGTTCCCAAATTCAAGGCTATACCTTGATATGTATAAATAGAGCTGACCCTACCGGTAGGCAGATTAATGTAGCTTCCTCAGGAGAAAGGTGTTAGATGTCATGAAGGTCAGCTCTCTTGGTCTAAGTTGTATATTACCATATTTATTTATTGTATTTTGCATTACTGTATTTTTACTACTGGGATGGAGGAGAAGTGTTTGTGGTATTTTCTGTCTTGAATACTAAAACTGTGTGACTGACTTGGGTGAGTGTGTGTGTGAGTTGCCATTTGCTGCTCACCTCAAGCAGCCAAATATCTTGTCTGGCCATCAAGTATGAAACTGCTAATCATTCTGAGCTGAAGACTTGGAAGGTTATTTTTCCATTCCCCAGGTCCTCTTGTATTGAAGGTGTTGTTTTAATATTTCCAGTTCTACGACGGCGAAAGGGCCCAGGAAAAACAGAGAGCTCAGACCAGCCCCAAGATACAACCTCCCACCCTGCAGAGGGATTACAGCATCAAGACCCCTTGAATTGGTTTGGAATCCTTGTGCCCCAAAGTCTCCGTCAAGCCCAGCGGACTTTCCAAGAAGGTGACAAACATGGTGGCTGCCACCACATCACTATAGCTACAGTTCATACACTTAAACTTCTCTTCCGTCCTAATTATGCCCCAAACAGCCATGGTCAGGGTGGAAATTGTATGGACTTTGAGATATTGTTGAACTGTATCTCTCAGTGATCCAGACCAGCAGAGCCAATAGTGAAAGATTATGGGAATTGTGATTCAGCCACATCTGGCTCTGCAATTACCACCCATGAGCTAAGAGGGGAGAAAACTTGTAATCAACAGCACTTTTTTCTGTTTCTTATTTGAAATCATGGCATCTGGGCCATGACATGAGAGTGGAGGATTGCTCTGCTGCCCCATGTCATAAGGGAAGCCTTGTTGAACTTGCATTGATAGCCATCTCAAATGGTCTTGTTCAGTCTGAATAATCAAAACACACTGGAGAAGATAAACATAATATATTAGAATGTAAAATGATATATTTTAATATATTAATATATTGGAAAGACATACACATAGATACTATCAGATAGCAAGTTTCTCTTGACCAGTATGCCCCATTGACCCAGACACTCCATGGGTGCATGTGGGACCCAGATACTCTGTTATTTTGGGGTGAGGGGGGCAGGGAGTGTTTTGTATTTGGAACTAACAGCCAGTTCAACTAAGGGGCCAAATAGACAACCCAGTAAAGCTGGCATCTGGGCAGCTTGGAGATGTGGTGTTTAAATGCCGCACACCCCCAAGATGTTTGGAAGCCGCCCTGGCCAACAAGATGTGGGTAGCTACAATACACTCTGAGGGCATGGCATTAACACATTGCACAGAGCACCCAGAAACCGTCCTGGGATTGTGGCTGGACCGCTTAAAGCAGGGGTAGGCAACCTTTTTGAGCCAGGGGCCGGGTTGGTGTCCCCCAGACAACGGGAGGAGGGCCGAAGCAAAAAATTAAATAAATAATTAAATAATATAGGACAACGTTTTCAAATGTAGGGCACATTTTTTAAAAATGGAGGATATGCGAAAAATTTTGATGATTTTTAAAAAATGTTAATATAAATGCATGTTTCTTAGGCATGATCAAAATGGAGGACATTTGGGCATTATTCCTAGACAGATGGCAGAAATGGACTTCCCTTTCTGGCCAACCCCCCTCCCCCCATTCCAAACAGCACATTTGGACATTGAACATGGCTTTATTTAAGATGGCCTCTTGCATATTTCAGAGGCTTATTGCATAACCAAACTCTTTGGGTTTCACACTGAAAATGGGTTCACATGGCTATGCATATTGAACATGTCAAGGTGGTTTCACAGTTCTTGCACCAAGTGTACTTCTCAGAATTGTGTACTTGGTCAAGGGACTTTGGTTTCTCTTCACTGCGCATGAATTTGTAAAAATCACAGCAATTTACATTGGCCTTGCCTCAAAGGCTTTCTGATATCAATATCACCATTAAAGAACCAAAAACACACAGAAAAGGCACTTTGGAAAGTC
>NC_056523.1:186092548-186103051 GCF_019175285.1 Sceloporus undulatus | reverse complement strand
CCTCCCCCCATTCCAAACAGCACATTTGGACATTGAACATGGCTTTATTTAAGATGGCCTCTTGCATATTTCAGAGGCTTATTGCATAACCAAACTCTTTGGGTTTCACACTGAAAATGGGTTCACATGGCTATGCATATTGAACATGTCAAGGTGGTTTCACAGTTCTTGCACCAAGTGTACTTCTCAGAATTGTGTACTTGGTCAAGGGACTTTGGTTTCTCTTCACTGCGCATGAATTTGTAAAAATCACAGCAATTTACATTGGCCTTGCCTCAAAGGCTTTCTGATATCAATATCACCATTAAAGAACCAAAAACACACAGAAAAGGCACTTTGGAAAGTCACACACTCTTGGCTTCAGAAACAGTGCGTGCATGCCTCTCAAGCTGACTCATATCATCATCGTCATCACACTATCACTGTCAAAACAAGGGAGACTTGTTAGCATTAAAAGCACCCAAAACACACTTTGGAAGGTGACACTCTCTCAGCTTCTGAAACAGTGCTTGCATGCCTCTCAAGCTGACTCATATCATCATCATCACACTATCACTGTCAAAACAAGGGAGACTTGTTAGCATTAAAAGCACCCAAAACACACTTTAGAAAGTGACACTCTCTCGGCTTAAGAAACAGTGCCTGCATGCCTCTCAAGCTGACTCTCATCATCATCAGCACACTATCATTGTCAAAACAAGGGAGACTTGTTAGCACTTAAAGCACACAAAATACCACCTCCTCCTTCTGCTCCCCCTCCATCTCTTCCTCCTCCTTCTGCTTCCCCTCTTCCTCCTCCTCCTCCTTCTTCTGCTCCCTCCTCCTTCTTCTCCTCCCCCTCCTCCCCTTCCTCCTCCTCCTTCTTCTCCTCCCCCCTCCTCCATGCACTGCGCGGCCTGGGGCGGGGCGGAGGGGGCAGAGGAGAAGGAGGTGGGAAGCACGGGCCCGCGCGGGGAGGCTGGGAGGGCGGCGTGGGGCTTCCCCCTTTGCCTCCTTTGCCCCAGGCCACACGGCCCTCCTCTTCCTCCTCCGCATGGTGGAGGAGGAGGACTGCACGGCCCAGGAGGAGGTGACGGCAGCAGGACCAGGCTGGGGCCGGTCCTGCCGCCTCTGCGGGCCGCATCCGGCCTGCGGGCTGTGGGTTGCCGACCCCTGGCTTAAAGCAGCTTTTTATCAACCAAAATAGGAGTGGATCTTTTCTGCTGCTATTTGGGCTGGCGTCACAGTGGATTGGGGCCACAGTGTGTGTTTGCCATGGTTCCAGAGCAACCAGCTCCAGCACAGCACCAATCCGCCCTTTTGCAGTGGTCTGTTCCACCCCTTTGTAGCAAAAGTGCTAATAAAGACTGTGTGACTGTTGATAGCTTCTTGAATGGAAAAGAGGCCCTTAGTCCTGCAATGTTCATGAGTGGATGGATTTGGTGTTTCCAAATAGGTAAGATTTCAAGATCTCTTGATGCTGGTTATGTTTAGCTTGGAGAAAGGAAGAGTGAGAGGTGACAGGACAGCTATCTTTAAACATCAGAAGAGATATCGCATAGAAAATGGAGGAAGCTTGTTTTCTGCTGCTTCAGAGATTAGAACATGAACCAGTGGATTCAAATTACAAAAGGTTCAACAGTAAAGATTTTCTTTACTGTAAGAACTATTTGACAGTGGAATGGACTCGCTGAATTGGTACTGCACCGACCTGGTCAGGAAAGGGATCTCTGAAAGATCTGAAAAGATTACAGTCTGAGTCAGGTGGAGTCAGTAAGAACACTTTGGCACTTCTGGTGTTCAGTTGATGTTGACAATGCTGCGGAGCTGATACTCTTCCATTTTGTACAATTTAACCCCTTTTCATCCTCTCTCCTGTTCCAGGAATCCACCTGGCTGCAGAAATTGCCTCCTTGCAGAGTGAAATAGAGACCTGTCGAAAACGTTACCGTGCATTGCTAGAAAGAAAACATGACCTTTTGGCCAGAGAGAAAAGCAGTGTTGCCCTTGGGCAGCTATAACTGTCTCTTAGTTGAAATGATTGAAATAAGAATTTGAGAATTTATTGAGACATATCCCTGCCAAGCTCCCAGTTGTTCTTACTTCTTGTTATTTTTGTCTTTATTTAAAGTTCTGATTAATAAATAAGGATCTTTTTGGATTAGCTTGTTTGTGGTAATTTGTTTCAAGGCACTTGGGTGTTAGAATTGGAGAGTGGGTGGTAATTCTACATAATTCGGAGTATGGGTTTAATTCTACCTTATTGTAAATCATATTTAAAATAATTTGTTTTCATTTTTGTATGATAATATGCACTGTGTGTGTGTGTGTCTTCAATCATGTGGGGGAAAATATCCCTGTTATTAACTTTCTACAAGCACTGTTACAACTGAGCAGAGATTTTTGAAGCTGGAGTCACTCCATATTTATAAGACTAGATATAGGGAGAGGTGTTTTGTTGTTGTTGTTGTTGTTGTTGTTGTTGTTGTTCTGAGAGAAAGGGTGTCATCTATGTCTAGCCACTGAATACAATTATAATAAAATGCAAAGATTCTGTTCTCTTTTTTTAAAAAAAATCTCTCCCCATTTTTATATAGTCTTCCCACTAAAAGCCAACTGAAATTAATACATACTGCAGTTTTTCTAGATGGGGAAAGTATGACCCTCCAGAGGTTGTTGAATTGCAACTCCCATCAGTCATAGCCAACATAGCCATTGCAGAGTTGCATTCAACATCTGGAAGGCAACATGTTCCTCATTCTTATAGTACAGGAGTAGAAATTAGTTAGAACATTGGACTATGATTCTGGAGATCAGCATTCAATTCGCTGCTTGGCCATTGAAACCCACTGTGTGACCATGGGTAAGTCACACACTCTCGGCCCCAGAAAACCTGCTGATAGGGTCACCATAAGTCAGAAAGACCACAACAACAGCATGCCTACAACAGGCAATGTACACAGCAGCTTCCTCCAGGATCACTTACTGAGCATACATGATCAACTAAACAGAAAATATAAGTCTGCCTCAATGTCTACACCCAACATGTTTTTTTAAAACATAAATCTATAAATTTGGTCAGTAAGATGGAAATCATAAGAAAAGTGGAATCTGGTGAAAGAATCCTAGGATGTATTTTGAAATAAGACTTAAAAAGTATCCTCCAGAGAGTTCAAATTTTTTTGGTTTACTTAGACAAAGCTTACCTGACCTGGTTGTTTCATTTCATACCTGCATATTGTTGGTTCTGAATAAAAGATAAAACATTGATTGGTAGAGTTGGAAGAGACCGCAAGGGCCATCCAGCCCAACCCCATTCTGCCATGCAGGAACTCTCAATCAAAGCATCTCCATTGACAGATGGCCATCCAGCCTCTGTTTAAAGACCTCCAAGGAATATTGAGCCGCTCTTCTTTTTTGTGGTGGAGGAATCTATCCTTGTTCGTTCCATGTTATTTCTGCTTCCAGTACCAAATTTTCTGTTAAAGGAGTAATGCCCAGGAACACATCTACTTCATAAATTGAGGCATATCTGTACCCACTAGACAAAAAAGTGAGTATACTCCTACTACCACTTTTGTAGCAGGATCAGGAGAATGCATAGCCCTACAGAAGTTGTTAGACTGCTAATCCCAGCAGCCCTTGCTGGCATATTTAATTGGTGAGGACTGCTGGGAGTTGTAGTCTAGAAACATCTGGAGAACCACTGTTGTCTATCTCTGTTCTGCTGAGACCATCCAACACATCTGCTCATGCTTGTTGGTTGTTACCTTTGCTTGAGTTGAAACTGCTCTCCTTCAGCCTGCTAAGAGTGGATGATGTTTCCTGGGATGTGGCCAATGTTCACTGGGAGCTCTGGGGGCCTATGAAGGTACCAGGTTGTGATTGCAGACACACTGAGCCATCACAAGGAGGTTTCCTTGCTGCAAAAGTGGTGTGGATGCCTCCTTTTTCTCAGCTGAATTTTATACCCTAAAGGCATGAGATCCCCTCTGTTCTTGGAAGTTAAGCAGTGTCAGCCCTGGTTAGTAATTGGATGGGAGACTGCCAATGAATACTAGATGTTGTAGGCTGTGTTTCGGAAAAAGGAACTGACCAAATCACTTCTGAGTGTTCCTTGCCTGAAAAACCCTAGCAATTCATGGGGTAGCTATAAGTCAGCAGGTGACTTGAAGGCACATAGGCACACACAAGAGTGTGTTATGGTAACTTAAGATAATGTTATGAATGTGATCTTCCTAGGTTGCTTCTGAACTGCAGAAATAATCTGGTTTGACACCACTTCAACTTTGTAGTTTTGTGAGATATTTAGCTTTCTCCATCAGAGATCTCTGGTGCCACCACAAACTACAGTTCCCAGAATTCCATAGCGTGAAGCCATTCCAGTTAAAGCGGTCTCAACCTGGATTATTTCTGCAGAATAAAAAGTAGGATAACAATAGAAGTCTTTTATCTCCACTTGAGATAACATGTTTGCCATGGTAGTGTAATTAATGATAATAATCTAATTAATGATTAATGAACTTCAATTGTGGGAGGGGGAGTTAGACAATTGGGTTTTAAAAAACTATATATAATATAATAGAGCCATCATAAAAGTTGATGGAGGGGAGGAGAGAGAGAGGCAGAGAATAGATGATCATGGGAGAAGGACATTAAACAAAGACATTCAAAATATATAACAAATGAAAGCTGCCAGGACCCAAAGCGTAAACGAGTGCTGCTTGGAGAATTGATTTGCTTTCCTGTATTTATTTATATGCCACCTTTCTCCAAACATGGGACCCAAAGCAGCTCACAAGAAGACTAAAACAAAGTAAAGTTAAAACCCTGATGATAAAAACTTAAGAAACGAACAAACATGACATATCAAAATGCCATTAATTTGAAAAAATATTTTTTAAAAAATAGAATTAAAGATAAAAATCATAGCACACAACCACCCACTATTTTAAAAAACCAATTGTAAAGGAATTTGCCATATGAAAAAATAAATACTTTATCATGAAGGGCAATTCTTTCAAGTAGGTTATGTTGTGTTGTTATCTATAGCCTTTGATTCAGTGATAGTTTTGGTAGCTCTGTCCCATATGGTCTAGCGCATGGATAGGCAACCTGCGGCCCGTGGGCCGGATGCGGCCCGACGAGGCCTTGGGACCGGCCCCAGCCCGGTCCTGCCGCCGAGGCCTTTGGCGTCTCATGCGAGGGGCATGGTGGGGCAATTGTCTATAGAAGCCTCAGAAACATGCATTTATCTTAACGTTTTTTTAAAAATCAGCAATTTTTTTCTCATGTCCTCCATTTTTATAAAAAAGTGCCCTCCATTTGAAAATTTTGTCCTACATTTGTCCCAGTTTATTTATTTATTTAATTTTTTTTAAATTATTTATTTTTTGGCTTCGGCCCCCCAGTTGTCTGAGGGACAGTAACCCGGCCCCTGGCTCAAAAGGGTTGCCTACCCCTGGTCTAGCGGCTAGGATTCCTGGTTTTCACCCAGGCGGCCCGGGTTCAACTCCTGGTATGGGAAAGAGGTGCTTTTTTAAAGACCCAGGAGACCAATCACTTAAGGTATAGAGATAAATATTGGCTATAGATTGACACTTTAAAAGGTTGGTGATCAATCTCACTTGTATGGAAAATGTGACCCTCGTCCAGTAGCTGCAAGAACTCTTAAGAACTTTGGTATTAAGGACAGAGTTGCAAGGAGATGGCAAATCACGCTGTAGACAAACTGGATCTAAAACATAGTCGCTGTTTGTTTTGCTAATGGAATTTAAAGTTTATTTTCTGGACTAAATTTCCCAGTTCTTACATGGCAGAAGGAGGAGGGGGCCTGCTGGGACAAATACCCCTTCATACCATCTGAATTGAGGACAATAATCACAGCATCTTGACCAAATGCAGAGCTATGACTAATAACATCTATTCTTTCTTTCTTTCTTTCTTTCTTTCTTTCTTTCTCTTTCCTGTATGATGTTTAACACCATGGCCTGATGAAGAAGCCAGTGGAGCTTGGAAAACTTGCAACATGTATATTTGGTCCCATAAAGGTATCACTGTTTTGTGGATTTTGGATGATACTGTACCTCCCCATCTATGTTTCATCTTAAGAGCCAAGTACAGTAACTGAGAAAAAAAAGCATGAATGAGGAAGAGGAAATTAAAGAGTAAAACAAACAAACAGAACATGGGGGGAAACCAAGAGGAGATGGAAGAGGGAGAAAGGATATAACTTGAAGAAGGCTGCAGTTTGAAGTCTTCCTCCTGCTTCTTTCATGGCTGAGGAGCCAGGGTGACCAAATGTCTTCCTTTTGTAGGACATATCCTACATTTCAACCTTCTGTCCAGGAGGAACTCCAAAATGCCTCCCATTTTGAGCATCACTAAAGAAACCCATTGAGTAGCATTACATTTGCTTCGATAAACGTGTTTCCTTGGCAAGTTGTCTTTGCTGTAAATAGAGGGATAGGATGGATCTTGTTTAATGTTTTTTTCCTAGGAGCAGCAGAAGACAAGACCCGCACCCAGAGCTCAGGGCGCATTTCTTTCTCATGGAGGAAAAGGACAGCAAATGTGTTAGGCAATGGGCTGCTTGAGGACACAAGGCAAACATTGAAACAGTTTTTGCATTGATTTCAGCACAATGGAGACATGAAAGGAGCAATTTAAATGTAGATTCAGTCAAGGGTTTGTTGGTACAGTTTTAATCATTTGTCTTGTTCAGAGGCCTGTAAGTATATTGCAAGCCAACAAGGCATTTTAACGAAGATAAGTTCATCAGAAAAGTATGGAGGAGTACTTAATAAAATACAGTAGGAAAGCAGATAGGAGGAAAATCAATTCATTTGATATGTGGTGATGGAGCATGGTGGATACCATGGACAGCCAAAAAGACAAAGAAATGGGTCCCTGAACAGATCAAGCCTGAAATCTCCCTGGAAGCCAAGGTGATAAAATTGAGGCTGCCATACTTTGGTCACATCATGAGAAGGAAAAGACAATAATGCTAGGAAAAGTGGAGAGATGTAGAAAGAGAGGAAGACTGCATGCAAGATGGATGGACTCTATAAAGGAGGTCACATGTATGAATTTACAGGATCTAAGCAGAGGAGTGGAGGATATAGCAGTGGTCCCCAAACTGTGCCCTTTAAGAGATTTTGGACTTTGGCTCCCAGAAGCCTCAGCCATATTGGCCAGTAGTCTGGGATTCTGGGAGCTGCAGTCCAAAACCCTTTTAAAAGCACAGTTTGGAGACCACCAGATAGTGTCTTGGAGATGTCTCATCCACAGGGCCGCCATGAATCGGGATCAACAAATATGTAAATAAACGATATGAAGTGAATTCAAAGATATAATAGCCATGTCAGTCTGCAGAATCAGTATGTAGCGAGACGTTGTAGACCTTTGAGACTAAATGAAAGAAAGAAGTTGGCAGCATGAGCTTTCGTAGGCTTCAGTCTACTTCCTCAGATGCTTTGGGTGGAGGCCTATGAAATGAATTTACATTTCTATGAGTGTTTGTAGCTTTTATTTTGGTAATGTCCTACATTTTTTAATTGAATGCCCTACACTTTGTGGTGCCTTGTCCTCCTTTGCATTTATGACAGCTGGTCATTCTGTGAGGATCACAGGGCAATGCTCCAGCCTCAATTCTTAAAGGTAACAAAATGAGATGTGCAATTCTCACCTGTCCCTCTAGAAGGCATCAACAACTAGTGCTCTGCCCTGGATTGGGCTGCGCATGGCTTGCCAGTGGCTAAAGCCCTTTCCCATATGGTCTAGCGGTTAGGATTCCTGGTTTTCACCCAGGCGGCCCGGGTTCGACTCCCGGTATGGGAAAGACTTGTTTTGGGGCTGTTGGTTTTTTTGCTAATACTTTTTAAAAACATAGTGTATATACTAAAATATATATACTAAATCTTTCTTTAGGTTACAGGAAAGAAAAAGGGCTTTGCTGTTTTTAAAAGGGGGAGAGCAATGTTCACACATGCACTCAGAAATAAATCTGATTTTTCTGTATGCACCTATGAATGCTTTCTCTTCATTTAGTCCAAGACACATTACATGAAAAGCATGGCCAGCTTTTCCCATATGGTCTAGCGGTTAGGATTCCTGGTTTTCACCCAGGCGGCCCGGGTTCGACTCCCGGTATGGGAAAGCGCCTGTTTTGCTTTATTGACAGCTTTCAATCATCTAGATTCAACAGCTATGCCAATGCATGCTCCTGGGTTGGTGTTTAAAACAAATGGGAAAGAATGATTTTATTTTTATCCCTCCCCCCTTTCCCTGTGTTACCCTTGATTTTTATTACCCCCCTATTCCATTATTATTATTATTATTATTATTATTCCCTCTGTTATCCTCATTCATCCAGTAAGCTATAATGGGGACATATATAGTCTCCAATGCTTTGCCACAAAGGAAAGGTCAATCACTGATGTTTTTATCCCTCCACCACAATGGGAGAATAAGGTTGTATTTTTATTCCTCCCCCCGCAAAAAAATTTCCAAAAAATAGCCTCCATTTTGAGGATGACTAAGAAGCATGGGTTTAGATTTCCATGAGTGTTTTTCACTTTTCTTTGGAAATGTCCTCCATTTCCCCCTGAATGCCCACATTTGGCAGTGCCTTGTTGTCCCCCTTTGTTGTCAGGACAGTGTGATGTCCCCCTTTGCCATCTGTTACTCTCATTCATCCAAACAAAAACGCACCAAACAGTGATACCTTTATGGGACCATCCCAAATGCACAATATACATGTTGCAAGATTTCGAACCTTCTTCGTCAGGCAAGATGTTAAAAACCATACAGGAGAAAATTATTATTATTATTATTATTATTATTATTATTATTATTATTATTATTATTATTATTTTGAAGATGTTAGTCAGAGGTCTGCATTTTACTGTTTCTGTTCTTAGCCCCTCATTTATCCAATAAATCATGATGGGGACATATATTCTGGAGGGAATGTATGTGTGAATTGTAAAAGCTTTTACAAAAAAAAAGGAGTATGCAAAAAGTCTCAAAGATCCCTTTGCATACTGGTTTTTCCAGACTAACACACTTTTATTTATTGGTATTTGGAGGGGAAAAAAGGAACAGATTCCAGTTTTAATTTTGCATGCCAGCATGAAATTTCTTTCTTTCTTTCTTTCTTTCTTTCTTTCTTTCTTTCTTTCTTTCCTACTTTCCCCATTTATTTATTTAGAATATTTATACCCACTTTTCAGCCACAAAGGCTCTTAGAGTGGCTTACAGAGAGGGTGAACAGATATCCTCACTGCAAAGGAGGACCAGGCCCTGTAAAATGTAGGACCTTCCAGAATAATGGACGTCATGACCAAATAAAAGCTAAAAACGCTCACACAAATATAAATTCATGCTTCATCTTAGGCCATGCTCAAAATAGAGGACATTGCAAGGAAAATGGAGGGCATGCCAATAAAAGCTAAAAGCACTCACAGAAATATAAATTCAGCTCTTAGCTAGCTCAAAATAGAGGACATTCAAGAAAAATTATATGACTACATTAAATGTATTATATTGTTGTTTTTTGTTGTTGTTATTATATTAAATACTATAGTATTTATTATAATATCAATATATCAATTTATTATATATATATATATGCTAATATAGATATATTAATATATTAATATGTATTAACATAAGCTTATAGATATAATAATATATTGAATATTATATATATATAATATAATATATATGTATATAATAAAATAATATATAATATAATAATCTAGTCACATCCTTCATTTTCTGAATGTCTTCCATTTGAGCATGACTACGAAGAATGAATTTATATTTCTGTGAGTGCTTTCAGCTTTATTTGGCCATGTCCTCCATTTTCTTTGAATGCCTCCATTTTGAGCATGCCTAAGATGTATAAATTTAATGATACATTAAATAATAATAATAATAATAATAATAGTAATAAATAAAATGAATTACATAAATGTAAGGTCCATGCTTCTTAGTGATGCTACTCAAAATGGAGGACGTTTTGGAATTCCAACCTGGACAGAAGGCTAGAATGTAGGACAATGCCTTGGGAAAAGGAGGACCCCTGGTCAGCCGTACTTTCCCATTGTGGTGGAGGGATAAAAATACCTTTTCTTTCCCCTTCTATAAGACTGGTGCTGGAGCCAAGCACAGGCCCCACTGCCAAGCAGCCTTTTCAGATTGTGAAAGATACTGAGAGACCAGCATGGGCTGATTGAGGAAGGATACACAAAAACGTATGCCGTTCCATACCGGGATCGACAACCGCCGCTCTGGGTGAAACCAGAATCCTAACCCGCTAGACCATATGGGAGCTGCGGCTAAGGGCTTCCTTTCGTTGCTATTTAGTGACGTGATCATGATCAATGAATGAGATTTGCTTCTGGGGTGGAACCACTTCAGGCTGAGTCCATTAATGTTGCAAAGCCTCCTCCTTAATGCAATAGAGGCACACATTCATAAACCACACTGCAGAGGCGAAACTGCATTCAAAAGCTGCCT